>NC_141551.1:5815000-6115000 GCF_021556685.1 Rattus norvegicus | reverse complement strand
GGTATATTTCTAAAAAATAAAATTTATTTTTACCATAACACTGTCTTAGTATTCTATTGCTCTGAAGAGACACCATGACCAAGGCAACTTTTATGAAAGAAAGCATTTAATTGGGGGCTTGCTTACTGTTTCAAAGGTTTATTAGTCCAATATCATCATGGCAGGGAGCATGGCAGCAGATAGGAGTTGTTCTGGGAGAAGTAGTTAACCGGTAAGAAACTGGGCTTGTGTGGGCTTTTGAAACCTCAAAGCCTACCTGCCCATGACACACCTACTCCAACAAGCCACACCTCCTAACTGTTACAATCCTTTCAAATAGGTGCACTCCTTGGTCACCTATATATGACCTACTTTTCTGATTTTTTAAGAAAATGTTTTAGTATTTTTAATTACGTATGTATGTGTCTTTATGTAGGTGTGTACATGTGAGCACAGGGATCCCATGGGGCTGGAGCTCCAGGTGGTTATGAGCTGCTAGGACCCAACCTCTGGACCTCTGGAAGAGCAGTTAAACGCTCTTAACCACTGAGCCATCTCTCCAGCCCCTACATTTCTAATTTTGTTGTATACATTTTTAGTGTTTTTGACTATTGTTAATTCATAATGACACTTTAAATAAATCAATGTGCATAATCTGTAAAATATAATCACAAATTTGCTAATATTTATTTTTTCTTAAAAGACCCTTTACTCCATCTTTGTTCAGTTTTTTTTTTTCTTTTTTTCGGAGCTGGGGACCGAACCCAGGGCCTTGCAGCTTGCTAGGCAAGCGCTCTACCGCTGAGCTAAATCCCCTACCCCTCCATCTTTGTTATATCCCATTTTTAAATTAAAGTTTTAGGTCACTGTATCAATTTTGTTCTCAGGCATGCCTTCCCCCTTGGCGCTCCCTTCCCCACCTCCTGTTGCTGGTGCTTAGCTTCCCTCCTGCGCTTTCACGTCTGTTGGATCTCATTCTTTAGTCAACCAAGAATGTAGTTATGTGTGGTGGCTTGGATAAGAATGGCCCCAGGGGCTCGTGTGCTCGCGTGTCACCAGGGAGTTACGCTACTTTGGCAATTAGGAGGCATGGCCTCATTGGAGGAAGTGTGTCAGTGGGGTGGGCTTTGGGGTATTCAGATGCTGGAGCCAGGCTCTGTGCCCCCCACCCCTGCCTCTCTTCCTGCAGTCTGTGGGTCCAGGTGCAGAAGTCTCCACTCCTCCCCGGCCCTGTGTCTTTGTGCCACCACGCTCCCAAGCATGGTGACAGTCGACTAACCCTCTGAAACTGTAAGCAGGCCCACTTAAATACTTTCTTTTATAAGAGTTGTCATGGCCATGGTGTCACAACAAAAGAACCATGACTGTGACAGTATGAAATCTCTTTGACCCAGTGGAGGACTGGGCATTCGCTTTGCTTGTCAGAAGCTGTGTTAAGAAGCTGTGCTTTAGAAGCACGCCCTTGTTTGCCTAGAGGAACACTGTAGCTACTGTTAGGGCTACTCCTACTTGATAATATTGCTACCAAGTGTTCTCTGTTCACTGTACTGTGCCATCTCCTTCTGTCTCAGGAAAAGGGACCTTTTGTTTCTCTTGAAGAAAAGCACACATTTCCCCTATAGACAACACAACACTAACATCAACTACATTTCTTATTACACTGTGGCTGGAACCACACTTCCCTATACACAGTGCAACACTGACACCAACTCTGTTTCTTATTGCTCTGTGACTGGGAACCTTCTGGACCTGTGCTCCAAGGAATGGCGTTCGGAGACGGTTGGAGGAAGAGGCAGCCCTGACAGAAGGCTACAGACTGAATACATAGGTAACTTCACTTAGCTCTGTGTGTGACTGGATGTGGCGCTGTATAATTCTGTGGTTTGAAACAGATTTTAGTTACTTTCTTTCGCTTTATCTACATATGGGATCTATTTTCAGTTTTCAAGTGTATACTGTCATGCTTTGCTAGTAATGTTTGTACAAACTGCTGAGCTATGAACACAAATATCCTCTTTTAAAATATGGGCTATGTCTATAATTCCTGTGTACTGTCTAATATTCTAGTTCACACTGACGTATGACATAGATGCATTAGATGTTTTAGAAGAAAGATCTTCTTACTTTACTTTTTAATCTTTCATTTTAGTAGAAAGGTAATATAAGCAAGTCAAATCTGGCCAGAGGCGCAGGTTCCAGTGGCGATCTTACTGTCACAGGCTTACGACTATGTTTCCACAGTCTATTCTCAAGGCCTTGGTTTCTCCAGAAGCAGCTTTAAAAGCCACACGTAAGAACCTTGCATGTGTGCAGTTCTGTGTCTTGCTTTTTGCTAAATTCCCTTTTAACAACTTGGAAAATTGAAACAAATAAGAGTAGCAACACAAAAGTTGCTTCTAAAACCAAGCAATAGGCTTTCTAAAACCAAAAGAGTGCTTCGATGTGTGTTATCCTCACGGAACTTTAGTATTTGGATTTACAAAGCACCTATAAAAACCTCCACGTAGAACCAGGGCATCTCCCCTGACAGAGCAGCTGGAGGTGCAAGTCAGCGAAGCCGGAGTGGGGGTGGGGTGGGAATGGGCCTACCACCCGTGCTCATGGAGGGAAAGCAAATCGATAGCTTCCTGAAGGCGTAAGATACTGGAAAGCCAGGGTTCCATCGTTAAGTTACAGCATTTGCAGACTACTCTTGACAAACTGCTTGTTAACAGAGGGACAGCTTAAGGAAATATGGTGCGCACATATGACGTACACACACTAGAGCGTTCTAAGCACAAAGAAGAACCAAATTACCCTGTTGTAGGGTAATGAATGGAACTGGAAACAATCCTACTAAGGGAACTATAGCAGTCTCAAAGAGAAAAAATAGATTTTCTCTGCTTTTGGTTCCTGTATTTTAAATCAACACATAAAGTCATGTACAAGTCAGGCAAGTACAGATGATGTTTCATGTATGTGCAAATGACATGTTATATATGTACAAATGAAGTGAAACCACAGAAGAATGGAGGGGGGGTTTAGTGGGGTGAGAGGTGAGAGGGAGGATGGAGATGTGGAATAGACATGGGGAGATTTGTCCAATATACAATATATACTTACTGGAATATATTTACATTCAGAAACATATTTGAAAAGAGGAATGCTGGCCCAGTAGGACAGACAGACGAGTGGGTAAAACGCTTGCTGCCAAGCCTGACCTGAGTTTTGTCACCAGGGCCCCCTTGCTAGAAGAGAACCATCTCTCTCAGCTTGTCCTCCGTATGAGTACTGTGACACATGTCACTGAACTCAGGATAAATATGTAACTAAAAATGTCCACTCAGGGACTGGAGAGGTGGCTCAGAGGTTCAGAGGCCTGGCTGCTCTTCCAGAGGTCCTGAGTTCAATTTCCAGCCACCACGCGGTGGCTCACACCATCCATAATGACATCTGGTGCCCTCTTCTGGCCTGCAGGCATAAATGCATACAGTATACTGTATACATAAATACATCTCTTTTTTTAAAGATTAAAAATATTTTTTGAAGAGAACATGAATTGACACAAATCCTCACACTGAGCATCTGGTTAAAGGGATTAGGTGACAAAAA
Source organism: Rattus norvegicus (assembly GCF_021556685.1). Lineage (NCBI taxonomy): Eukaryota > Metazoa > Chordata > Mammalia > Rodentia > Muridae > Rattus > Rattus norvegicus. The sequence goes on along the minus strand of NC_141551.1, from coordinate 6,111,430 downwards.
AGAAAACAAAAAGTCTAAAGTTCCTGTTGAAGGACAATTTGCTCAAATAGAAATGAAAAAAGTGAACCAGCATGTGGGGAATTTAATGTCACTAATAGTAAAACACAAATTAAAGCAACTATTACATTATACAATACTCAGGGAAAGAAAAATGAAAACCAGTATTGATGAGCCCTCGGGGATAGCTGGCTTCTAGGAAACAATTTGGCCCATATAACAAGAGCCTTAAAATCAATTACAATCTCCAATCTGGTGACTGTTTACTTAAAACAATTTAATAATACAATTTTAAAAAGAAGAACAAGCAGGATCAAACCAGAATAATGATATTGGGTATCAGGGAGAGGGAGAACAGAAGGTTCCGCGTTGCCACCTTCAAATGACACCAGAGCTGGTCACAGAGTCAAACATCAGGGTAAGTGAGAGGAAGCCAGCCCTGCGTGCCACCGTTACTCTCAGCATTCAATAACACGACATGCATGGATTCAGAAAAGATCTCTCCTAACCCTGATAGGTGGACTTTGGTTTACAGGTGAAGTAATGGATTTATCTTTGGAAAACTTTAAGCAATGATATTGTTATTGTATCTCTAGAAGGTAAAATTTTCCTTTAAAAATCTCACATTCTCTAAAAATATTATAATACCAAGAATTGAAACACACTTTACACACACACGTGCATGCGGTAATTCTGCGAATGAATACGGAGCCGAGGCACTCCGTGACTAAGTGCTGGGAGCTCCTGCATATTTCTAAGACAGGACCAATGATGGCGAAAACAGAAAGCCGAGAGACGGCGCTACGAGCTAAAGCTCACCTGCTTTAGAGTCGCTATGAAGCGAGTTATATACTCTACGGTGACAGGGTCCTCCACCGTGAGCTTGTGGCTCTGGCACTCCACCCGCGCTCTGCTGATCACTACTCTGGCGTCAGCTGTCAGACCTGTAAAAACAGTCAAAACTGTAACGTCTATACATGTCTCAAAATGTAGTTTCCTTGTCAAAAGGTTTAGTTTTCAATTCTTTCTTACAACACTTTTTGCCCTGCAGTAACGTCTTCAGAAGGAACTAGAAAGTGCCACGTGCCTTAACTGTGATTTATTTCCTTTTTACGACTAATTTCACATGTCCCCCTCTCATTTGTAAAGGAAATAGTAAGTAGTTTACTTTAAACACTATTTGTAAGTTGGGTTTTATTTTTCTTATGAAAGCAAGAACAATACACTATTCTGAAGAACATAGGCATTGTATTCAGAGTACGTTTGAATAACTGTGATATATCAATTCTCAATTTTTTTGTCAAAATGAAACGTTTGGAAGTCAAAGATGTTAAAACAGACGGACCTCTGAGAGAGATAAAATATCCAAACAAGTAAATATTAATTCTCAGCATGTCCAGGATGAGAGCGCACGTACCAGCTGAAGTCAGAGACTGAGGCACGTGACTGACAGGACACTGAGTGTGCACAACTAAGGACTGCACTGGTGTTCGATGTTTTTGTGGCCATTTTGTTTCTTTCACCACATTTTTAAAAAAGTTTTATTAAGTGTGTGTGCACGTGTGTGCCTGTGTGTGTGTGCATATGTGTTCTCAAAAATGATTTATTTTTATCCATGTCAGTTTAGAATTACATTGTTTAATTGAAATACATTTGTGAACTTTAAGTTTGTCTTCCACTATTGATTTCTGGTTTCATTTCTTTTCAAGCAGAAAGATACTAAATATGATATCATCTTTTAGACTTGTCAAGAACTGTCTTGTGACTATGCTAAAGGACCTTTTTTTTTTTTTTTTGCTGAATGAACATTTTAAGATTCAATATAAAATACCTCTTAACAAAACAACTAGAAACTAAGCAAAAATATATGATGAAACATGTTGCTGTGGGAGCTGAGGACTTGAGTGAATGTGATGGGGTGGGGGGAAAGACAGAAGTCCTGAGTGGGAATGTACTAGTCGCCTGGCTCTATCAAGGATAAATGCCATAGGCCCATGGAAATTGGCAAAGCCGTCCTCTAGGGTCAGGGTCAGATTGATGGCAAAGCCTTCCTCTGGTCCAAGTACAAATATTGACAGTGTATTCAAGTGGCAGTGTTTAGGAACAATTGGCCATTGTGTGCAGGGCTAACAACTGCACTTCCTCCAGATATTCACAGCTTGAGACTTTTGCCCTATAGACACGCCCCACCAAGACCAGCTCTCATCCCTGTGCTCTGTCTGTACCACACATGCTGAGGTTCCAGGTTGCTGAAGCAGTCAGTGTGGCTTAGGCACACAGCCCACCTGACCCCAGCTATTCTGTACATATGTCTGTGGGTCTTCTTTCTTCGTACCCTTGCTACCATTGATCAGGTTAAGGTGACAAGCCGTGCAGGATGCAGCAGCATGTATTAATCTATAGAAAGGGCAAATATGCACAAGAAAATATGCTCAATACTATCATTCTTGGGTAAATAGAAGTTTAAGCCACAATCAGAAATTGTGCATAGGGCTGGAGAGATGGCTCAGTCGTTAAGAGCACTGACTAATCTTCCAGAGGTTCTGAGTTCAAATCCCAGCAACCACATGGTGGCTCACGACCACCTGTAATGAGATCTGATGCCCCGTCTGGTGTGTCTGAAGACAGCTACAGTGTACTTATATATGATAAATAAATAAATCTTTAAAAAAAACAACTTTCAGTTTCTGCCTGTGCCTGAAGCTGATCCAGTCCCAAAGCTCTCTGTACCCAAATCCCATTCAGGAGAGAGAGCTGGACTTTCATAGATGCAGACAATCCTGAGAATTCAGGGGAGATTACCACTTTTGCTCATATTCCTGACATAAGAGGAACACGCCTAGAACCCTCTGGACACAGAAACCTAGGAGCAGTCAGGAACAGGATCCTTCTGGTCTCTGCCTATGCCCAGAGCTGGCCCACAGCTCTCTGTACCCAGATACTGCTGGGAGAAAGCCAGTCTCAAGGAGTGATAACAAGCAGGCTTAAAGGAGGGTCAAGCCACTGTCAGAGACAGCAAGACCAGCTAACACCATAGACAACCAGAGGGTGAGAGGCAAGCACAGGAATCTAAAAAACAGAAACCAAGACTACTTGTTGTCATCAGAGCCCAGTTCTCCCACCAAAGCAAAATACTGGATATCCCAACACACAGGAAAAGCAAGATTTAGATTTAAAATAACATGTCATGATGATGATAGAGGACTTTAAGAAAAATATACCAGACAACACAGGTAAACAAGTAAAAGCCCTTAAAAAAACACAAAAATCCCTTAAAGAATTACAGGAAAACACAAACAAACAGGTAAAGGAATTGAACAAAACCATCCAGGATCTAAAATGGAAATAGAAACATTTCCTGGAGATAAAAAAAACAACCCAAAAACATAGGAAAGAGATCAGGAGTCATAGACACAAGCATTGCCAACAGAATACAAGACAGAGAAGAGAGAATCTCAGGGGCAGAAGATACCATAGAAAACGTTGACTCAATCATCAAAGAAAATGTAAAACACAAAAAGCTCCTAACCCAAAACATCCAGGAAATCCAGGACACAATGCGAAGGCCAAACCTAAGGATAAAAGATATAGAAGAGAGCTAAGATTACCAACTTAAAGGACCAGTAAATATCTTCAACAAAATTATAGAAGAAAACTTCCCTAACCTAAAGAAAAAGATGCCCATAAACATACAAGAAGTCTACAGAACTCCAAATAGATTGGACAAGAAAAGAAACTCCTCCCATCCCATAATAGTCAAAACACCAAATGCACAAAAGAAAGAAAGAATGTTAAAAGCAGTAAGGGAAAAAGGTCAAGTAACATATAAAGGCAGACCTATTAGAATTACACCAGAATTCTCACCAGAGACTATGAAACCCAGAAAATCCTGGGCAGATGTCATACAGACACTAAGAGAACAGGCTAATATATCCAGCAAACTCTCAACATAGATGGAGAAACCAAGTTATTCCATGACAAAACCAAATGTACACAATATCTATCCACAAATCCAGCCCTACAAAGGATAATAGATGGAAAACTCCAACTAAAGGAGGGAAACTACACACTAGGAAAAGCAAAAAAGTAATCTTCTTGCAACAAACCCAAAAGAAGAGAGCCACACAAACAGTAATTCCACCCCTAACAACAAAAATAACAGGAAACAACAATCATTGTTCCTTAGTATCTCTTAACATCAATGGACTCAATTCCCCAATAAAAAGACATAGACTAACAGACTAGATATTGAAAGAGGACCCAGTATTTCCCTGCCTACAGGAAACACACCTCAGTGACAAAGACAGATGCTACGTCAGCATAAAAGGCTGGAAAACAATTTTCCAAGCAAATGAAACAAGTGGGAGTAGCCATTCTAATATCGAATAAAATTGACTTTCAATGAAAAGTTATCAAAAAAGAAGGAAAGACACTTCATATTCATCAAAGGAAAAATTCACCAAGATGAATTCTCAATCCTGAATATCTATGTTTCAAAAGCAAGGACACCTACATTCATAAAAGAAACCTTATTAAAGCTCAAAATACACATTGTACCTCATACAATAATAGTGGGAGACTTCAACACCCCACTCTCATCAATGGACAGATCATGGAAACAGAAAATAAACAGAGACATGGAGAAACTAACAGAAGTTATGAACCAAATGTATTTAACAGATATTTATAGAACATTTCATCCTAAAACAAAAGGATATTCCTTCTTCTTAGCACTTCATGGAACCTTCTCCTAAATTGACCATACAAACAGTCACAAAACAGGCCTCAACAGATACAAGAAAATTGAAATAATCCCATGCATCCTATCTGATCACCACGCACTAAGACTGGTCTTCAATAACAACAATAACGACAGAAAACCCACATACACAAGGAAGTTGAACGACACTCTAGTTAATGATAACTTGGTCAGGGAAGAAATAAAGAATGAAATTAAATACTTTTTAAATGAAGGAACAGCATACCCAAACTTAGGAGATACAATGAAAGCAGTGCTAAGAGTAAAACAGATCTGAGTACCTCCAAAAACAAACTAGAGAGAGCATGCATTAACAGCTTGACAGCACACTCAAAAGTTCTAAAACAAAAAGGAGCAAGTACACCCAAGAGGAATAAACAGCAGGAAATAATAACAGGGCTGAAATCAACCAAGTATAAGCAAAATAAAAACAAAAATAAAAAAAAAACAAAACAAAAACAAAAAACTATACAAAGAATGAACAAAACCAGGAGCTGGTTCTTTGAGAAAATCAAAAAGACAGATAAACCCTTAGCCAGACTAACCAGGGGGCACTGAGAGAGAATCCAAGTTAACAAAATCAGAAATGAAAAGGGAGACATAACAACAAAATCTAAGGAAATTCAGAAAATCATCAAATCCTATTACGAAAGCCTATAGTCAACAAAACTGGAAAATCTAGATGAAATGGACAGATACAAGGTACCAAATTTAAATCAGGATCAGTTAAACCATCTAAACAGTCCCATAACTCCTAAAGAAATAGAAGCAGTTATTAAAATTCTCCCAACCAAAAAAGCCCAGGACTAGATGTGTTTAGTGCAGAATTCTATCGGACCTTCATAGAAGACCTAATACCAATACTATACAGACTATTCCACAAAATAGAAACAGAAGGAACACTACCCAATTTGTTCTATGAATTCACAATTATTCTTATATCTAAACCATACAAAGAAAGAGAACTTCAAACTAATTTCCCTTATGAATATCTATGCAAAAAATTCAATAAAATACTCGCAAATAGAACCCAAGAACACATCAAAAACAATTAGTCATCATGATCAAATAGGCTTCATCCTAGGGATGCAGGGATGGTTCAATATACAAAAATCTGTCAGCGAAATCCACCGTATAAACAAACTCAAAGAAAAAAAACACATGAACATCTCATTAGATGCTGAGAAAGCATTTGACAAAATTCAACACCCCTTCATGATAAAAGTCTTGGGAAGATCAGGAATTCAAGGCCCATAAACATAGTAAAAGCCATATACAGCAAACCAGTAACCAACATCAAACGAAATGGAGAGAAACTTGAAGCAATCCTACTAAAATTAGGAAATAGACAAGGCTGCCTACTCTTTCCCTACCTATTCAACATAGTACTCAAAGTCCTGGTCAGAGAAATCAGACGGCAAAAGGCGGTTAAAGGGATATAAATTGGAAAGGAAGAAGTAAAAATATCACTATTTGCAGATGATAAGGTAGTACACTTAAGTGACCCCAAAAGTTACATCAGAGAACTACTAAGTCTCATAAACAACTTCAGCAAAGTGACTGGATATAAAATTAACTCAAATAAATCTGTAGCCTTCCTCTACTCAAAGGATAAACAAGCTGAGAAAGAAATTAGGGAAATGACACCCTTCACAACAGCTACAAATAACATAAAATGCCTTAGTGTGACTCTAACCAAGCAAGTGAAAGATCTGTAGGACAAGAACTTCAAGTCTCTGAAGAAAGAAATTGAAGAAGATCTCAGAAGATGGAAAGACCTCCCACGCTCACATATTGGCAGGATTAATATTGTGAAAAATGGCCATCTTGCTCAAAGCAATCTGGAGATTCAATGCAATCCCCATCAAAATTCCAACTCAATTCTTCATAGAGGTAGAAAGATCAATTTGTAAAAATCATTTGGAATAATAAAGAACCCAGGATAGTGAAAACTATGCTCAACCATAAAAGAACTTCTGGGGGAAATCACCATCCCTGAGTTCAAGCAGTATTACAGAACAATCGTGCTAAAAACTGTATGCTAGTCGTACAGAGACAGGCAGATAGATCAATGGAATAAAATTGAAGACCTAGAAATGAACCCACACATCTATGGTCACTAGATCTTTGACAAAGGAGCCAAAACCATCCAATGGGGGGGAAAAAAGACAGCATTTTCAACAAATGGTGCTGGCTCAATTGGTAGTCAGCATGTAGAAGAATGCAAATTGACCCATTCTTTTTTTTTTTTTTTTGGTTCTTTTTTTCGGAGCTGGGGACCGAACCCAGGGCCTTGCGCTTCCTAGGTAAGCGCTCTACCACTGAGCTAAATCCCCAGCCCCAAATTGACCCATTCTTATCTCCTTGTACAAAGCTCAAGTCCAAATGGATCAAGAACCTCCACATCAAACCAGATACACTCAAACTAATAGAAGAGAAAGTGGGGAAGAATCTCAAACACATGGACAGGGAAAATTTTCCTGACCAGATCACCAATGGCTTATGCTCTACAATCAAGAATTGACAAATGGGACCTCAAAAAATTGCAAAGCTTCTGTAAGGCAAATGACACTGTTAATAGGACAAAAAGGTAACCAATAGATTGAGGAAATATTTTTACCTATCCTCCATTTGATAGAGGGCTAATATCCAATATATACAAAGAATGCAAGAAGTTAGACTCCAGAAAATTAACTAACCCTAATAAAAATGGGGTACAGAGCTAAACAAAGAATTCTCAACTGAGGAATATCGAATGGCTGAAAAGCACCTGAAGAAATGTTCAACATCCTTAGTCATCAGGGAAACGCAAATCAAAACAACCCTGAGATTTCACCTCACACCAGTCAGAATGGGTAAGATCAAAAACTCAGGTGACAGCGAATGCTGGCGAGGATGTGGAGAAAGAGGAACACTCCTCCATTGTTGGTGGGATTGCAGACTGGTACAACCATTTTGGAAATCAGTCTGGAGATTCCTCAGAAAATTGGATGCAGTACTACCTGAGGACCCAGCTATACCTCTCTTGGGCATATACCCAAAAGATGCCCCAACATACAACAAAGACACATGGTCCACTATGATCATAGCAGCCTTATTTATAATAGCCAGGAGCTGGAAAGAACCCAGATGCCTTCAACAGAGGAATGGATACAGAAAATGTGGTACATCTACACAATGGAATATTACTCAGCTATCAAAAACAATGACTTTGTGAAATTCATAGGCAAATGGATGGAACTAGAAAATACCATCCTGAGTGAGCTAACCCAATCACAGGAAAACACACATGGCATGCAGTCACTGATAAGTAGATATTAGCCCAAAAGCTCAAATTACCCAAGATACAATCCACCAACCACATGAAGCTCAAGAAGGACAACCAAAGTGCTGATGCTTCAATCCTTCTTAGAAGTAGATCAAAAGTATCCATAGCAGGAAATATGGGGACAAAGTTTGGAGCAGAGACTGAAGGAATGGCCATTCAGAGCCTGCCCCACCTGGGAATCCAGCCCATATACACACAGCCACCAAACCCAGACAATATCGCTGATGCCAATAAATGCATGCTGACAGGAGCCTGAGAGGCTCTGCTAGAGCATGGCAAATACAGAGGCAGATGCTCACAGCCAACCATTGAACTGAGAACAGGTTCCCATTGGAGGAGTTAGAGAAAGAATTGAAGGAGCTGAAGTGGCTTACAACCCCCATAAGAACAACAATGCCAAGCAACCAGAGCTCCCAGGGACTAAACCACTACCCAAAGAGTACTCATGGACAGACGCATGGTTCCAGCTGCATATGTAGCAGAGGATGGCCTTGTTGGGCACCAGTGGGAGGAGAAGCCCTTTGTCTGCCAAGTCTGAACGTGCCCCTGCCTCCCCAGTGTAGGGAAATGTCAGGGTGGGTAAGTGGGAAGAGGTGAGTGGTTGGGTGGGGGAAAACCTTCTTAGAAGAAGGGGGTTGGAGGGATGGAGTAAGGGGTTTATGGATGGGAAACCAGAGAATTGGATAACATTTGAAATGTAAATTAAAAAATCCAATAAAAGAAAATAAATCTGTCGTGTAAAAATAAATAAATAAATAAATAAACACATTGTGCATATTTAAAAGAATGATAAAAAAAAAGTCACTACAAAACCAAGTGCTGTGACAGTAGCGACGTAAACAACACAGCCACTTTACAATCTGGCACTGAAAAAACACTAAAGATGTATTACCCCACAAGCCGGCAATTGTATGGTATCTATTCCACAGAAATAAAACTACATATTCCCAAAAACTCCTACCCCAAGATATTCACACTTTTCCTGTAAAAAGCAAAAACTAGAATGGCCCAAAGATAAGCAGGCAGCCTGTTAACAACAGTGGCCCATTCAACAGGCCACAATGATGAAGGGAAAAGCTGCTGCTAACACCTCCAGCCGCCAGGGGGAGCTGCAGAGGACTTGCACCAAATGAACAAGGGTCGCCAGCAAAGGTTCCACATGTGAATCAGAGAAGATTCAAAAATAACAAAATTATAGAAGCAGACTTGACCAGTGGGCGTCTGGTCAGAGAAGGGGAAGGGACTGGCATGAGTTATGTTGAGCTGACAGAACAGTTGTGCCATGAATACAGTGGGAACAGCGTGAATCTACGTGTGGGCTAAGTACACCCAAACTGCTCAACAGATCTTCTGCAGAGAAGTGAAACCTCTGTTCCCAGAGACTCTTGTACTTAAACGTCCATACTTCACTTGTAATGGACGAAAACTGGAAATGGCTCAAATATCTTTTAGCGGCTGAGCTGTTAACAAAGGCGGGACATTCTCATACCACACCACTTCTCATTACAAACATCGCATGTATACAGATGCGTAGAGAGCTGCTGAAATCTCGGCCAGTTTATATTGGCTTACGCAAATGGTTTTAAAAATGGTATCCCTGAGGGTAAGTGTAAAAGACTCCTTTGTGTTTCTTAGAAACTTCATTTGACTCTTTAATTATAAAATTTACAAAATACTACAGGACAGGAAATGATTCAGCTGCAGGGTACCTGTCGCCTAAGGTTAGCCCCCCACACACCCACGTAAGCCAGCACAGGCAGCCATGCTGTGACCCTAGTGCTGGAGGAAGCGGACACACCTGGTCCCCAGAGCCCTGGCGGCCCTGGAGCCCACTAGACCAGGATGACCTCTACCCACAGAGAAGCCTCTGCTTCCTGAGTGCTGAGATTAAAGACCTCCAGAAAAGATCCAGTAGAAAAGCAATAAAGGAAGCTATCCTAAACCACCTCTGGCTTCCCTGTGCATGCCCAGCCGTAGACACGCGAGCAAGCTCTATACACACCCCCACCCCCAACGCAATTTTGGGTTTGAGGGTAGACAAAGGCCAAGTGTCTGTCGGGCATAGGGCTTCTTAAAACTTTGCACACTCATGACTCCTTTGGACCAGAGAAACTTTTACATGTATAGATGTATAGATATATAAAACAAGTACACAAACCAAATATTTTGTGAAAATAATTGTTTGGTATACATGCAATTGTATCATTAAAAGAAAATAAATTGGGGTTGAGGATTTGGCTCAGTGGTAAAGCGCTTGCCTAGCAAGCACAAGGCCCTGGGTTCGATCCCCAGCTCAAAAAAAAAAAAACAAAAAACAAAAAAACAAAAAAAACAAAAAACCAAAAAACCAAAAAAAGAAAAAAAAAGAAAATAAATTTGCATACTATTGATAGTTGTTTATTTTCACACAGTTAATGGCTGAATAATTGGTACAGTTGGTCATTGAGCAGCTTCTGTCTTTTTCAGAGTTGATCAATACTTTGATTTTATAACAATCAATGCTGAGAATGCAACTTCATATAAATACATAGAACAATGTAACATGATATATTTAAAGTAATCTCAGAGATATTTGGAAACTCTGTACTGTCTTAGTCAGTACTCTGTTGCTGAGAAGAGACACCATGACCACAGAAGTCTTATAAAGGGGGCTTGCCTACAGCTTCAGAGGCTGTGGATTACCATCATGACTGGATGGCAGCATGTAGGCAGACTCAGTGTGGAGAAGTACCTGAGAGGTCTATACCCGGATCCACAGGCAGCAGGGGGAGTGGGACACAGGACCTGGCTTGAGCATCTGAAACCCTAAAGGCCATTCTCAGTGACACACTTCCTCCAACAAGGCCACAGATCCTAATCCCCAAGTAGTGCCACTCCCTGGTGACCAAGCATCCAGATATGTCAGCCCAGTGGGGCCATTCTCATCTAAACCAACACATATACTGAATCAAATTCATTGAATATTTGTTTATGAGACTCAAGCCAACATTTAAAATCAAATGTTCTAACACATATAATCAAAGGTACACCAATTTGATATATTTTGAAGAATGGTAGTTCAAAATATTGTCTTTGTCTCCCACAATGAAGGCATTATGCTACCCTCTCTCCGTCCCTCCCTCCCTCCTTCCTCCCTCCCTCTCACCCTTCTCAAACTGGAGTTGGAGGGATGGCTCACCAATTAAGTCAGATTTAAGTCAAGGTCAGTTACCTGCGTCCACACCACGCAGCTCACAACTCCAGCTGAGGAGTATCTGACGCCCTCTTCTGGCCTCTGCAGGCATCTGCACTTACATGCAGAAACCCACACATATATACATATAATACAAATAAAGGTAAATAAAAATCTTTTAAAATTCTATAAATCCTATAAGTTATAAGTTCTATAAAGCACAGTAAGGAGAAGTCCATCTTTCACATGGATGCTTTACTGTCGAAGTTCATTATTTTAAAACTCCCAGTCTACAGAGCCCTGGGCTTTAAGTATAGGTGATACTTTGTACTTAAGTAAATGAAGCAAAAGTGTAGCACCAGGGTAGCTGTGTTACTGGCCTCCTACAGGAAAGTATCATAGGTACCACTGAGCACCAGTACGCACCTGCGAAGGCCATGCAGACATGGTCATCGAGGGCGCAGATTTTCCTCACAGTCCTTTCATCTTGAAGCTTGGCCACTGACTTTTTTTCTACTCCGAGCACAACTATATTAGTTCCTCGAATTCCAACCTATAAAGACATTTTTTGTAAAAGTAAATTTAAAGTCAAAACTGGCTAATTACTCTAACATGTTTCAAAGAGTTAAAGGGTTTCTCTTAATTAATAAAATGGAAAAGGAGCCATCTAGAAAGTAGGCTGTGCAGGTGCTGGAAGACTAGATACTCAGTCCCCAGCCTCAAGAAGAAAACACAATCAGTGGTGCATGAAAACCACACCTAAATACACAACAACTTTAGGGTGAATGAAAGGAGAGGCTGGTGATCCAAGCAGATGCCTTTCAGTGGCAGAACCAATCCTGACAAGGTAGGCTGGGGCTGGGAGATGCCTCCTCTTTGGGAAAGAACCTTGCTCTATGAGAAGGAACACAGCATCCACATGAACATGCCAGGTGGGTTCCCAACAGCAAGCCGACTTCCAGCTGATCTAGGTGAAATGGCCGGTGTCTGGTTCAGTCAGAGGACAATTTTGGGAGCTCAATTCTCTCTTACAACCACTTGGTTCCTGGGGGCAGCACGCAGGGTATCGGGCTCAACAGCAAGCACCTTTCCCTGCAGTCATCCAGACCTGGTCTCTGCCTTTTGAATGTGGGTGCAATGTGCTCATCTGGCCCGAGTTCCTCACTGAGACGTCCCCACCCCGAGGGACTGCATCTTTCAACTGTGAGCAAATAGGGGTATTTGACTTCTTCTCTTGCTTGTCTCACGTTTGTGTCATTCTTCTATCTTTCCACCCTAGCTAAGACCTGAAGCACTGTGTATTGGATAAAAGTAAATAAAGCAAATACGTTCGTATTGTTCCTGATTTGAACTGCTCCCCATTTAATACAATTCTGGCCCCCAGGTTTGCCATATATAGTTCACATATGTTCCTTCTATTCCTAGTCTCTTCTGAGCTTTTATCACCACGAGATACTGAATTTTGTTAAAAGCCTTTTCTGTATCTACTGATAAAATAATCATGTGTTTTTTGTCTTTGAGTCCATTTTTTCCCATTTTTCTCACTTAGTATTAGGTCTTTGAGAACTTCAAATAATGCATTTTGACCATCACCTCTCCTCCAACTTCTCCCAGATTAGCTTGCCTATCCACGCAACTTTGTGTCTTCTTTTCTCAAACCACTGGAGTCCAATTTGTTCACGTCTGGTCATCCCCGCCCCTAGAGCACGGCTGACCTATCAGGGGCCTCAAAGAAAACTGACGTACTCTTTCCCGGAAGCCATCAATTGCCAATCAACCTTTGCTAGGAACGACTTTGTGCTCTTGGTCCCTCTCCATGCTGGGATTTTGTCTAGCTTGAGCTCACATAGGTTTCTGCCTGCTGTCATAACCACTGTTGAGTTAATATGTGTCAGTGCCTTGTTATTTCCATAAAACAGTTTACTTGCAGTCATTGACCACCTCCGGCTCTAACACTCTTTCCTCCACCTCTTCCACAACAATTTCTGAGCCTTGGGAAGAGGGTATGTGATGTCGAGGTCCCACTTAGGGCTCAGCACCTCACAGTATAGATACTTAGCCATTGTGGGTATCTGTATTAATCTAATATGTCCATTTATCAAAATAATAACAATAATTTCTCCCGTAGGACCAAGACCTAAGTAGCTACAGGTTCTTGGCCTAGATTATGGGGCCAAGACTAGACCTCAGTGTTTAGAGCAGGCAGTAAATAGTCAGAATATGGTTGGTTGCTCCCGTGAAGTTTGTGCCACTATGGATGGCATCAGTGAGAATGTCTTACCAAGCTGGACATTATTGTGGCTTCCATGGTTCGCAATGCACTGGCCTGAAACCATTTATGTCAAAAGCTAAGCAAAGTCACCCCTGGTTAGTACTTGGATGAGAGTCCACTGTATTACATTTATTGCTCTGTTCATGTGAACCCTATCAGAATCTAAGTCAAATGACTGTGATGAATAAAATTCCTGATGTGTTCTTGACTTGAGTTTCAAGTATTTTATTAAGAAACTTTGTATCTATCTTCATCAGAAAGAATGGCTTGTAATTTCCCTTTGTGAGATCGCTTATCTTATTTAGTAACAGAGTAATACTGACTTTGTAAATAGAGTTTGGAAGCATTCCTTGCTTTTCTAATTTATGGAATAGCTTGAGAAACAGTGATGTTAGTTTGTCTTTAGTGGTCTAGAGGTGAGCAGCAAGATCAATCTAGGCCTGAACCTTTGTCAGGAGAATTTTTATTACTGTTTCAATCTTGCTGTATTACAGATCTGGTTATATTATCCTCATGATTTAATTTTGGTCAGTCATATATAATCACGTTTAGGATTTTCTAATCTAATGGAATATTGAGTCTCTAATAATCATAACAGTTTTCTGAATTTCACTGTCATGCCTGTTTTATTTCCAATTTTATGAATTTAGACATTTGCACACAAGTATTTAATGTACACTGAACATATTCTTCATGCCTGATCCTCCTCTGTGAGTTGAATGAGGAATGTTCCCCAAGGCTTGGGTATTTCAACTCTGGGTCTCCAGTGGTCACACTATTTGAAGAGGTTTAGAAGGTGCGCCATTGCTAGAGGAAGTGTGTCACTAGGTCCCACTTCTGGTTTATTCTCTATGCTTTATGCTTATGATTTGAAGATGCGTACTGTTTCCTGTTACTATGCCTGTCAATTGTTGTTATGCCTTCCTATTTTGATGGGCTTTTATTTTTCTGGAACTGTAAGCTAAAATAAATACTTTTTTCCATAAGTTGCTTTGGTCGTAGTATTTTATAGAGCAATAGGAAAGTAAATAATCTATCCTGTTTCTTCACTGAAAAGGAAAGGTATCATATTATCCATGTTGGATCTCAAAAATCACTGGCAGTAGCTGTAGATGATCTTAACTTCCTGATCCTTGCATCTCTTTCAAGATCTGAACTTCCAGAGGCCTGCTCATGCGGGGCAGGGAATCCAACTCAGGCATTCATCAATGTGCGGCAGGCACTTTACCAATGGAGTTACAGCCCAGACCTCTCTCTTTCAGTTAGGTTGGATCCAATTCTTTGATTTGCTCTTTGATTGTCTGCCTTTAAAAACATATTTTTGGGGGCTGGGGATTTAGCTCAGTGGTAGAGCGCTTACCTAGGAAGCGCAAGGCCCCTGGGTTCGGTCCCCAGCTCCGAAAAAAAGAACCAAAAAAAAAAAAAAAAAAAACCAAAAAACCAAAAAACAAAAAAAACAAAAAAAACCCAAATTTTTTGTTTTGTTTTGTTTTTTTCTTTTTTTTTTTTTTTTCAGAGCTGGGGACTGAACCCAGGGCCTTAAGCGCTCTACCACTGAGCTAAATCCCCAAACCCTAAAAACATATTTTATTAATTTCTGCTCTGATCTTAATTCTTTCTGCCTCTCTGCTGATTTTGTTAGAGCCTTTCCGAGGCTCTAACATCCATCATTAAGTTATTAATTTCAGATCTGACTCTTCAATATAGACATTTGTAGCTATAAACTCTTAACAGTGCTCACTGCTCTGCCTGTGTCCTGGCATATTGTTTTCATTTCCACTTCCTTCTCATTTCCTTTTTATTCCTTCTATGGCTCATTCATCATGGTTTTCAAGCTCACGAATATGTACATACCCAAGCTTCTACTATTATTTATGCTTTTTTCATTTTGGTCAAATAATCTCCCGGTATTTAAAGATTTACTTTGCCTCCTGTTATATGATCTATTTTATTTACTTTTATTGGATATTTTCTTTATTTACATTTCAAATGTTAGCCCCTTTCCCGGTTTCCCCTCCGCAAACCTCCCACCCCTCCCCCTGCTTCTATGAGGGTGCTCCCCCACCCACCCACACACTTCCACCCCCCACCCCACCCCGGCATTAACCTACACTGGGGCATTGAGCCTTCACAAGACCAAGGGTCTGTCCTCCCACTGATGCCAGATAAGGCCATCCTAGGCGATATATGCAGCTGGAGCCATGCAAACTCCTTCTGCTCCTTCAGTCCTTCCCCTAACTCCCCCATTGTGGTCCCAGTGCTTAGTCCAATGGTTGGCTGTGAGCATCTGCCTCTGTATTTGTCATGTTCTGGAAGAGCCTCTCAGGATACAGCTATATCAGGCTCCTGTCAGCATGCACTTCTTGGCATAAGCAATAGGGTCTGGATTTAGTGTCTGCATAAGTGATGGATCCCTCATGTGGGGCAGTCTCTGGATGGCCTTTTCTTCAGTCTCTGCTCCATACTTTGTCCCCGTGTTACCTTTAAACGAGCAATTCTGGGTTAAAAATTTGGAGATGAGTGGATGACCCTATCCTCCAAGGGAAGGCCATGCCTAACCTCTGGATATGTTCTTTACAGGTTCTCCCTGCCATTTGTTGGGGATTAAGCTAATGACATCCCTGTTGAGTCCTGGGAGCCACTTGCTTTCCTGGCATCTGGGACTGTCTGGTAGCTACCCCCAGATCCCAATCCCCCATTGCTAAAGACCTCGGTTCAAATTCCTGGCTCTCTATACATCACTCCTGTCTCCTCCCAGACCTGATCATGCCCTTCCTTTTACCCTCCCCCTCCTCTCTTCCTCCCAAACCCTTCCCACCATCTTCTACCTCCCATGATTATTTTGTTTCCCCTTCTTAGTAGGACCGAAGCATCCACACTTAGCTATTCTTGAACTTCATAAGGTCTGTGAGATGTATCATGGATATTCCGAGCTTTTGGGCTAATATCCACTTATCAGTGAGTGCATACCATGTGTGGTTTTTTGTGACTGGGTTACCTCACTCAGGATGATATTTTCTAGTCCTATCCATTTGCCTATGAATTTCATGAAGTCATTGTTTCTAATAGCTGATTAGTACACCATTGTGGAAATATATCACATTTCTGTATTAATTTCTCTATTGAGGAACATCTGGGTTGTTTCCAGCTTCTGGCTTTTATAAATAAGGCTGCTATGAACATAGTGGAGCACGTGTGTCCTTTTATATGTTGGAGCATCTTTTGGGAATATGCCCAGGAGAGGTATAGCTGGGTCCTCAGACAGCACTATGTCCAATTTTCTAAGGAACCGCCAGGTTCTAGTTTCTTGAGTTCCTTGTATATATTGGATATTAGCCCTCTATTGGATGTATCATTGGTAAAGATCTTTTCCCAATCTATTGGTTGCCTTTTTGTTCTGTTAACAGTGTCATTTGCCTTACAGAAGCTTTGCAATTTTATAAGGTCCCATTTGTCAGTTCTTGATCTTAAAGCATAAGCCATTGGTGTTCTCAGGAAAAATTTTCCCTGTGCCCATGTGTTTGAGATTCTTCCCCACTTTATCTTCTATTAGTTTGAGTGTATTTGGTTTTATCTGGAGGTCCTTGATCCACTTGGACTTGAGCTTTGTACAAGGAGATAAGAATGGGTCAATTTGCATTCTTCTACATGCTGACTACTAGTTGAACCAGCACCATTTGTTGAAAATGCTGTCTTTTTTTCCCCCCGTTGGATGGTTTTGGCTCCTTTGTCAAAGATCTAGTGACCATAGGTGTGTGGGTTCATTTCTGCGTCTTCAATTCTGTTCCACTGATCTACCTGCCTGTCTCTGTACCAATATCATACAGTTTTTATCACTATTGCTTTGTAATACTGCTTGAGGTCAGGGATGGTGATTTCCCTAGAAGTCCTTTTATGGTTGAGAATAGTTTTTGCTATCACTGATTTTTGTTATTCCAAATGAATTTGCAAATTAGTCTTTCTAACTCTATGAAGAATTGAGTGGGAATTCTGTAGATTGTTTTTGGCAAGATGGCCATATTTACTATATTGATCTGGCCAATCCATGAGCATGGGAGATTTTTCCATCTTTTGAGTTCTTTGATTTCTTCGGAGACTTGAAGTTTTTGTCATACAGATCTTTCACTTGCTTGGTTAGAATCACGCCAAGATATTTTATATTATTTGGGACTATTGTGAAGGGTGTTGTTTCCTTAATTTGTTTCTCAGCCTGTTTATCCTTTGAGTAGAGGAAGGCTACTGATTTGTTTGAGTTCATTTGATATCCAGCCACTTTGCTGAAGTTGTTTAACAGGTTTAGGTGTTCTCTGGTGGAATTTTTGGGGTCACTTAAGTACACTACCTTATCATCTGCAAATAGTGATATTTTTACTTCTTCCTTTCCAATTTGTATCCCTTTGACCTCCTTTTGTTGCCTGACTGCTCTGGCTAGAACTTTGAGTACTATAATGAATAAGTAGGGAGAGAGTGGGCAGCCTTGTCCAGTCCCTGATTTTAGTGGAATTGCTTCAAGTTACTCTCCATTTAGTCTGATGTTGGCTACTGGTTTGCTGACTATTGTTTTTTACTATGTTTAGGTATGAGCCTTGAATTTCTGATCTTTCTAAGGCTTTTAACATGAAGGGGTGTTGAATTTTGTCAAATGCATTTTTAGCATCTAATAAGATGAACATGTATTTTTTCCATTGAGTTTGTTTATATAGTGGATTATGTTGATGAATTCCCATATATTGAACCATCCCTGCATCCCTGGAATGAAGCCTACTTGAACATATTGATAATTTTGATGTGTTCTTGGACTTGGTTTATGAGAATTTTATTGAGTATTTTTGCAATATGATCTATTTTAAATCCATTTCCATGTACTAATGAGAAGAGTATGGAGTCTACAGGTGCTGAGACGGAATATGACCTCTGTAATCTCCAGTGTCACTTAAGTGACGCTTCTCTCAGTTTTCACCAGGATGACATGGTGAGGCTGTGCAGTTAGAATGAGCCACTGTTATCTTGTTGGGGTTGACATGTGTCTTTACATTGGTAGCATTTGTTTCATGAAACCAAGGGCTCTTGTGTTTTGTTCATATATGTTTAAAACTGTAATGTTCTCTGGGTGATCATTCCTTATCTACTTTTAAAAGTAGTTTTGTCGGATAGTTTTCTGTTTTCATGTCTTGGAATACCTTTTTCCATTTTTTTCAGTCAGGGGTTGTATACAGTTTTGAGGTGCATCAAATAGATTTCATGAGTTTAAGGTTTTGCTTCATGACAGAACTCACAGAAAGCCTCCTGCCTTTGTTTTCTGAGAGCTTTGGCTAGATCCTATTTTTTTAATTCAATCTTCTAGTTTGTGTCTTTAGGCTAAGAAATTTAGACCACTAGTATTGACTTATTGAAATCTGCTACTAATTCCAGAGACATTTTTTCAATATTTTGTGTGTTTTCTTAGTCCTTGTTTGCTTATGTTGTATTGTCGTGTGGTTTAGTCTTCCCTTTGGCCTCATAGATTTATTTGTTTATTTGTTGGAAAGATTCCTTCAAAAATCCCTTTAGAGCTAGTATAGAGGTCATAAATTCCTTTAGCCTTTTATTATTTTTTTTCTTTCTCCTTCATTTATGATCAACAGCTTTACTGTGTATTGTAGTGTGGGCTGATAACTGTTTTCTTTCAGAACTTGAAATATATAATTCTAAGAACTCAGAGCTTTTAAAGTTTCTGTTGAAATATGGTGTTATTATGATAGCATGTTTTTGTGTGTGACTTGGTGTTTCCCTCTTATAGTTGCCAAATATCATTTTTTCTCTTGTATATTTAATAATTTGACTATAATATGATGAGTGGAGATTGTCTGGCCTATTTAGTGTCCCATAATGTTGTGTTTTGAATGAAAATGGCTCTCATAGGCTCATACGGAGTGGTAAAAGGATAGGGACATGTGGCCTTGTTGGAGGAAGTGTGTCACTGGGGTTGGGTTTTGGGGTTTCAGAAGTTGAAGTCAGGCCCAGTGGTTCTCTATCCTTTCTTGCTGTCTGCCAATCTGGGTGTAGAACTCGGTTCCTTCTCCAACACCATGATTGCCAGCATGACACCATGCTTTCCACCATGATGACGATGGACTAAATCTCTGTACCTATAAGCCAGCTGCAGTTAAATGTTTTCCTCTGTAAGAGTTGCACGATCATGGTGTCCCTTCACAGCCACAGAAACACTAAAACAGAAGTTGCTACCGAGCGACTGGGGTATTGCTGTTATAGGCCTTACCATGGTTTTGCCTGGAGAACTATGGAACATTTTGGGACTCTGGATAGACTGAACATTTTAAGTGGGGCTTAATGCACTCCACTAGTGTGAGCACGGAAGGCAGTGGTGCTGAGGGTGATTTTAATTGTGGGGGCTCATGAGGTTTCGGAAGAGAATTTTGACATGTGACCTAGAGATCATCCTTGTGCCATTCCAGCAAAGAATGTGGCTGTATTCTCCCCTTGTCCAAACAAATAGGCTTGAGGCTAAGTTAGAGAGTTTTGAACTCACAGCATTGGCAGAGGAAGTCTCCAGACAACCGAGTCTGAACTGTGCTGCTTGGTTATTGGTGGCTACATTTATGCAGATCTATACCAAAGATGACAAGCTGAGCAAGGAAAAACCCAGGATGTACAGTTTGAGAAGAAAAGGAACACCAAGAATAAAGGGAGGGGTGACTACAGGGCACCCACATAAACTTCTTACTGGTGAAGAGACTAACGAAAAGCACACACTTTCAACCCCAGCACTCGGGAGGCAGAGGCAGGTGGATTTCAGACGCCAAGGACAGCCTGATTTAGAGTGAATTCTAGGGTAGCCACGTTTAGGCAGTGAAGGAAACAATCAAAAAGAGAAAGATGATGTTTTCTATGTAACTGATCTAATTCGGTCATGTTCCAGCCCCAGCGAGCACCAAAACCTGACAGCTGTGGCTACTGGTTTTGGCTTTAGAGTCAAGGATAGAGAAAACGGAGTATGGAATCGCCTTCTGTGACTAAAGAAAGCTGATGAGATCAAGACCATGGCTGCATGGAGGCCCAGAGGCCACTGTGTGAGGCTGCGAAAGGCCTCTGTATGAAGCAGTAGAGGTAAACCCTAGATTGCTTTGGCAGCCCCAAGATGCTGGAAATGCCAGAGCTAGGGGGTAACTGCCAGTGAAAGTTGGCAACTGTGTGGAACCAACCCAAAAGAAAGAAGTGTGCTGCAGTCAACACAGCTGGGGGGTTAGAGATCTGAAGAGCACTTTGATACCAAGCAGAAAGACGCAGAGTTCGTCCAGTTGGCTTTCAGCATTGCTCTGGTCCAGTATTTCCTAACTATGGCTCCCTTTCCTCTCCTTGGCAATGGTAAGGTATAACTTGTGCTATTTGCTTGTTGCAAGTACGTGATCTGCGTTTTCATTTTGATTTTACACACTGCCATGAGTATCAGAGACTTTGAACTTCCGATGTTAAACATTGCTGAGACTGTGATAGACTATGGGGACTTTTGAAGTTGGACCGAATGCATTTTGTACTATGATATCGCTACAAGCAAATGGGGTCAGAGAATGGAATGTGGTGGTTTGAATTAAAATGGCTCCCCATAGGCTTATAGAGCACAGGATTGTTCAAAAGGCTTAGGACATGTGGCCTTGTTGGATTGGTGCAGCCTTGGAGAACTGTGTCGCTTGGGGTGGACTTTGAGGTTTCAGGAACTCAAGCCAACGCCAGTGGCTCTTTCCCTCCCTACTGCTTCCTGATCCACATGCAGAACTCTGAGCTCCTTCTCCAGCACCAGGTGTGCCTACGAGGTGCCACATGTCCCACCATGACAATGAACTAAACCTCTGAACCTGTAACCCAGCCCCAAATAAATGCTGTCCTTCGTAAGAGCTGCTGTGGCCATGGTGTCGATTCACAGCTATAGAAACCCTAACTGAGATCTACACATCGATCTACAGTGTCTTATACATAGCTTCTCTCTATCTGTGCCATTGTCTGAACCTTCAAATTGTTCTGCATTACTTTATGCCCAGAATTTTGTCCTTCCTCGATCTGTTCTATCGGTGAGGGTTCTATGGATCTTAATAGAATATCTGACCATTTCACTCGCAGTACTTTTAATCTGCATTTCTTTTCACTACTTCTCTTTATTGAATTTTACTTTCATATCCTATTTTTACTTCCTTATTCTCTCCAGTTGTGGGGTGTGTGTGTGTGTGTGTGTGTGTGTGTGTGTGTGTGTGTGCGCGCGCGCGCGCGCACGTGTGTTTTAAACTCATTCAGGACTTTGTATACGCTCTGATTTCTTCAAATACACTTATAATCATTCTTTTGAATTTGTCAAGGATATCATCTTGTTTACTCTCATTTGAGTATATTACTGAGATTAATAATTTCTGAAAGAGATGATGCTTTTGTGTTTCATGTTTTTTGCATTAGATGGTAAATCATTGTTTGGAATTTTCAAGGTATTTCTTGTTTTATGTGTCTGGGTTTTGCCTCATATGTGTCTATGCACATGTATCCCTGGCGCCCATGGAGGCCAGAGAAGGGATCCAATCCCTGGGCCTGGAGTCATCCATGTTTGTGATCCACTACATGAGTACTGGGATTCATACCAGGGTCCTCTGGAACAACAGCCAGTACTCTTCACCACTGAGTCATCTCTTATGCCCAGAGCATTTTTATTAATGGAAATGTTTGTAATGTTCAAGAGGGACTAGATCATAGTACATTTGAAGTGCTGTTTTTCCCTACTAGGCTTCTGTTCCAAATTCCAGGCTCAGTCTTTGGTATTCTCAAAAAAAAAAAAAAAAAAAAGATTACTGGTGCTGCCTTATTCTGGCCTCCATGGACACATGCAGGTAAAATATCTATATACATAAAATAAACCAATAAACACTGCTTGGTTGGTAGTTGAAACCTCAACTCTTTCAGCACTTATTCCTGGGATCCCAGATATTGATCACATTGCTGGAAGTTCTAGTGGGAATCTCATATGCTAGTCACACACCTAGTAGTCCTTTGGGGTCAAGTAGTGAGGGCTGCTCTTGCCTTTGAGTAGTTCATTGTCAGTGGGAGGTCTCATGACAGATGTTGGTTAAATTTCTTAGCATTCCTTCAGAAGACTGGTTTCTAATGGTACTGTTTCTCCTAAGGAGGCCCTTGTGAGGCTGGGTCACTATAATACCGATCCACTCTTCGTGAGTCAGGATGCAAATGTTGGTCCCTGGGTCTGAGTAGTCTTTCCTGATGTTGTTGTGCTGCTTGTAGTCTGTGATCCCTATAGACACTGTCTTTGACTTGTTTTACATCTTGCCAAATCCTGTGTAGTTCTCAAATCTTTTCCACCACCTCGAGTTGCAAGATGGCTGTGAGCTGTCAGGTGTTAAGTGCTGGGAAATGAACTCAGATCCTCTGGAAGGACAGGAAGTGCTGATGCCACTTCTGGAATCCGTTCTGAGTGTTTTTCAGATGCTCTCAGACTGCTGCTCAGGTTGCAGGCTCAGTGAATATCCCAGGTCTCTCCGTCTGCTGCTGCCTGCAACGTTTGGAGCCTGCTTCTGTCTCATGCTTTAAAATACAGTGGGTGAGGCTGGTTAGATGGTTCAGTGCCGTGGTTAAGAGTACCTGTTGCCTTTGCTGAGGCTGGGGTGGTGGTGGTGTGTGCACGTCAGTTAGTAACACACACACATACACACAAACAACCGACTGTAACCCCATGTTTCAATGCCATCTTTTGGCTTCTGAGAGCACTGAACAAATACATACATGTAATTTTATAATTTAGAAAGAAGTTAGTAGGAATTGGAGAGATGGCTCAGCAGTTAGGAGTACTGACTGCTCTTCCAGAGATCCTGAGTACAATTCCCAGCAACTATAATGGTGACTCACAACCATCTGTAATGGGATCCAATACCCTCTTCTGGTGTGTCTGAACACGGCTACAGTGTGCTCATATACATAAACTAAATAATTATTTTTAAAAAATTAAAAAGAGGCTAGTAAGCTGGTCTAGCAGTTTAAATTGTTTATTTCTTTGTGTGTGTGTGTGTGTGTGTGTGTGTGTGTGTGTGTGTGTATACACTCACTTGCATGTGCATGTGTGCTGTGGTACTTGTGTAACTTGTGGTCATAGTATAACTTGTCTGGGGTTTAGTTCCCAGCACCCAAATTGTTTTTAAAATAATTTCTTTATTTTTAAGTGTATGGGTTTTTGCTTGCATATATGCCGTGTGGTACATGTGTCCAGTGTTCTTTCCTAGAACCACATAGAGTGAGTTACAACCTCCTCTATCTCCAGGGGACCCAGAGCCCTCTGCTGGCCTCCATAGGCACTACACTCACATGTGCACACACACACTTAGACATACAAATTAATAAAGATATAATTAAACAATCTAATTACTTTATTTTAGTGATTAATGTTAATTATTAATTAATTTAATTAACAAATTAAATTAATATAATCTCTAGCCAATATCAATCTTTGAGTTTTAAACATGTATATTGGTTGTATACTAGATTTGTTTGTTTCTTGATTTAACTCAAGGTCTTGCTATGTAGCCTAGGCTGGCCTTGAGCTCGCAATCCTCTTGCTCAAGTGCCACCACACTCAGTATTATATTTTGCACAGCTGCTTTCTGAACTCTCTTGCAACACAGGCCTCTGTGCAGGGCCACTTGTGACATGGCAAATGGGCTCCACTAGAGCGAGTAACAGAAAGCAGTATGGGCAAGCGGAGATGAGGAAACGGAGCCACCTGATTGCCCTCCATCTGCAGAGTGGCATTCCATCACTTCATTCATTAGAAGTAAACCATCAGCATCGCTCATCTGAGGGGCCATGACCCAGCATGAGCATTCAAGCTGAGGCAAAGGGGTAACTTCAGGAACACCTTAGTCTAACCAAGTCGGTTATAGTATCACACGATTCACATTCATAATAAAACTGCAGCTCAACTCAGACAGAGGCACCGTCTTAGATTCTTACTTTCCTGACCAACACCAACGAGATAGTCAGGACAGTGTTTCCCGGGACCTGCTTTGTTACCACTTTTGTTGGAGCCCTAGCAACAGCTTTTATCTATATGATTATCACAGGGGTGTAACTGGTCTCTCCAAATCTAGTTCTAATCTCATCCCATCCAATGCTCACAGGGTAGCTGGAGAAATCTTTGGAAAGGAGAGGGGAAAAGGAAGAAGAGAAAGAAGAGAGGGAGGGAGAAAGGAAGAAATGGAGGTGGGGTGTATCTCAGTCACCATTCTTTGCTTCCTACTTGGCATATGTAGAGCAGATTCTCACTAAGCAAACAAAGACAACAGCAAGACACAGGACAAAAGGATCCAAGGACATTTGTACTGTGCATGTCATCTGTCCTTTGTGCTGAAGCAGACGGGCATCATCTTGCTTGAAACAAACCCTCACCACCATCTTGGGACTCATATCCCATCAGCTCCTCCAGAGAAGAAAAGTTAGCAGGATCTCTAGTGGTGGACTTGCAGGACTGGGTGCCATGACCCAGTGATATATATATATGCAGTCTGTTTTGAGAAGAAAATATCAAGAACCTAAAAAGGGACAGTAGTCACCCCCAAATCCTTCCAGGATCCTTCAGGTTTCTGGACTCAAACCTTCCTATTGTTTTCTCAGCCATTCTGAATGTCTTTTCACTCTACAATGTAGTTGTCTTGTCTTCCCACATGATATTCTCTTTGTTTAAAATACTCTTCCTTCCTCTGCTTTCCACCTCCTCACCTGGTAATGTCCATCTTTCCAATGGCTCCTTAAATATGCTTTCTAAGGAGGGTTTCTCTTGTAACTGCAATTTCTGTAGCATCCCTTGCCATCTCTAGTATTATACTCATTTAGGCCTTGTACGGACTTTTTATTTTATAATAAAGGGAATCCCAACATAGCCCGCGCTGGCCTGGAACTCACAGTCTTCCTGAGTGTTGCTGTACGGTCATGTACCACCATTCCCATCTCGGACTTTTCTCTTATTTCTCGGAGTTTCTTTTTTTTTTTTTTTTTTAAAGATTTATTTATTTATTATATATAAGTACACTGTAGCTGTCTTCAGATACACCAGAAGAGGGCATCAGATCTCTTTACAGATGGTTGTGAGCCACCATGTGGTTGCTGGGAATTGAACTCATGACCTCTGGAAGAGCAGTCGGGTGCTCTTAACCGCTGAGCCATCTCTCCAGCCCTCGAAGTTTCTTTCTAGACAGTAAGTTCTTTAAAAACTAGGATAGTATCTACCACTTCACAGTGAAACCCTACAATCTAGGTTAGCATGTAAGTCTTTTTGAAAGGACTTAGAAAATTGACATGCTGGAAGGACCAGAGACAAACTGAATCAAAAAAGGGAAGAATCATAAATAGTAACAGTTCCAATTAATAGTTTATGTGAATTACATCTTAACTTGTATTGCTTCTTTCACACACATCAATCTTATGAATAAGGAGCTATTTTGATGTTTATTTTACTAAAAAAAAATACTACTGCTATGGCTAGGCAGTCAAGAGCCTTTATTGCTCACATAGAGGACTCTGGTTTGGGTCCCAGCACCCACATCTGGTAGTTCATAACTGCTACAACTCCAGCTCCAGAGGATCTTACGCCCTCTTCTGGCTTCGGAGGATATCAACACACACAGTGCACACAAACTTAGGAAGGTGCACACAGTCATATACAGAAATAAGACAAACAGATCTCTCAAATTATAAAAAGGAACAATTAGTTAAAAACACTTGCTCTTGCAGAGGACCCGTTTTGGTTCCCAGCACTCACAGGGTAGTGTACAAATATCCACACCTTCTGTTCGATTAGACTAGGCTGGCGAGTCGGAGAGCCCTGGAAAGCCTTCTGCTCCCCCTTTCATTATAAACACGTAGCTCTGTGCATTATCTAAACACAGGTTCTGGAGCCTCAGCTCCAGGTCTCATGCTTGCACAGCAAACATTTTGCTCATGGAGCTATTTCTCAGCCTACGAATGGAGATTCTTAACGGAGAGGTAAGGGCTGAAATATCACTCAACAGGAGCGCACACACGCAGCATGTTCAGGGCCCTGGGTTTGACATCTAGCACCAAGAAACAAAGGACACAAATCAACATTAAAAAAATAAAATATGGGTGGTGGTGTACCCCTTTAGTCCCCAGCACTCAAAAGGCAGAGGAGGATCTCTGAGTTTGAGGCCAGCCTGGTCTACAGACTGGCTTCTAGGACAGCCACAGTTACACAGGAAAACCTCGTCTTGAAAAAGGAAAAAAGGAAAAGCAAATGTTTTCCCTTCTGTGTACAGTGACAGAAACATTGATTAGTGAAATCTAGAAGCCACCTCTTAAAGATGTGGATACTGACTAAGGAACGCTATGAAAGTTATACAACAGAGCTGAGATTCAACAAGTTAAAATATAGCCCTCATAAAAATCCGGGGTCAGGGAAAGGATAAATCGAAGAATGAGAATAAATTTTAACTTTTTTATGATAATGCTATGATTCACAGGCTCTCCTAAGATTGCGGTACTTTTCCAAAATGTCATTCAAATATATTTTGTCTTTATAGAAAAAGAAACTGAACCAAAAGGAAGGAAGCCTTCCTTCCGGCCCCAGTATGTGCTGTTAGCTAATTATCAAGCAGGGAGCAGAACCTGGGCTCTCTAATTATGGCCCATATAATTTTTATATCATCTTACTAAGTAATGTCATGTCTTCATAGCGGTCAAAGCTGATCAGGCAGGCTTACTTGTAATCCATCATATCTACTGTTTATAGACAACAATATTTAACAGCATAACTTTATTCAATGTAAAAGGTCATAGCACCCTCAAGGAAACACAATGAATAACTCCATAAAAAGATGCAAATTATAATTTCATAATTCTGAGGTAAGAGTCTCATCCTTCCAGTGTATCCTTAAAGATGCCCAGTGCAGGTCTGTTTATGTCCTTACCCTTTTATAGCTCCTTACAAAGGAGCTATCAGTCAGCTCCGTAACATCCTTAAAGCTCTTTAAATGAGCCGGTGTGGTTTCTTATCACACCCCCATCTTATCCCATTACTTATTTTAGGCTCTAAAACTGGGGCATTATTTCCTAACCATATGCTACGCACCATGCTGGGGACTATATAACTTTTTGTTTTTATCAAAATGGTACCCCTTTGGTTTAAGCAATACCGGGCTTTCCTTAAACTTCTAGTTCTAACAAAGCTTAACTAGTGGGCCCATGTAAATAGGAAAATATTTTTAAAATGATCTCTTTTTTTGTAATTATTTTTGCCATTTTACATTTGATAGATTTATTAGATTTATAACAAAAGTGAATTAACTTCTTTCCATTATCAAGTTGATATAGAAGTGGAAGCTGATACTTGTAGACTGGGAGATGTTCTGTGAATTCTCATAGCTACTGTCTCAATTTCCAAAACACACACAAACATAGTCGTGAAATTTGAGAGATTTTTTAAAAAAAAATCATATCCTGTATTCATGGACTAGGGCTCAGAAGCCTGGGGGGGGGTGCTAGATCTTTCACTGGGGCACTTTTGTCCTTTAAATTTTTCATAAATTATGATGATTATTGAACGCAGTTAAAGCTTGGCAGCAGCGTAACAGCTGTCCTGGGTATTTAAAAGTTTTCAGGTGATGTAGATTCATAAGTCTAAAACAGGGTAGAATCTCATGAAATTTCCAGTATTACTTGAACACCCACATGTGCGTGCACACACAGCAAGTGCAAAAGTGAGGATTTGGGAGGGCCGGGGCCTTTGAAACACTGCCAAGTACTGAGGTTGAAATCTGAGCAATTACTTTTAATGAAGCCATTTGGATTAGCATTTCTAACTGTTCTCGCACTAACAGGAAGTTAGTATTTGATTCGTTCTGGGACTGGGGGCGTGTTGGCGGGGGGCGGGTGGTGGTGCTGGAAGGTTTTAATTTTTATCAAATTTTTATATGAAAGAACTACAAACTCTACCTTGGGTCAGTGGATTCACAAGGAAGTGGCCCTGAACACCGATGTAGAATGTTCTAGGTGTTTTGTCAGTTAATAGAAACATACACCAGTCTGTGGCTGTTGTTAAACAAAGGCAGTTGCAGAGGGCTGAACTCTGTAACCTCCACTGCCAACCTGAGGCTGTGTCCCCAGTAAAGGAAATATTTCTCACACCAGAGCCTTTGCCCTGGGAGCCAGAGCTGGAATAGCGGCTGCCTGGGGGAGCAGCTTACCGCGGTGGAGCCTTTCTTCACTGCTTCCTGGGCATACTCCACTTGGAAAAGGTGTCCATCCGGGGAGAAGACAGTGATTGCCCTGTCATACCGAGAAGCCATCACGCAGGCCTTCGAAGAATCCTACAAGGCCTCAGAAGCTGCCTAGGACAGGGGTCCGCAGGGCCTGCTCGTGCTAACGCTCGGAAGTAGTTACTCTTGAACGCCCAAGTGCTCCCAACCGCCTCCGGAAGTCCTGGAGTTCCAGACTTTGTTCCTCCCCCCCGCCCCCTCCCCCAAGTCTGAGCGCCTTTGGCTGTCTTGCTTGTGTGGCCTGAAGGATAGGAAAGATGTCAAAACACCTAGAATATATAGATATACTTCGACGGATCTCTGAGTTGAGACTAGCCTGGTCTACAGAGTAAATTTCAAGACAGCCACGGCTACACGGAGAAGCCAGCCCTGTCTTGTAAAAAAACCAAAAAACCAAAAAAGTGAGATTCTCTTTTGATAGTAGACTTTGAATCTACCATCTTGCACACTACATCCCTGAGACACATCCATCCCTTGCTCCGACTTTAAAACTTGAAACAGTCTTCCTAAGTTGCTCAGGTTTGCAAAGAAATTACAATTTTACCAATGTCATAAGTTTCTTCTACCCCCCTCCAGCTTTGTAAACAAAATAGAGCTTATGGGCAAATAACGCATTTACTCAAGAACATACTCCATCAGATTAATATGAATGGAGAGGATTAATATAATAGTGTTTTAATTAAAGAAAGAAATAAGGGTCCAAAGATAAATATGTCTAAAGCTGAACTGTAGCAAGAGTTACATATAACCCAGTTGCAACATTACTGCCTGTGAAACAAGTCTTTGTCCTCATCAGTAAGATGGGAATATTTAAAAACCTGCAGCAATGTGTTCTGAGGTTAAAACGTGTTTATAGGTGTCATAACTTAAAATGGTTCCAGATGGGTACTAACAGGCAGGTACAGTTAGCTATTATTACTTGCCATGTATTTTTTATTAGATACCATTTTCCATGGGGAGGGATCTTAAAGTTGATGAAATCAACCTTAACTGAGAGAGAGAGAGAGAGAGAGAGAGAGAGAGAGAGAGAGAGAGAGAACAAAGAAACTCATTTCTCTTTTCAAAATCCTAGATTTTAGTTGACTTCTGAAAACGAGCTGTATTCATCCCTCCCCGACCCCTTCAAACCTTCTTTTCCATTAGCCACTCTTTAGAAAGCTTGATCCTTTGGAGGTATGTCCTGGACCAAAATCATCTTCTCTTACAGTTATTTTACTGCATCAGGACAAACCATTTGCCAGGAGAAGTTTCTGAGAAATATTTGATTACTTTGCTAAATATTCACTCTTAAAAAAAAAAAAAACCAAACTCGTTATACTCATAGATTCACAGGAAGCCTCAAAAATGGAGAGAGGGGGCTCTTGTACCCAGTTCAGTCTGGTGGCTATAGTTTCCTACCTACAGTAAGTACAGAATGGATACCAGGAAGCTGACATTGACGTCCTTCACAGAGCTTTTCTAGATTTCAACAACTTGCTGTACTCCTCATATGCATTTCCGTGCAGTCTATCAGGTGTAGGTTGCCACCACACCCACCTCCATAGTCTAAGTCCCTTGAGAATTCCACTTGCAAAACACACCTACCTATTCCTGCTTCAGTTACTTTGACAAACAGTAATCCGTTCTTGATCTCTTAATTTTCTCTACAAAAGGTTGATATCTAGGATATAAATGTCTTATGAATTTTTATTTTAAAAAATAAATATAGAGCCACAGGAAGTTAGGGAATGCTAAAGTGCTCCCTTACATGGTCAAGCATAACCTTTAAAGTCACAGAACAGTAGGAAAGCCAGCGGCCAGCATTAGTACAGGGAATAGCTATACATTTAAAGAAAAATTATTTTTTACTATTTGCATTGTGAGACTAGAGCGAGGATGTGTGTATATACATGAGTACAGGCTTCTGATAGCAAGATGAGGGTGTCCAAGCACTGGACATGGGGCTACAAGGCAGTGTGGGGCACCTGGTATGGTTTCTGGGAACCAAATTCAAGTCTTCTCTCTATAAGGACAACACGTGCTTTAAACACTGAGCCATGTCTCTAGCCCTCTGTCTAGTTTTGACTTAAAAGCATTTTGTAAAGGGTAAAACATATTAGAGGACGCACTTTAGAAATATTAGGAATGTTTGGCCAGGAACAGTAGAGTACACCTTTAATCCCGGCATTCGGGAGGCAGAGGCAGGTGGGTCTTTGTGAGTTCTAGGCCAGCCTGGTCTACATAGTGAGTTCCAGAGTAGTGAGCAGCTACATAGAGACACCTTGTTTCAAAACAAAATTAAAGATCGAGGCTCCACAAATTCCATCTAAAAAGTTCTGTATCTTTGTGCAGATATGTTCATGTGTGTACGCAATATTCATTAACACTTAATTATCCCACCTATAAAACCTGTATAATTCCTTGCTCACAAGGTTGTCGCAGTGAAAGAAAATTAATCATTGAATAAGCTCTCCCATGGCCGTCTGGAACAGAGGAAGCTCTTTAGAATATTGGCTATTATTATTTATTATTGAGTCGAGAAAAGATGACAACTTTTTAAGAAAGGAAGCACACAGTTGTAGCAGGAACCAGTTTATACCTCTTTAAAATGTGTGTTTAACCTCTTTTAAATGTGTATTTAAGCCGGCATGACGGCACTTGGGAGTTGGAGGCAAGAAGATCAGGAGTTCAAAATGATCTACAAAGGGGTTCACGGAAGCTCAGCCTCATGAGATCCTACCTCAAAAAAGTCAGAAAAGTTCAAAGATCTATATTTGAGCAAATATACATTTGGAGCTGTATAGAGAAAGGAGTGAAAAGACACATGTCAACTTACCAAAAGCCTTCTTGGCAACAGGCTAGAGATTAGAAAGGTGTATGAGGGAGAAATTGTTATATTAAACTGTGTCTCCCTCTTTCTCCCTTTGTCTCTGTCTCTCTTTCTCTGTGTCTCTGTGTC
Source organism: Rattus norvegicus (assembly GCF_021556685.1). Lineage (NCBI taxonomy): Eukaryota > Metazoa > Chordata > Mammalia > Rodentia > Muridae > Rattus > Rattus norvegicus. The sequence goes on along the minus strand of NC_141551.1, from coordinate 6,079,653 downwards.
TCTGTGTCTATCTGTCTGTCTGTCTCTCTCTCTCCCTCTCTCTCTCTCTCTCTCCCTCTCTCCCTCTTTCTATCTCTCTGTATGTATGTATGTCATCTAGAATTTTTTTGAGCATAGATTACCTTACACTTACCAGAAGTAACCAGCATGAAACAATTTAATTCCTAGAGGTTCCAGGGCACCTGATGCCTCCAGCCTCCACAGGCACCTTCACACACACGCACATATCCATATGAACATTCATAATTTAAAATAAAATAAGTCTTTAAAGAAGGTCTGTGTTCTCTCTAAAGTGCTAGCAAAGAATGGAGATCGGTGGTTCCACGGTTCTGATAGACGCAGAAAAGATAGGCTTGGCTTTTACCCTTGAGGTATTTGCCTATTCTCCTAACACAGTTAAGAAACCAAAGTGGACCTTGAGAGACAAAATAGAAGACCAACACCTGTCCCAATGTTGTGGTACACATTTAGACCTGTGTTGAGTCCCAAAGGTTATGGCATAGAATACAAGCCCAATAAACACAACAAACATGCTTCAGTTGTGTGTTCTGTGGCACAGGGACTGTCCTCTCACATGTCCTCTACAACATGTCGGACCAGTCTAATGTGATGATCGCCAAACATAATGATATACTGTCTTAAAATTAGAAATTGGTTGAGACGTGTGTATACGACCATATGTGTGCGTGTGCGTGTGTTGTATGTGTGCTGTGGCATGTACGCATGTCAAGGACAAAGGACATCTAGTGTGGCAGTCCTTGAGCTTTCTGCCTTCTTTGAGATAAGGTCTTGACCACTGCTGCCCTCATCAGAAGAGCTGGCACATAAGATTTTGGGGATTCTCTTGTCTTTCATCTCAGGATAGAAGTTCTGGGATTAAAGATTTGGCTACCACACCTAACTTACATAGGCATTGGGAATCCAAACTCAGGTCCTTAGACTTTATCCCTAAGCCGCATCCTGGCCTCCAAATAAACTGAACAGGAGCAGCGAGCAGGTAGATTATAAGAAAGCCCGTGCCACTGACATTCACTGTACAAGCCAGAGGCGTTAACCTGCCTTGCTTATTTTAACTGTTTAACTTTGAAAGTTTTGCACAGCAATTGGGCCAGGTCTAGGCAGCTCTGCTGCCCCTTGAATCAGACTCAACTGAAGACTGGTTTGTCTCTTGCACCTGTGTGACTCAGTGGCGGGAAAGAACCACTTACGTTGGTGTAGGAAGAAAGGGAGAGGTCACTGAAATCACGAATAAAAATTAGAAGCTGGAGAGGTGTTGCTGCAGTTAAGGCCACTTCTCACATAACCAAGCCTCTCACAATTCCCTGTAACCCCATTTACTGGGGAGCCAGCGTTCTCTTCTGCCCCTGTACACACACACACACACACACACACACACACACACACACACACACACACACGCCCATACATAAGAAATAAATCTTTAGAATATTTTATAATAAAACTCAAAATCCTCCAAAGTGTCTTACAGTCAGTAAAATGCAGTCACTGGAATTCCTGGTTCTTTTTTTTTTTTAAACTCAAAGAACTTAATTGACATTAACAGGTTTTTAAAATATCCAAACAAAAAGTTTTCAGATCTAGAAAGAGACAGAGATTTTCTTGCACCGAATAACGTGAATATTTAATAATTTCCATCTATAACTGGAAGAAAATCAGTTATCAAACTGAAAACTTCTGATCTTTGGAGATACCGAGAGAACTTCCAGGGGTTTTACATTGTCAAAAATAGAGTGGACTACTAATTATATATACTATATATTATATAATATATATATACATATATATGCATGAGTGCTTTGCCTGTGTATATGTCTATGTACCACATTCATGTCTGGTACCTGCAGAGGTCAACAGAGGACATTAGATTCCCTGAAACTGAAGTTATGTGTTATTGTGAGCACCACGTGTATGTGAGAAACCAAACCTGGGTCCTGTGCAGGAAGAGCCCAAATAAAATTTTTAATCTTTTTTTTGCTTTATATCGCAATATCAACCCCTCTTTTCCTCCCAGTACCCCCTCATGCAGAACCTATCCCCATTCCTCCCTCCCATTCTCCTTTGAGAAGGGAGAGCCCCCCTCTAGCTATCACACACACACACACACACACACACACACACACACACACACATCACTCCTACCTTCTGAGCACATCAGATTGCTGAAGGACTAGGCGCACCCTCTCCCATTGTGGCCAGACAAGGCAGTCCATTTAGGGGAGCAGGAAGCACAGGCAGGTAGGCAGCAGATTCAGGGGACCAGTTGCTCCAGTTGTTGGGGATCCAGTTGTCCATCTGCTACGCATGTGCATGGGGATCTAGGTCCAGCCTGTGCTTGGTCTTTGGTTGGTGATTCAGTCTCTGGAAGCCCCCAAGGGTCCAAGTTAGTTGGCTATGTTGGTCTTCCTGTGGAGTCCCGGTCCTCTTCAGGTCCCTCAGTCCTTCCCCCAACTCTTCCATAAAACTCTCCGAGCTTCACCTAATGTTTAGCTATGGGTCTTTGTACCTCTTTCCATTGGCTGCTGGGGGGAGCCTCTCAGAGGACAGTCATGCTAGGATACTGTCTGCAAACATAACAGAGCATTGTTAATAGTGTCAGGGAATGGCTCTTGCTCATGGAATGGGTCTCACTTGGGCCAGTCATTGGTTGGCCAGTCCCTCTGTCTCTACTCCATCTTGTCCCTGAACATGTTGTAGGCAGGGATACAGTTTAGGTTGAAGGTTTTGTGGGTGGGCTGCTATACTTATCTCTTCACTGGGAGTCCCTAGTTACAGGAAGTGGCCACTTTGGGATCCATATCCCCACTACTAGGAGTCTCAGCCAGAGTCTCTGCCATGGATCCCCTGGAACTCCCCCCATCCCAGGTCTCTGGCATGTTCTAGAGATGCCGCCCTCCCCACTCACTTTCCTTCTCTCTTCCCTGCTCTCCCTGCATCTGATCTCCCCTCCCTCCTCTGCTTCCCTCCCCATCTTCTCTCCCACCTAGTTCCCTCCTTACATCGGCCTCCAAAGCCTATTTTGTTTCCTCTTCTGAGAAAGATTCAACCCATCTTCCCTTGGAGCCCAAGCACTCTTAACTGCTGAATCATTCTCCAGCCCTACTAACTCAATATTTATATTTTTGTTGCATGAATATAATTATATGTGTTCATATTTTGCAAAAGAGAAAGTAGGTGAAGCTTCTGGCTCGATGTAAATGAAGACTGTAGCAACAAACTTAAACTAAAACATACGTCATTCCTTATTATCTACCACTCATTCCTTACCGTCTACCACTCATTCCTTACCATCTACCACTCATTCCTTACCTTCTACCATTCATGAGAAAAATAGCCAGCTTAAATTTATAGTGTCGTTCAACAATCGATAGAGTATTTATTATATTTTTGACTATTGAACAACTATGTTACTGTTCAAAATGGCAAAGTGGGTAGCACATAGAAAGCAATCTTGCTGCCTTCACATAAATCTCACTGGTTTGAAGTCTGAGAGGCACTGTGTAGACCCCTCAGTTGAATGGACAAAGTTCTTTTCTCCTGGAATGCTCACTTTGTACATGAAAGAATGTCTGACAGACTGGCTATCCATCCAGGCAGGCAGACATCTGAGCACGAATAAGATGAGCCCAGTTACTAACAGGATTTATCCCAAAGGCAAACTCAGTCTTTTGGGCAAACATTAGGATTCTGAAGACCTTTAGCTCATCATTATGAACCAGGTCTCAATAACCAAAGACTCTCAGAATAGAGTGACAATGACATTTGCCAATATTTTTGTTGGTTTGATTGAGGAGACAAGGTCTTGCCATGTAGCCCTGGTTGCTCAGAACATGATACAGAGACCAGGCTGGCTTCGGATTTGTGATGATCCACTTGCCTCTGCCTCTCAAGTGCAGCAGTTGTTAAGCATGCGCTGTTAGACCTTGCTGTGATGATTTTGATGTAGAATATTCTTAAGACATGCATTGATTTTTGTATATGTGCTAGTATTCCATAGTAATTAAAGTTTGATATGAAAGTACATATTAGTAAAGGAAACATTCAGATAGATGAATGGACTTTAATATAAAGAAGACTAAAAGTTTATTAATATTGTTTTAGATTATGGATATCAACTAATCTGTAGGAAACAATTTGCCGAGTTTTAGTTTACTACCAAAAAGTACCTAATAATATGAAGTCACTGAATTATTGATACAAAGTGCTCAAGAAAGAATTCAAGTCCTCCTTTGCTGGCGAATATTGCTGTAAGAATATTTTAGCTGTATATCCAAACGGAATGCCACGTTGTAATAGTTTAAATATGGAAGCACATATGAGACTCTATCTGTAATTAAGCGAGGATAAAAGGGACTCGGTGGCAAAATGTTTCCTAGCATGTGTGAAGTCTTGAGTTCAATCCCCAGGACTGGGAGACACAGGGGAGAGAAGGAAGAAAAGGCAGTGCCACTCTTCTCACTAAAATATTGGTTTTGAGGCTGGAGAGGTGGCTCAGTGGTTAAAACACTACCACTTTAGGAAAAAGACCCAGCACCCACATCGGGCTACCTACAACTGCTTGTAACTCCAGACCAAAGGGATCCAACCCCTCTGGCCTCCACTGGCACCCACATTCACATGCACATACAGAGACACACAATCATAATTAAAATGATAAAATTGCTCTTGCAAATGAAATGATTTCTCATAGAAATATGTTGTTTGTGAATATGTAAAAAGCATTTTTCGTGAGTTATCAATTAAAGCGTCTTTAACTTTCTAATCCTTAAATATTAATAGATATGGCATGTTTTAATATCGCTCCTTAAGATAGTCGAAATGTTTTAGAATGGAGCTGAAGGGCTGCAGCTTTGAAAGCCTGGGGGAGAGAGCTCTTCGTAGCTAACGCCCTGGCAGAGCAAAGGGCAGCTTGGGTATGTGTGAGTTTTTCATGTTATGTCTTGTGCTTGATCAAAAATAACCATGCGGTAAGTAGCCAAAGAAGTGGCGCCCCCAACAACAAGAAGAACAGTTGGCATGCAAACAGACAAGGGAACGTGGAACACATTCATCTCCTAGATCTGAGTTATGGAGCTAGCAGATGCATGTGTTTAAAGTGTAAGATAATCGTACTCACGGGATTAAAGACAAGGTTACAACTTTCAGACAAGTGACGGTAATGGAGTGTAAAGCACATTGGCTGGTGTAGATGCTCTGTGAATAGAGTTTAAAATGGCTCCCAGAAACAAAAGCGGTGTGCGTAGATGGGAGTAACATAAACTGTATGAAAGCACAGACACATAAGGTATAGAGGCACGGAAAGATTTGACTAGATGTGTTAAAACACCCACTTACATAATAGTCAGGCAGGTTATTTACATGACTGAGTAAGAATGATAAACAAAGATGCTTCAATGGTAAAATTTCAAACAACAGAAGGATCAAACTTAATATTTAGGGAAAACCACATACAACACATAATAAAATTACACTTAAACAACTGTAAACTTACATGAACTTCAATGAGAAACTCTTTAAAACCATCTGAATATAGCTACCGGCTGATTTCTATATTGACAGGAATTCAGTTTTCGACATGGCCAAAGAAAACAGCCATGAGTGTGGCATTTTAGTGGAAAGCACAGCCATTAAACTGGAAGGGAAGGGAAGGCATTCTTCTTCATACGCACAGGCCATGTTAGTCACCAGCAGACACTCACTAAAGGAAACACCAACAGATGTTCTTCAAGCAGAAAGAAATGATCCAATAAGAAACAAAAATATTAATTTAACAAATGCACACACATAAGATCAAATAAATATCAATTGTATGAGAGGATGACAGTCTCTTATGGGTTTACACAGAGCATTAAACTTGGCATCAAGGTTAATATACGATGTGTAAAGGGGCAAATGAAGTTAAAGTGCCCAAACTTTTATTGTTGTGCAGAACAGTAAACTTATTAATATTAATGCTTGATTGGTCTAAAAGGCATACTTTGTTCCTTAGGGAAACTACCAAAAATTCATATAAGAATGTTTAAAAATAATAAAAATTAATCAAAAACGAGAAAAGAGCTAGATCTGGTGGCACATGACTATGATCCTAGCAGTCAGGGACCAGAGCTGCCAGGACTGTCAGAAGTTGGAGGCCAGCATGGTCTGCATAACATATGGATCCAGTCTGCCTTATCCAGAGTAAAAACTCTGTCTCAAAACAAACAAGAAAAAGGGGCCAAGAAACAACAGGACCTGGGGCTGAAGGTCAGCTCTAGCGTCTAAGCATAGGACATCCGAAGTCCTGAGTTCAATCCCTAGAGAGGACAGGGAAGGGAAAAAAGAAAACAATACAGTATGAAAATAAAAAGTGATCTGATGCCTCTGGCCTGGAGGGTACCTGCACTCACATGTACACACACACACACACACACACACACACACACAGAGGAACAGAGTAGTTTTTAAAGAAGAAAATGATAAAAAGTGATGCCAGAGTTTTTTAATGCTAGTTTTTATTTAGGGCAAGTGTGCAGTTTCTATGTGTGTATCTGTTCCTGCATGTGAATGCCATCAAGACATCTCTCCAGTACCTTTCCCTCGGACTCTTCTTTTGTTATAAATTAATTTAGTTATTCACTTTATGCCCCAGCATCAACCCGTCCTCTCCTCCTAGTCCCCCATGGCAGCTCCTCTCCCTATTTCCCCCTCCCATTTTCCTCTGACAAGGGTGAAGCCCGGAATCCCCTCCCCTCCGGACACTGCAGGATTAGGAGCGTCCTCTCCTACTGAGCCTGGACAAGGAAGCCCGGTTAGGGGCATGGGAGCCACTGGCAGTGGACAGATTCAGGGACAGCCCTCACTCCAGGTGTTGAGGAACCCTTATGAGGACCAAGCTGCATATCTGCTGCATTATGTGCGGGGGTGGGGGAGGCTAGGTCCAGCCTGTGCTCACGTTGGTTGGTGGTTCAGTCTCTGGGAGCCCCCAAAGGTCAGTTGACGCTGTTGGTCTTCCTTTGGAGTCCCTATCTCAATCCTTCCCCTGTCTCTTCCACAGGACTCCCTAAGTTCCAGCTAATGTTTGGCTGTGGGTCTCTGTATCTGTTTCAGTCTGGTTAGGTTTCGGTCTGCAAGCAAAACAGAGTATAATTAATAGTGCCGTGGAATGGTTCTGCTGATGGGATGGGCCTCCATTCTGGCCAGTCATTGGTCGGACGTTTCCTCGGTCTCTGCTCTGTCTTTGACCTTGCACATCTTATAGGCAGCATACATTTTGGGTTGAAGGTTTTGTGGGTGGGTTACTGTCCTTTTTCCTCCACTGGGAGTCTCCGATGGCTACAGGAGGTGGCCACTTCAGGATCCATATCCCCCACTGCTAGGAGTCTCAGCTAGTCTGCCATGGCCCTCCGGGGCCTCATCCCATCCCAGGTCTCTGGCGTGTCCTAGAGATGCCCCCTTAACCCACTGCCAATTTCCATTCTCTCTCCCCTGCTCTCCCTACACCTGATCTCCCCACCCCTTTCCTCTTCCCATCCCTTCTCCTACTCAGTTGCCCCTCCCTCCACCTCTGATATCTACGTTTATTTCCCCTTCTGAGAAAGATTCAATTAGCGTCCCTTGTTGCCTCTGCTATTTGAGTTCTTTGGGTCTGTGGATTGTAGTGTGGTTATCTTGTATGGCTAAAATCCACTTAGTGAGTACATACCATGCGTGTCGTTTTGGATCTGGGTTACCTCACTCAGGATGGTATTTTCTGGATTCACCCATTTGCCTGCAAAATTCATGATGTCCTTGTTTATAATAGCTGAGTAGTATTCCATTGTGAAAATGAATCACATTTTTAAAAAAATCCATTCTTTAGTTGAGGGACATCTAGTTGATTCCAGTCTCTGAGTATTATGAATAAAGCTGCTATGAACATAGTTAAACAAGTATTTAGTATCTTTTGGGTATATGCCTAGAAGTGGCACAGCTGGGCTTGAGGGAGAACTAGTTCCAATTTTCTAAGAAGCCACCAAATTGATTTCCAGAGTGGTGGTACAAGTTTGCGAGCAATGGACAAGTGTTTTCTGTGCTCTACAATCTTGCCAGCATACGCTGTCCCTTGAGTGTTTTTTAAAAAATATTTATTTATTATGTATTTTTTATGATTGCCAGAAGAGGACATCAGATGCCATCATAGATACTTGCGAACCACCATGTGGTTGCTGGGAATTGAACTCAGGCCCTCCAGAAGAACATTTTGTACTTTGAGCAGCTGGCCATCTCTCCAGCCCCATCCCTTGAGGTTTTTTTTATCTTAGTCATTCTAATGTGTGTGAGATGGAATCTCGGAGCTCTTTTGTTCTGCATTTTCCCGATGTCTAAAGAAGCTGAACCTTTCTTTAAGTATTTCTCGGCTAAGATTCCTCTCTTGAGAATTCTGTTTAGCTCTGTACCTCTGTTTTCAATTGGGCTATTTGGGTTATCTAACTTCTTGCAAAAACTATTTTGGATCTTAGCCTTCTGTCAGATGTAGGGTTGGTGAAAATCTTTTCCCAATTGGAAGTCTGCATTCTCTTCTATTAACAGTGTCCTTTGACTAATGGAAGCTTTTCAATTTCATGAGGCCCCACTTATTAATTATTCATCTCAGTGCCTGAGCCATTGTGTTCTGTTCAGGATGGTGTCTCTCATACCAATGAGTTCAAGACTAGTCCCCCATTTTCTGTACTATTAGATTTAGTGTATGTGGTTTTACTTTGAGGTCTTTGATTCACTTGGAATTAAGTTTTGTGTGGTGTGATAAGTTTGGATCAATTGCATTGTTGTACATGCAGACATCCAGTTAGATTAGCACCGTTGTTGAAGATGCTTGCCCTATATCATTGTATGGTTTTGCTTTTGTCAAAAGAAAATCAAGTGTTCATTTTTGGCAATTTCTTTGCCAAAAAAATCAAGCGTTCATAGATGGGTGAGTGTATTTCTGGGTTTTCAACTTGACTCTATTCTATTGGTCAACCTGTCTGTTTTATATCAATATTATTGCTGTAGTCATCAGTATTGCCGTTGTCCATCCCGAGGTCAAGTTTGGTGGTACTCCAGAAGTTCTTTTATTGTTTAGCTATCCAGTGGGGTTTTTTCCCATTAGAAGTTGAGAATTATTATTTCAAAGTCTGTAAAGGATTGTATTGCAGTTTGGATAAGAATTGCATTGAATCTGTATATTGCCTTTGGCAAGATCACCATTTTTACTATATTAATCCTACCAATCCATGAGCATGGGAGATCTTTCCATATTCTGATATCTTCTTCAATTTTGTTCCTCAGAAACTTGAAGTTCTTGTCCTACAGGTCTTTTACCTTTTTGGTTAGAGTTACACCAAGATATTTTATATTATTTGTGGCTATTGTAAAGGTGTTGTTTTCCTAATTTCTTTCCCAGGGAGTTTATCATTTGTAAAAAAAGGAGGGCTACTGATTTCTTTGAGTTCATTTTATATCCAGCCACTTTGCTCGAGGTGTTTATCAACTGTAGGAGCTTTTTGGTAAAATTATAGTCACTTATGTATACTATAATATTCTCTAAGAATAGCTATACTTTGACTTCTTCTTTCCGATTTGTATCCCTTGATCTCTTTGTCTTATTGCTCTAGCTGGGAATTCAATTGCAGTATTGAAGAGATATGAAGAGAGTGGGCAGCCCTGATTTTGGGGGAATTGCTTTAAGTTTCTCTCCATTTAATTTAACAAAAATGGGAGCCGGAGAGATGGCTTAACAGTTAAGAGTATAGTATACATTGCTCTTCAAGAGGACCTGAGTTTGATTCCCAGCATTCAGGTGGTGGCTACCTACTCTCTGTTACTCCATGTCCAGGGGAGCCAATGCTGTCTTCTAGTCTCTGAGAGCACCAGGCATTCATGTAATGCACAGACATACAGACAGGCAAAATATCTGAACTCAAAAATATTAATAACTCTTAAAACACAAAGCAATCATTCAAGAGTGGAAAGCAAAACAAATTCTAAAGAGACCAAGACATTTGAGAATTGCTATCTACAGTATGTATATTTACTAATAATAATCTATTTTAATTAAAACATAAGAAACTTATAGTAACTTTTTCCATCCCTTTGATTGGTTTATCACGGACATTTTGTTTTTATTTTATAAATTGTGTGTGTGTGTGTGTGTGTGTGCATGTGTAAATGTGTGTGTATAGAAGAGAGGGTAATGTATTTTCATGTCCCAGTGTGCATTTGACCTTAATGTCTTAGTTGGTATATTATTTTGGGTTTTATTGTTGTGAAGAGACACCATGACCAAGGCAACTTTTGTTTTTTTTTTTTAATTATTTATTTATTTATTTGTTTGTTTGTTTGTTTGTTTGTTTTGTGTGTGTGTGGAGACACAGCTCTATTGTATAAAAGCTGGGCCAGGAGGTTTAAAATAGGTTTAAAATGTACTATCAAGCGATGCGCATACAAGTCTCAGGTTCGTATGTAAGCCCTCTCCAGAGTTAGCCATATACATCTAGATCTCCTCTAAACTTCAAGTGTGCTTGTCCTCTTCATAGCAGTCATTTCCTTTTGGAGTCTGCCACTGTCACAAAACAGAACCCTTTCCAGAGCACACACCACCACATAGCCCTAGACACCACTCCCTAAGTCTGACTTCCCCAGGTCTTGAGTTCTAAGCATTCTGGGAGCCGGTCTGCTCAGTGGAGGCCTCTGCTGGTGGTGTAGAGGGCATCTCAGGCGACTCAGGCGGGGGAAGGCCACTTGCTTTTTTTTTTTTTTTTTCCTGTTCCCTGCTTGGAGAATTTTTTTTTTCATCTTTATTGACTTGGGTATTTCTCATTTACATCTCGATTGTTATTCCCTTTCCCGGTTTCCGGGACAACATCCCCCTAACCCCTCGCCTTTCCCTTCTATATGGGTGTTCCCCTCTCCATCCTCCCCTCATTACCACCTTCCCCCCACCAATCATGTTCACTGGAGGTTCAGTCTTGGCAGGACCAAGGGCTTCCCCTTCCACTGGTGATCTTACTAGGATATTCATTGCTACCTATGAGGTCAGAGTCCAGGGTCAGTCCATGTATAGTCTTTGGGTAGTGGCTTAGTCCCTGGAAGCTCTGGTTGGTTGGCATTGTTATTCATATGGGGTCTTAAGCCCCTTCAAGCTCTTCCAGTTCTTTCTCTGATTCCTTCAACCGGGGTCCTGTTCTCAGTTCAGTGGTTTGCTGCTGGCATTCACCTATGTATTTGCTGTATTCTGGCTGTGTCTCTCAGGAGAGATCTACATCGGTTCCTGTCAGCCTGCACTTCTTTGCTTCATCCATCTTATCTAGTTTGGTGGCTGTATTTGTATGGGCCACATGTGGGGCAGGCTCTGAATGGGTGTTCCTTCTGCCTCTGTTCTACACTTTGCCTCTCTATTCCCTCCCAAGGGTATTCTTGTTCCCCTTTTAAAGAAGGAGTGAAGTATTCGCATTTTGGTCATCCTTCTTGAGTTTCACGTGTTCTGTGCATCTAGGGTAATTCGAGCATTTGGGCTAATATCCACTTATCGATAAGTGCATTCCAAGTGTGTTTTTCAGTGATTGGGTTACCTCACTAAGGATGATATTTTCCAGTTCCAACCATTTGCCTATGAATTCCGTAAAGTCGTTGTTTTTGATAGCTGAGTAGTATTCCATTGTGTAGATGTACCACGTTTTCTGTATCCATTCCTCTGTTGAAGGACATCTGGGTTCTTTCCAGCTTCTGGCTATTATAAATAAGGCTGCTATAAACATAGTGGAGCATGTGTCTTTGTTGAATGCTGGAGCATCTTTTGTGTATATGCCCAAGAGAGGTATAGCTGGGTCCTCATGCAGTTCAATGTCTAATTTTCTGAGGAACCTCAGGACTGATTTCCAGAATGGTTGTACCAGTCTGCAATCCCACCAACAATGGAGGAGTGTTCCTCTTTCTCCACATCCTCGCCAGCATCTGCTGTCACCTGAGTTTTGATCTTAGCCATTCTGACTGGTGTGAGGCGGAACCTCAGGGTTGTTTTGATTTGCATTTCCCTTATGACTAAAGATGTTGAACATTTCTTTAGGTGTTTCTCAGCCAGGCCACTTTCTTTTAGGAAATTTCCTTGATAGAGTCGGCGAAGGCGAGACAGCTCTCTCTCTGGTTGCTGTTGCCAGCTGTACCACAGATACCAAGGTTCACCCAACAACAATGTGGGGACTGGTGGAGTAACACTGACAGCTCCATGTACAATACGAAAGTCAACATCTCAGGGCTGAACCTGGGGAACGTAGTAAATGAGAAGACCATACTTCCTGGCTTTCTGGATGGCCTGGGTCAGCTTCTTGTGCTGCTTCATACAGACCCCTGTGTATGAGGCATTGAAGATGATACCCGTGTGGGCACAAACGAACTGTTCCAATAGCTTTACATTCCGAATGTCAACATGCAACTTTTGATCCTGGCAGATGGGGCAAGGATTCCCAGCAACTTTATTGTGATTCATACATTCGGGTCTGCTGTTGTGGCTCACCGTGACCTTTGTGATTTCGGTGGTAGTCAGTCAAACAGGGTGAGAGCCATAGCGGTTCTGGTATTCTTCTGAATTCAGGTATTTCCAAGGTTTGTTCTCATGAGGGGGAACAGGAAATGAGGATGCAGCATCTTCTTCAGGAGGGCCTCTGGTGCAAAGAGTCTGGAGGGGAACCTGAGCTACGTAGGAACATTGTAAGAGTATAGGATACAGCCTTAGCAGCATGCCCAAGGCAACTCTTATAAAGGAAAATATTTAATCGGGGTTGGCATCTCCAACTTCTTGGGGTTTCAAAAACAATCCAGGCTTCCTTCATCTTTACAGTTTCACACAGTAGCCTATCTGGGTCTCTGTGAAGGGACCCCCCTGACACATGCCTTCCCTCAGCAGCTTTTTTTTTTTAGCTACAGAGGGAGAATATATAACCCCTTTCTTACATCCCTGACTCTAATACTAGAAACCACATGACCAAAGCTTCCAAGTTCTGCTTGCTGGGTCTGGATCATGGCCCCTTTATTCAAACACATTTTCATCGGCTTTCTGTTTTAGATGGTCTCTTTAACTGCTTGAGCTTTTTTCCCCTTTAACTCCTTTCCACAGATTGAAAGCTTAGCTGGATGTGGTCTTGCCTGAGGTCATCACTTCCTTTCATCCATTTAGCAACCACCTTTTCTTTAAAGATTTTATCTTCTGGAGCACTGGACTTAGTTCATTACACCTCCTGGTGTCCCTTTTCTCCTCACACCGTACATTTTATAGTTTTCCTTGTTTAGCTGCTCCTTTTAATTAAGATCTGCATAAGAGTGACCTCCAATAACCACATGACAGAGCCAATACTAAGCTGTCTTGAAATCTCCTCAGCCAGTGCCATTAATTCAAAGTTTTTTATTTACCTTCTTTATTTAGCCTTTGTCTGTAAGTTGGTTGGGTTTTGGGTTTTTTGTTTTGTTTCATTTTTGGACAAAGGCAGAAAGCAACCTTGTCACCAAAATACCACAAGAAAGGTTTCTATACCATTTACAATTTGTTCTTCTCCTTTGGAACATCTTTAGCCAGGGTGTCATCAACATTATTCAGTACTACTGTCTTCCATGTTGCCACTACTAGGCTGGCCCACTAAGCCTGCTCAAGACAGTCAACTGCTTTCCGATCCAAAGACCCAAAGTCCACACTCTTCCAACAAGAAGCATGGCCAGGACTGGTACGGCAAGACCCTGTTCCCTGGTACCAACTTCTCTGTTAGACAACATTCTGTGGCTATGAAGGGACAGCACTGTAACGCTTAAAGAGGAAAACATTTAATTGGGTCTTGCTCACAGTTCCACAGATTGTCATCACGGTGAGAAGTATAGCGGTACACAGGCAGACACAGTGCTGGAGAGGCATCTGAGAGTTCTACATCCAAAGCCACAGGCAGCAGGGAGACAGACTTTGGGCTTGGGAGGAGCTTTTGAAACCTTGAAGCCCCAGTGACACACCTCCTCCAACAAGGCCACGCCTCCAAGTCCTCAAAGCAGTGCCACGCCCCGATGACAGAGCATCCAGATATCTGAGCCTATGGGGACATTCTTATTTCGACCACCACAAGTGGGCAAAGGTCCTTGCCTTCCACCTTGCCTTCAGCAGGTTCCTCTTTCTTGTCTGCTGCTTTGTGTACCAGGCTGGCTGGCTCACGAGATCCCGGAAACTCCCCGTCTCCTCCCATCTGCCTCTGATGGTTCAGGTGTTATAGATGCAGGCTACTAAGACTTTATGTAGGTTCTGGGATTCAGACTCAGGTCGTCACACTTGGGTGTCAAGCGCTCCCTGGCACTGAGCAATCTCACAGCAGGAACTTTAACTTTTTAATTTTACTCTTATCTGTGTACATGTATATATTTCTGGGTGTCAACATCATTCATGTGTCTGGTGCCCATGGAAGCCAGAAGAGAGCAGCAGATTCCCTGGAGCTGAAGCTACAGGCAGTTTCGAACCACCGTGTGTGTGCTGGGATCTGATTCCAGGTCCTCTGCAAGAGCAGCACAAGCTGTGGTATTAACCACCAATCATCTCTCCAGCCCCGGATTCTTTGTTTTTAAGACATGACCTCACTAGGTGGTATCTACTCTTGCTCTTTAACTCACGGTCCTCCTTAGTTTGCCAAGTGCCAGTTGCAGGCCTGTATTAGTGTATGCTTGTCTCAGTTGGGTTTTATATGGATTTTATTTTTAAAAGATCTATTTATTTCGTTTAATTATGCAATGTGCACATCGATGTCTGCAGAGGCCAGAGGAAGGCACTGGATCCTCTGAGCTGATTAGTGCACAGGTGAGCGTCTGCTGCAAAGTGTTGGTGCTAGAGTCTGAATATGTATTATGTATACATATAATATGTATTATGACCTCTTTAGTATTCATTTTCTGCCTCTGTTGCTTGCAATAGGAATTGAACTCAGAACCCCACCTATGCTATGCAAACAGTCTACAGAGGACTTACACTACTTAAAGAAAACATATTAACATAATTGGTAGCTTTAATATGTATCAGGGATATGAACAACTTATAAATATTTTACTATTCTCAACCTTTTGTACAATGTTACATTAGAAAATAACAATGAGTTAGTTTCCAGTGCTTCTTTTTGGCTAGTTTTCTTGCCATATGGTCCTACTATATAGCCCAGGTTGTTTTTGAGCTCAATCTTCCTGCCTCAGGTTCCTAATTGTTAGGCTGACAGGATGTGCCATCACGTCTGGCTTTCTAGTAATATCCTAACAAATTATCATTGAGCTAATGTGTCTAAACAACACACATTAATTCACTGTTTTCCAGTCTTGGAGGGTAGATATCTGAAATAGGCTGAGGTAAAGGTCAGTAACTTTTAGCAATGGCCACCCAAGTCTTTGTCAAAATGGCTTCTTTCTGACTCCCTGCTCATCAGCCTTGTAATTCCATTCCCTACATGAGGACCCAGCTGGGCACTCAGGCTAATCTCCAGGTCTCAAACTCAGCTGGTTAATCACATTAATTCTACATGGGACCTTAACTCCAGTTGGCTGTATATGCTCATGTAATCACAGCACATAGGAAGTAGTCATCTTTAGGATACAGAATTCTGTCTGCTGTCCTCATTTACATGAAAACCAATTGGCAGAAATTATATTTCACTCTCACTCTAGAAAGAACAGCGATTTTACTAAGGACAGAACCACTGAAACACATATTTTTAGAAAAAAATACTTGTTTTTGATTGCTTTTTTGTAACAATGTTTCACACTGCATCCCAGGCTTGTTGGGAGCTTAGGTAGTTGAGGGTGGCCTTACACTTAGGCAATCCTCCTGCTTCTGCCTCCTGAGTGCTGATATTGCAAGCGTGAACCATCATACCTGGCTTAAGAAATATTTTTCTGCATCACTAAATCTCAACATACAACTGATTCAGTTCAGCCTTAATTCAATGTTTGATTATAGAAGAAAAGGTGAAAATGCCCCAGGTAGGCTTTTGCAAGAATCTACTTCAAATAAAAATTTCTGGATTATTAAAAATAAAATCTTTTTATGGAGAACTGGGAAAGGTAGTTTGTTCTGACTAGAATAATGATCTTGCATACAGATGCATGCTGTTCTTTTGATAGGTGTGAAGTCTGTGGAAGCCACTACTTACATGGGATCACCAAATGCAACAAGACTGTGGGCGGAAATATTTTGAGAAATGTCACCCTGAGGGGTTTGCTCTGAGCCCAATTACAAGCTTTGCCTTTTCAGTATATTTGAAAAACGTATGGGAGACAGAGACTTAAAAGATCAGTAAATTTTGTAGTACAGATGTTCTATTAGTTACAAAGCATTAAGTATTAAACAAATTCTCCTATGCAAAGTTATCTCTGACATCTGCATGTACAGGATTTATTTTTAGAGAGATTAAAACAATTAAAATTAACCCCATCGATTTTCATTTCCCTAAATACTGAACAAATTCCAGGAATACTTCATTGAGTCAGTTCACTGAATTATATTTAAGGGATACAAAGAGATTTACATGAAACATTAAAAAGGGAAACATTTGAAAGTGGAACTTGAAGTTTTCTATCACTACACTGTCAATATTAGCTTTGCCTTTTGATTTCCATTTCTTTCTGCATTTGTTAGTGTGTGTAGCCAGGACTTCATTGCTCATGTGATAGTTTTACTCATGCTGAGCCACTTGTGATGTCTGTCTGAGCTCTACTGCAAACCTATTATTCTCAGTTACCAAGTTGGATTATTTGGTCCATGAAGATATTAAATAATGGGGATGATGTACGTGTTTGGAAAGATGGTTCCCTGGGAACATTTTTTTAAGTCCCCAAAGCCATTTTTCTTGTTTTAGGAAGATTTCCATTTTCATTATTTGTTTCTTCCTCAGCTAAATACTGGAGTCTCTCCTTTTACTGTTCACCCCTCTGACAATTCACTGCTTTCCTTAGTTAGGGTTTTATTGCTGTGAGGAGGAGACACCATGACCACAGCAACACTTACAAAAGAAACCGTTTCATTGGGGCTGGCTGGCTTACAGTTCCAGAGTTCTGCTCCATTATCATCATGGTGGGAAGCACCTCAGTGTTCTGGAGAAGGAGCGGAGAGAAGGAACACCTCTGGACTTCAATCTTTTCTTCTCTCCAAATTCTCTACTTTTCCAGGGAATGCTAATTGATTGGTGGGGGTTTTTTGTATTTATTTATTTATTTATTTATTTATTTATTTATTTATTTATACCAATGAAGTTTGAAGGTAGAGTAGTGTCTTAGTTTTACCGCTGTAAGCTCTCATTTAAAGTATCTGAGTCCCGACTGGAATGTGAGAACTTTTCACATGTATTTATTTTTCTTTTAAAAAACCGGAATGTAGAAATTCAGACAAGTGCTGACTTGGTTTGCTTGTAGGATTTCCACACTATCTGCCAAGTGGACAAAGTGGAGCCATAGGACTGTTTCGGATTCAGTTTTCCCACTGAAATACTGTTACTAATTACTGTATTGCTGGAAAATCAAATCCTTGCCAACCATCAGACACACAGTGTTAGCAGTGGACAGTAATTGGTTGTTTAGCCTTCGAAAGAATTTTCAGATGTGCTTACATGAATCCATTTGTATCACAGTGTATTCCTTACGTTTAGAATAGTGAAAGGCAACAAGTTAATTCCCAAGAACAGTTACCATGGTATGGGGAGAGAGAAGGTTCCATCCTTTGTTCTTAGAATGGCCTGAGTCTTCATCCTTTATTGTGTCTGTGTGTCTGTGTGTGTGTTGCAATTTTTCACCTGCACAGGGCAGAGGAACCACATGTGGAGGTCAGAATAAAACTCGACTGAGTTGTTTCTCTCCTTCCACCCTGTTGGACCCACGGATGTCGGGCTTGGCCACAAAGCACCTTTACCAGATGAGCCATCTTGAAAGCCTAGTCTTCACCCTTTAGATTTCTTTAAATCTAGTGGAGAATTCCCAACTTAAGTCACACGAGTAGCCTGTAGTTCTGACCTTGTTTGCTCATTGTTAAACTTGACTTACATGCATATTTGGTTTTGTTTACTTTGTGTATATCTTTTCTATATGATGGCATGAAATCTTTGAGAGATTCCGGTGCAGTTGGTTAGTTCTACCACCCATATAGGGCACAGACACCCAGAACTGCTGAATAAATTAAACTGACCTGTGAAATTTATTTGGAATAACATTAAAAAATATGTTTACTTTTTACTTTATTAATAATTTGGGTACTAATTTTTTGTTTTTGTGAGACAGTGTCCCTCAATGTAGCTCTGTCCTGGAACTCACTCTGTAGGCCAGACTGGTCTTGAACTCAGAAATCAGCTTGCCTCTGCTTCCTGTGTGCTGAGATTAAAGACGAGCACCCCCATCACCCGGCTAGACACTAATTTTTGTGCATCAGTGATGTTGAGTAATGATTCACATACACTTCCCTTTTGTGCGACTGGGAAGTCTACGGTTGCAGAATTAACCCGCAGCAACGTGTTCCTTTTTAATTTGCAGCTGTTGGCTTTATTCCCCTCATACTGACTTGAAGTCTGGGCCTAATTAAGCACCAAGTATTTAACTGGAGAAGAGGGTGGGTTTTCACAGCTTCGTTCCAAAGGCCCCAAGTCAGATCAAGTAGATCCACAAGTGTGAGGAGGGTGTATTTCTAGGCCAACTTTGAGTCCCGGGTTTTTTTTCGGTTAGGCTAGACTTGGCGAGCGTGCACTCCAAGGTGCGCACGTGGAGCTCTGGGAGCCATTTAAACTAGCGAATCGGCGTTCTCTGTGCTGACCCGGTAGGCGCTCCTGAGTCCCGACTGTCCTCTTTTCCTCTGGGCTGCGGCCTGGGCGAGCCTCTTCCCCAGGGGGGTCGAGGGCGCAGTTAGGGGTTAGTGTAGCAGGCGGGCCCCGTGTTTCCTGTGACAGCGCGGCCCAGCCGCTCCCTCCCGTCGTGGCGGGACCATTTCCTGAGCGTCCGGGCGGAGGCGGCCGGCGCGGCGCTACCATCAGCGCAGGGACGCGGGGGTGCGGCTGGAGAGCGCGCGGGGACAGCGAGGCGGACCACGGCGGAAACCTGGGCTCGAGCCACACCGGCGACAGTGAGCTTCTCAAATACTTTTCTGGGAGCTGCAGCCCCGCGTTAAGGCCGAGCTGGCCAGCGAGGCACGCGACCCCGGAGCATCCTCCCCCACCGCGCGCGCTAAGGTGGGACTGCCCGGAGGCGGGCGTCGGGCCCCCAGCTCCGCGGCCCCCGGAGCGCTCGGGACTCGCTGATCGCGGGCTCGGCGGCAATATGTCTGTGGCGTTCGCAGCCCCGAGGCAGCGGGGCAAGGGCGAGATCACGCCCGCCGCCATCCAGAAGGTGAGCTGGGAGAGGCGCCCGGACGCGGCCCGAGGCGGGATGGCGTGGGGGCGGGCTGACGCCCGCTTCCCGACGGAGCCCTTTGGCGCCTGCTCTGCCCGCACAAAAGCGCCGGCAACCGCCGCCGGATTTCTCTGCCGGCCCGGTGGCCTTGCGTCGCGGGGCCGGGAGGGGAGTGGCGCCCGAGACTCCGGCGTCGCCCCGCCCCGCCGGGACCCTAGTCGCGGAAGCCGGAACGCAGAGTGCCGCGCCGCAAACTCCTCGGAGTTGAGGCCCTCTCAGGACAACTTGGGAACCTTCCGCAATGGCTCGGGGCTGGCGGGGAAGGAGCCGGGGGCTCGGGGACGCACCCGGGGTCTGTTCCGGTCTGCCGCAGATAGATGTGCCTGAGCGCGCAGGGCGGGCGCTAGGGTTCCGGAGGGCGAGCCTGCTCTCTCCGGCCGGGCGCTGTTGGCCATCTACACCGACGGGCGGGCGGTTTGCATGAAGTCACGATAGAAGCGCTGGGAGCTGAGTCCTCAGAGAGTGCCACCCAGTCGCCGTTCCGGGACTGCCAATTGGGGACACAAAGGTTCTTTATTATTCTCTGAGCCTGTGTCTAAAAGCAATGCACTATTCTAGATCTCAGTGTTGTAGACTTTAGAAAGTCGCCTGTTAAGTTTAGTAGTTTGCCCCGAGTATTAACATTTTGTTCCCTGCCTTGGAGTAAGGTTAAGGCGAGCAAGTCTACCTGTAATACTGATGGGGCACCCTCGCAGACCTGTGGGTTAAGGCCATCGGTTTCTGTTTACTGTCAGGTTCTCTGTAGTGTGGCATTTGACATTTGCCCAACTGTTGCTTTAATTTCTTTGAAGAAACCCGCCTGGCAGTGCCTGGAAACGCAGTTGGTTTCTCTAGTGTGCCAGGTTGAGCCTGTAGTCTTGTGAGCAGCTTTCTTTAAGCACACACGTGCAGAAAGCATGTTGCTTAAGGGATTCCTTCTGAACTCAAGTCTGGCGTTTTTATTTTTCTCAGTAGAATTTTTTCTTGTATAAGTCTGTTAGTTGCTTATCGTGAGTGGTTGATCTGGGTGCTAACTGCTTATTTTTCATTCAACGATGAAAGGTGAAAAATGGATTAAAATTCCTTTGTTATTTATGCGTCTGTACGTCATGTGCGTGTACATATTGGGAAGGTCAGAAGAAACATTAGATTTTCTGAAACCGCAGTTACCAGTCTCCTTGTGGGTGCTGGAAACCAAACCCAGGTTCTCAGTAAAAACATTAAGTGCTCTTGTCCTCTAAACCATTTCTCCAGCCTCCCAAAAGTATTCCAGTTCAAGCTTTGTTTAGATGGGAGACAGATGGTTGGGGTTGTTTAATGTGTTGTGAGTTCCTTGGTTGAGTATTGAGTTGCTGACACTTGGAAGGCAGGGGCAGTCAGATCTTAAGCTAGCCTGGTCTACAGGGTTAGTTCCAGGGCAGCCAAGGCTACACCCTATCTCGAAAAACAACAAAAACAGTAACAACAGCAATCAAGAACAAAACAAAATGATTTTTTTTTATTTAGTTATTATATTTAAGAAACACACTTTAGAAAAACATTTGCTCTTAACAATAGAAGATTACGATAAATGTGCAGGAAATATCAATTAATGGTAACTGGATCTTGTTTTTTTTTTTTTTTAAGATTTATTTATTTTGTGTATATGAGCACACTGCCCCTGTCCTCATGCACACCAGAAGAGGGCATCAGATCCCATCACAGATGGCCTCTAGCCACCATGTGGTTGCTGGGATTTGAACTCAGGACCTCTGGAAAAAGAGTCAGTGCTCTTAACCACTGAGCCATCTCTCCAGCCCCTGGATCTTGTTTTTAATTGAAAATCACATTAAATACTTTTGGTGTTGTCCGCTGGTTACGCATTAAATTATGGAAGGTGGAACAGCTCAGGATGCCTGTTCCCCAGTCTTAAGCTCCTACAAACTCGGGTGCTATGCTAGGGACTCTGTGTAGGTTTTCAACACCCCAAACTGAGGTTGCTTAGATTGTTATAATAAAATGATCATTGATTAAAAAAAAAGATCATTGATGTATCTTGTGGTTTTAAACTTTCTGAGGTACCTCATTTTATGTTACAAACTAAAATTCTATTAAATAATATGCAGCATAGAGATCATTGCCGTAGTCATCTTGGAGACTCGTGAGTCCATACAGTTAGAAAAGAAGCTAGGCAGTTACCTCAGGTCCCTTGGACAGCAGTGCTCCTGTGCCTCTTTTTTTCCTTCTGGAGAAGAACACATTTTCTCCTTCACCCCACAGAGCATGAGATGCTCCAAGATCAACTGGGAGTCAACTTTTCAACGTGGTAATTAAATGTTTCTGTTTAAAACAAAACAAAACAAAACACCCAAAATCAATGGCCCAGAGGATGGCTCAGCTGGGTTCAAGGACAGAACCAGTGTCACAGAGTTGCCTCTGACTTCACACCATGGCACTTTGTGTTGTGTGTGTGTGTGTGTGTGTGTGTGTGTGTGTGTGTGTGGAGAGAGAGAGAGAGAGAGAAGGGGGGCTCATCGAGGATTGAACACACACACATACACACACACACACACACACACACACACATATACACACACAAATGATAAAATAAGTCAAAAGAAACACCTACTTTCCCTTCTGAGTTTCAAAGGAAGTAATTGAGGTAGGGAGCCAACATAATTGACTAAGTGATAGCATCCCACGGATACAAAGTGAGATTGTTTTTTTCAAGCTAGGGTTTCTCTGTGAAGTCCTGACTGCCTTTGAGCTCACTCTTGTAGATCAGGCTGGCCTTGAGCTCAGAGATCTGCCTGCTTCTGCCTCCCGAGTGTGGGGATTACAGGTGTGTGCCACCCCTCACCCAGTTTGTAGGATTGTGCGTGTGGCCGGTTAAGAGCAATATATTAACAGAAGATCCCAGTGGGTTCACTTCCTATGTAGATATGACATTTCTAGAAAGATTGAGATCATGAAAAATCAGGTGTTGCAGAATTATCTATGCGGGCCATGCATAGCACATTTCATAGGTGATCATAACAGCAGTGGAAAATTTTAACTAAGTTAATTCAGTCTCATGTTTCTTACATGAATTTTAAGATATTTTGTCAGAGAAAGTAGAAACAGTATCACAAAATAATTCTAAGAGGGTAGTGTTTCCCATGTTCACCTAGATGGCTTTGTAGTCTGTAATGGTGGCTTCGAGGAAACAGTATTTTGTTTCTTTGATGTGCCTTTGTAGTGTTCATAAATATCTTCTCTCTTTGGACTTTTTAATTTTATTTGATGTACTAGATTTATAATAAACTCTCTGGTTTTTATTTCAGATGCTGGATGAAAATAACCACCTTATTCAGTGTATAATGGACTATCAAAATAAAGGGAAGGCCTCGGAGTGCTCTCAGTAAGACAAACTCTTTGTCTTGGGTTTTGTGGTTGTTACTTTTCCTTTGAGCAACAGCTTTAGTGAGTTTTGGTCTTTTAAAATGCACTTGTAGAGTTGTGGTACTGACACCTCGGTTGGTTTGAGAACATTTTATCATTGGGAATCTTTCCCACCAACCTTTTATTCCCATAACCTACTTTTTAGTGGTATAAATGGATAAATAGATTCCAGCAGTGTGCGGACTGTTTTGATTGACTTCGCTCCCCTCCCTCTGTGTGTTTTGAAATAGTGTCTCCTGAAGCCTGGGCTGGTGTCAGACTTGTGATTCCTATCTCTCCTGTCAAGTGTACATGATGGCGTGTGCCAGACACCCAGCTCTGGCCGACTTTTTTCACAGTTGACTGCGCTGACATGTGCACTAGTGCTTCTTCAGAAAGCCAAGTGCTCTCTCCCCCTCGTGCTCCTGTCGTTTGGGTGTTTCAGCTCTCCTTGGCACTGCTCTGATCATGGGACTATCTGTTCTTGACACTCTTTACAAAAGAAAATTGCTTCGTGATGGGAGCTAGCGTATGTATGTATGTATGTATGTATCCATCCATCCATCCATCCATCCATCCATCCATCCATCCATCCATCCAACCAAATAACCACACACACACACACACACACACACACACACACACACACACACACACACACAATGACTTTAAACTTGTACAGGGCCTCATTTATAGAAAAGTATAGTCTTGTGTAGTGGTGTGGCCATACACACCTTTAATCCCAGCTCTTGGACGGTACTGAGGCCAGCCTGGTCTGCAGATTAAGTTCTAGGACTACACAGAGAAACCCTGTCTTAAAAAAAAGGAAAAGAAAGAAAAAGAAATCATGTATGTAGTTATTCTGAAAATACTAATGTTCTAGGGAACCAGTTACTATTTCCAAGGACCAAACTTTTGAAGTGATCTCTCTGAAGTAAGTGTTAGACCCTACCTAACAGGATCAGATGTGAAGCTGGGCATGGCTGGGAATCCCAGCACCTTTAAGGCAGGAGGATTATAAATTCAAGGCCGGCCTGAGCCACATCTTAAGACCCTGTCTTTAAAAAAAAAAAAAACAAAAAAACAAAGACCCATAAAAACAGACCAGGAGAAGAATCTAACTTTGTGACCCATCAAGGGCATCAGTGTTGGGCAGTTATGGGTAAAGACAAGACACGTTTTCCGGTAGATGCCATAGGGAAGAAGTGACACTAATGTGCTTGATTTATGTTTCACAAATACTGTCACCTCAGTGTGTCACCAGCATCACAGCTGTGAGAGAGTTCATGCCCCCTTTCCATCCTGAACTGTGCGTAGTGTTTTAGGTTAAAACCACATGTGCCATTTTACTGAGTCCAGTGACTGCTGCCCCGGAGAGCATTAGAACGCTTCTCTCAGCCACAGTACGCTGCTTGCTCTTCCTTAGAGGTCTCATCGGCTGCTCTTCACCCTTGTTGGTCTCTTGCCCTCTGGTGATTCACTCTACATCTGAATTTCAGGTCTCTCTTTCGACTCTGTCCAAAGTAAGTTTTAAAATAAAAATCTCATGTTTAGTATTATAATAATTTTATGGCTACCCCTTATTTCCCATTATTTTATTTCCTTCTCTATGAATTTATGTCAATGCACGTATAGATTATGATGTTCTAATGTTTATAGAAGTAATTTTTTTCTTTTTTCCTTGTTGGCGAGGATCAAATTTAGGACCATGTTTTGGTGAGTGCCGTCCCACTGGGTGCTTGCCAGACCTAGACTGCAATTCTTAAGTGGATTACTAGGTCAGAGACCATGCTAAATTGCCAAACTACCCGGCCAAAACTCCCGTCCCGGTGTTGATACAGGGACACACCTACTCCGAGGCCACACCCCCTAATAGAGCCACTCCTGAGCCAAGCGTAGACAACCATCACAGTAGCCTTTACTGAACGTTATCAGATTAGCTCAGTCACTGTTTATTTCATAGACCTTTGAGGATGATTGCAGAAATGGGTTATGCTTAGTCACTCAGGTTTTCCCTAAAGTGAGGCTTGCCTTTTTACGTTGCTGGAGTAGAGACTAATTGAAGCGATGAGTACCAGACTGAACTGGACTAAGGAGCTTTCAGCCTTTCCCAGTTAGTGCGTCCTTTTCGGATCCCAGCGTGGGTGGGTCATCTTCTGCATGTGGTGGGCACATCTTGTGGGTGTGCTTTAACTGTAGCTGCTCCTCAGACTTACCGTTCTCTGCGTTGACGTTGTTGCAGAATGCGGTTGTTCTGTGTGTGCTCCTCAGCTAAGTCCCATTATGTTTCTGCATAGTGACGTTCGCACTGCGCTGTGGTGCTAGTGTGACTGTCCCTCCCTAGTTGAACCGCAGCAGCTCGTCCTGCATCGGTGGCAGCCTGGATTGCTTCGTTCCCTCCACCAAAGAGTTACTGGCTTATTTGTAATTCATATGCATGTCGCTGGGCAAGCGCCTTGAAGCACACACACCTTTCTTCAGTATGCCTCAACATATTAATTTTAGTAGCACTAATGATTTTCCCCCATGATGGTTATTACCATTAAGGTTGTCAAACGATGCCCAGGTCTATCAGGAATTCTGCTGTGAGGAGGTCATCTCTCATCCTCTCCCTCCACTCTGCATTTCACGCCCTTGCATTCTAATGGAGTTGTACATTCCTTCCGTGTTCTTCACGTTATGTGTGCCTTTGTCTAATACCTTGGTTTCTTTCTTGGGTTGTTCTAGATCTAGCTACTAGAAGCCTTTCTGTCTGACTTCTTGACATCTCTCTTAAATTTCTGAGCATTTTATTTTCCTGTACCATGAAATGTTTTAGTTTTACCTTATATTTCTTCTTGTACAAATCTGGATTTATCTCTTTCTCTTTTTTTTTTTTTTTTTTTGTTTTTTGTTTTGTTGTTGTTGTTTGTTTTTTTGTTTTTTCTTTTTTTTGGAGCTGGGGACCAAACCCAGATCTCTTTCTCTTAATACCAGATTGGTAGTTGTTTTGGTTGTCTAAATATGTGTGTGGTTGAAATAGAGAAACCAAAACATTAGTAACAGATTGTCCTGTTTTCTAATCATACACTTGGCATTTGTATGGCCATTTCCACTTATATGTTTTGGGTGTATATTTGAAATTTTACTTCTAAAAAGTAGCGATCTAATTCTGTGGTTTGGTCTCATGGACGTTCATCAGGATGAGGACACTCCCTGAAGCCAGACATGCGGGCACAGCGCTGTAAACGCTCCCACTGTGGCTTCACTGTGACCGATATGATCTGGTTTATGTTCTAAGCTTCGTCATCTGTGTGTGTGTCATTCATCCACTCTGCCACTACACACGGCGTAGACGTCACAGCCCTTCCTCACTTGTGCCTGATGCCACTGGGCATAGATCGACCTAAGGTTGAAGCTCAGTTTTGCCTTCATCGTGAGTTTTATGACGCTGTTCCACATTTAATCAATCGAGTTCTGCTATGACACTTAGGACAGCCCCTAATTCTTGAGTGTTGGAGTTTTATTTTGTCGTCAAGTTCCTGTATTCTTTCACAATTTCACACCTATCTACAATGTGCTGTTATGATGTTCTCCCCCATTATGATCTCTTACCTGTTTCTACCAAACCCTTCTTCCCACCAAGACTTTCTGTGGCATTCATGTCTGTGTGTCTCTGTCTGTTCCTCCCGTTACAGCCTCAGAGAAGCTTGATCAGAGGGCCGAGTTGCAGTTCTTGCTTCGATGGTTCCTTTGTTTTGACTGTTCTTTGGGTATCTGTTCTTTTCCAAGTCGCTGATGGAGCTTGGTAATAAAGAGGAAAGCTCCCCTGCTCTCAGTGCTGACCCACGCGCCTACTCCTCATGTTGACGTGAGAGGGAAAGTGCAGAGAAACATTAGTAAACATCGGCTCCCTGGGATTCCAGTCGGACGTTGATTAAACGTTTCCCTTGAATCAGCCTTGTAGATTAAAAAGAACTCACTTCCGTTGTGTGTGAGAGCGGATCTTTGAGGTCCACTGTCTCGAGGAGCTATCCACAGCTAGTGGTGCTGGGAGAAGGGAGTCCTTCCTGCTCCTCGGGGTGCGAACGTTGAGAGTTGCTCTGCTTGAGTCAGCAAGCCTGATTAGTGCAGTGGGTCCCCCACTCCAGTGTGAAAGAAAGCGTGAAACTGAAAAAAAAATCCACCCCTACACACACACACACACACAAAAGAATTTTAGCTAGATGGCTCACATCTTTAATCCCATCACACAGAAGGCTGAGGCGGGAGGATTGCCACGAGTTCCAGGTGAGCCTAGACTATATAAGACAAGTTCTTACCATTTTAAAACTGTTGATAGTATTTACATCGTACAACAATTAGAAAACAAGTACATTTAAAACAAGACAACAAGCACACACACCTTACCACATGGATTCCCAGGAGTGAGTCTTTCCTGTGTGTGGGGCTGGCTGTCTCGTCTTCGGAGACACAAAACTAACTGTTCTTCTGTAAGTCAGTGTGCGTAGGCCGTGTTCTTCCAGGTTTGCTTACACATACTGAGATAGTTACTGGATTTTTTCTACATCAATCCAAATTCTGCTTTAGTCAGAAGTCCCCCTCCCCTTTTTGGTATTTTAGGATGGCTACAACTATTTCAACTATCTCTTGTGTTATATAAATTGCCAAAAGTTAGTATTGGTCGTCATTTAATGGAATCTTAGTTTAAAGTACTGCTCACCAAACTGACTGTTACCCTATAAACCGTAGTTTGACCATCGAATAAATGAGCTGTGTTAAAGTTATTTTTAAAATCAAGCTTTTCAGATTAATTTTAAATAATAAGTTTAGAATGGTTATTTTGCCTTATGGTAGGTAATGCATCTTGAGTGGTGTCGTTAGGGGTGGTGGCTCTTTTAGTAGTCAGCATAGATATTTGGAAGTATCTGTTAGATCTTGTTGGGGCCAGACAGACATGAGACATAAGGTTTTAATGGATCTCGTAACTGCACTGGCTTCCAGCAGTTCCCATCACCAGATATAAGGTGTGAGTATGATGGGGCCTCTCCCATTAGTTATATGCTCACATTTCTTGTATTAACATAGTATTGAGAACAGGTTCAGTGATGTTTAAAGACACCGTGAGAGGCGCTGTGAGCCGGTTTTTCCATCGAGTGACCGTTACAGAGCGCACTTCCTAGGCTGAGATGGCAGCTGGGCATTGTGGGAACTGGGGATGTCCACTCCATTCTTGACTGAGCTAGCTGTACAGGAGTGTGCACCCATGAGGGCTGCAGTAGCAAGTGCAATGTATTTATAGACTAGAACCTGGAAGTTCTCAGGAAAATGGCTTTATTTTCATGTCCGTAGTCTGAGTTCAGATTCTCCTATATTCTCCTATGGGTTTTTGTGTTATTGTTGATTTTTTAAATTCTATGTTAGGTGACTTACATGCAAACTCAGAAGAGAATGAGGGAAACACACACACACACACACACACACACACACACACACACTCCCACACACCCCACCCCCCCACCCCAGGTTTTTGTTAATCGTTTTTGAGGTTTTGTCTTCGCTTTTTGATGACCATTACTTATTTTTCTTACTGCAGTCTTACTCCAAAGAGCACCTGTTAGCCTGGATTATTGGTATAGGCCTAGAGTGTCAATACTCTGGAGTTTGAGGCAAGAGGATTACAAATCCAGACAAAGATCTGTCTCAAAATAAAGAGATAAAATTGCTGAATTAAAGGCCAGGCTGTAGTTAGTTCTGGGCCAACCTGCGCTAAATTGAGGCTCTGCTTCAACAACTAAACAAAACAACAAAAAATAAACCACAAATACACATGGAGAGGCTGTCTCGTATGCCTCTTGTTTATAAGGATGGAAATCCGGCATTAATGTGGTCAGTTTGCATCCCTCAAGCTGTTAATAAGGTTATCTGACAACCACCACATAAAGTGCTCAGTAGAGAAAAAAAATAAACTTGCTTTTGTCCACCTTCTTACGTTAGGAAAAGAACTTACAGGCAGTAGGGCACATTGGGATGGGGTCTCTGTGTTGGATGGGGTACCGTTAATGTTCTCGTAGGGTGGTCCTCGGGTGGACTTAGACATGGGGCAGAATGAAAGGACAAATAGTGCTCAGTAAGCTAGAGAAAGGTTATAAAGCTTTCTTCCTATTCATCCCTGAAACTTCTGAAGATTTAAAATCATTTCAAAAGTTAGATTGGATGTTAAGAACAGTTGGGTAAATACCTTGAAGTTTTAACTGAGTTATAGTGTGAATATAGACATTTAAAGCGGCGAGAGGCCTGCTTTAGCTCCTGTGAGACAGTCAGCTAGCATGGGGCACGCAGTGAACTTCCCAAGGGCTGAGCAGCCTAGGCAAGAGCTTTGGTTATGTCTTCAGGTTGGGCATGTTCACCTGCCATGGGGTAGTGAGGATCATACCAGCAGAAGGAAATCCAGGAAAGAAAGGAGACTTGAGAATGCTGGATTTGCGGTCAGCGTGTCCCAGTTAAAATTGGCTGCCTGGTCTTGCCAGTGGCTTGCAGGCAAAGGCACTTGCCATCACCAAGCCTGGCTTCGGTTTGGTCCCCAGGACCCACCTGGTGGAGGGAGAGAAGCTGTGGTCCTCATGCTGTTCCCACCACCGTGGAAACAATTGTGAAATGGGTGTTTGAGGGCTGGGCATGGTGGCACACGCCTAAATCCCTGCTCTCAGGAGGCAGAGGCCGGAACTTAGGCCAGCCTGATCCACAGACTACACAGTGACGTCCTGGAGAGCCAGGGCTACACAGAGAAATCCTGACCAAAAAACGAGGGTTGGGGGAGGCTGTTTGGTTGTTTTTGTCCTTAGTGCAAGGCTATTCCAGGTAAGGGTGGTATAGAGTAGTGAGACGGGCCCAACTGCTGCTGCTGTCAGTGTTGTCTGGAGAACTGCAAGATACAATAATCATAAGAGCTACTCTTGGGCCTTGTTTACCCAAGGGCTTAGAAAAACTCTGCTTCAGACCGGTGTATGTGTGTGTGTAGGTTTCTTGGTGAGGGACCTCTGATCCTAAAGAACCAAGGTTCTCCTGTTAGAAACCTGCAGTCGGCTCTTTATAACAGGGCTAGAGAGTTACTTCGGTTTGGATCTGAATTAGAATGCTTCATTTATTTGAATAAAATTCTTTTGACATACTCATTTTAAATTTATAGCTAGTGTGTATAATAAATGAGTTTCGGCTTTTGAGACATGGTCTTGCTATATTCCCATGCTAGCCTGTTGTTTCCATGCCAGCTTCTCTAGGGCTGGGGCCACAGGCCTTTGCCACCGTGCCTGGTCTGGGAAAATGAGGTCTGAACAGTGGGACATTTGGTGTAGGTTTTAAATTTCTATTTGTGGGGCTTGCTCTTTTCATACACTGAAACCAAGCAGTAATTAGATCACTGTCAGTTTCTGGTTTTATATAAGTTAACATTGAACAATTACAAAGAGACTTTAATTATTAAGCAAAAGCCATTAACTAATTATAATTAATTAACTAATATTACCAAAAGCCATTGTTCTAGCTGTATTTAACCATACAGCCCAAGTCTTGACAATTCAAGTCACAGTTTTTTTTTTTTTTTTTTTCCTTTTTTCTTTTTTCTTTTTTTCGGAGCTGGGGACTGAACCCAGGGCCTTGTGCTTGCTAGGCAAGCGCTCTACCACTGAGCTAAATCCCCAACCCCTCAAGTCACAGTTTTAAAGTGATGGTTTGTTAAGGATTTGAGTCTCCTGCCATTTTGCTTATGCCTGTTGTGGCATTTTTAAGCTGATAGATGAGTAAGTTAATTGATTGCCCGTTGTGTTGGTAAAGATGTCCTTATAGAAGAGGGGTATAACGTGGCTAAAATCAGCTGTGACAACTAAAAGAGAAAGTATGTGGTTTGACCCTGGTTTAAAAGTTTTTGGTAAAATACAGATGGCACAGAAGAGTTGTGTGTAATAAATAAAAATCCACCTATGCTATCGTGGCTAGGCACTGGCACCATGGTGGGCTCAGTCTGTTCCCAGCCCAGTGCATAGCCTGAGATGGAGACCGATGTCTCTCCTTGCCCAGGTCTCTCCCACCATTGCTGGCTCTGCCTCTCCAGGGCTCTGAGATCTCTTTTGGTCCCCGAGGGCAACTGTGGCTCAGTCCTTGCCCGGCCTTCCTGCCCCAAAGCGTGGCTGAATTCTGCCTGTGCTCAGTTCTTTCCCTCTGGGCCACCTGAGTCACCACAGAATGGAAAACACCAGTCTTCGTTTAGAATCAACAGAATGGCTGAGTGTGGAATCTGTCCTCCTAAATTACAGATTCTACCACCAGATCTTACAGTCCCTAGCCTACATTTTTTTTTAAAAGATTGATTTATTTATTATATATAAGTACACACTGTAGCTGTTCAGACACACCAGAAGAGGGCATCAGATCTCATTACAGATGGTTGTGAGCCACCATGTGGTTGCTGGGAATTGAACTCAGGACCTCTGAAAGAGCAGTCAGTGGTCATCTCTCTAACCCAGCCCTGCCCTACATTTTTGTCTGCTTCGCTCTTGCCTCTCTGTCCAAAATAAAGTGCCCTCCTCCTGCCTTCCCTTTTCCTCTATTAGACCCAGTGATTGTTTTTTTTGTCATCTTTATTATTCAATTAATTAGGGGGAAATGCCTCTACATAGGAGTACTTGGGAGGCAAGGGCAGGTGGATCTCTGAGTTTGAGGCTTGCCTGGTCTACAGAGTGAGTTCCAGGCCGGTCAGGGCTGTATAATGAGACCCCAGCAACACAAGGAACAGAGGGAAGTGTGGGGGCAGTGAGCATATTCCTGCCTTCCAACTCTTGTAAGACTCATTGTGCTGTTATGTCTGATGCTGGATGTGGGGTATCCCTTGACCAGCCGTGGAATCTTATGTAACTCAGCACTGTACCCCGTGATTCCTCCATGGTAAGTGGGGAAGTAAGAGCTGGCGCATCATTCTCTCAGTCAGGGTTTCCCCTGCTTTGATGAAACACCATGACCAACACTTCCACATTGCTGTTCATCCCCAAAGGAAATCAGGACAGGAATTCAGGCGGGCAGGAACCTGGAGTGGATGAAGTGGCTGTAGGGTGAGGTAGGAGGGTGCTGCTTACTGGCTTGCTTCCCATGGCTTGCCAGCCTGCAGTCTTATAAAATCCAGGACCACCAGACCATGCATGGCACCAGCCAAAAGTTGAGAAAATGCCTGACAGCTGGATCTCATGGAGGCATTTTCTCAACTTAGGCTCCTTCCTCTCTGATGAGTCTTGCTTGTGTCAGGTTGACACAAACCCAGCCGTGCACGTAGAGATTCCATGCGTACCACACGGTGAGATCGCTCTGCTCTGTTCCTTAAATGTGTTGTGTTCCTTTGCAGAGGAAGTAAGAAAAGTTGAAGTGCTCTTGGTACACAGGGAGCACATCTTTCTTTAAGCTCTGAAGATGATTATAGTGCGTTTGTATATTTAAGCAGGTTGGAAGATTTTTTTAATACTGGTATTTGTTTTGTTTTACTAGGTACCAGCAGATACTGCATACAAACCTGGTATACCTTGCTACCATAGCAGACTCCAATCAAAATATGCAGTCTCTCCTACCGGCGGTAAGTAGTGTACAGTAGTGTGGGGCGTGTCCCTGGGCTGTGTGATGTCTCGGGGGTTTGTGTCTTACTTTCTGGTTTGAATGAATTCGCCCAAAACGCTCCCTGTTTGGTTTATTTTTAATTACCGAGTAGCTTGGGGATGTGTCTGGGGTATTTCGTTTTGTGTTAACCACTTCCACTTGAGTCTTTATCAGGACTGTTAGCCTTCACAGCAGAGTCAACCAGATTCCCAGTGTCTTCCAATGTCTAACCTCTTCTCGTCGCTTTCTCAACAAACTTTCACCTGATTGCCTCAAGGCCAGACAAGATCCTGGAGTGGTGTTGGCCGCAGCTGCTAGTTTGTGCTTTCGGATCTCCGTCTGTTTGTTGGGAGAATGAAGTCCCTCGCTGTGCAGCCTCCATTGCACTCCGTTCTGTCCCGGAGTCTCTAGATAGACCGTGTCCCTACATCTCAGTGGCACAAACCGGTGCATGGGGAGACTCATTTGGCCTTGAGGTGGTTCTAGGTTTCCGGTTGGGTCAAGTCAGGAAGAGATGTGCTTTCACGATCCGAGACACCAAAACAGTCATCCTTTACGCCCAAGACACGGGAGCAGTGGCTTTTCCAGGTGTTTTCTTTCACTTTTGTTTATTTGGGGATTAGGACTCAGATCAGTTTGAATGCTCGGACGTAGTTTTTACAAGATTTTCATGGTTACTTGGTCTCAATAAACTAAAATCATTATATCTCCCTATATAGCCCCGATTAGCCCAACATTTGCTATGTTTACGTCACACCTGCCTCTGGTCCCTAAAGGCATGCCCCGACATGCTCACTGGTTTAGTAGTTTGATTTTGTGGTTAGCGTCTCCAGTCTTCATCTACAGGTTTGCAGTGGACCACTTGATAATATGTATACAAGACCATGTGAACCCTGACAACAGGACCTTAAGCTATGTCCTGCTGGGATAATTAATACATTTAGATTTGAACATAAACTAGTTTGGATGGATATTGCCATAAACTTCATTACCCTGAGATTATTTTGCAGACAGTGGGAGGAATTGGCTTGCTTCCGTTCACTTCCGTGTGGCTGCTTCTCTCTCAGTATGGTTGGAAATTACCTATTTTCATCTGGTTTATCAAGTTTTGGTGTGTGTGTGGACCTGAGTCTGACCCTTGCTCTGTTGGTCTTTGTAAGTAATTCCATGATCTCGTCACACCTGATCACACAGTTCTTCTTCCTCCCCTCAAGAGTGATGTTTCTGGCTTTCTCTCCTGAAGTACTGCTCTGTTTTCATAGTCCTAGGTACTTCAGGGGTGTGTGTGTGTGTGTGTGTGTGTGTGTGTGTGTGTGTGTGTGTGTATGTGTGTGTGTGTGTGTGTGTGTGTGTATGTGTGTGTGTGTGTGTGTGTGTGTGTGTACGTGTGTACATGCGTGTGTGCCACAGCACTCATGTGGAGATCAGAGGATAACCCAGTTCTTTCTGCCTTTCTGTGCGTCCCAGACTTGTGCCTCTAAGCTGAACGGGGTCTCTGGCCCGTCTTTGTTTTTCGGCGAGTGTCTGGCTAGCGTCTGCTCGCTCGGACATGTGGTGGGGTTTGAGCCTTCACTTCCCAGGCATTGTCTTCAGCTTTTGGCATTTTGCTTTCTGCATTGACAGTTCTGTCATTTGTTCCCTGCCAGTCCTGACCCTCTGTTCTTAGAAGTGACATCACAGGACACCCCCTGGGTCCTGATCTCAGAAGGAGAGATGTAACTGACTGATAAGTGTGATGTTGGCTGTAGTATTCCATAGGAACCTTTCATGGAAGTGAGTAGAAGCGAGTCTGCTCTGGCTTCTGGTGTGCTAATTAAAGTGTGAATCTTGATGAGTTGCACCTAAGCTATGCCGTCTTGTGCTTTTCTTCAGCCTGTCATTGTAGCACTTTACACCGGCAGGCTGACCAGTCACTCCTGTCTAGTAGTTAGCTTGGCTGTGTCTGACTCACTTGGTCATGGCCTTGTTTTGTTTTGTTTTGTTTTGTTTTGTTTTGAGATAGGACATCTCATTGTAGCTGAGGTTGTTGTGGAACTTATGTGTAACCAGGCTGGCCTTGACTCTTAGAATCCTGCTTTTGCTTCCAAGGTGTTGGGATTACGGGTGTTTGTGTGAGCATGCCCAGCTTGGTCACGGTACAGAATATCTGTTGTATTTGGCTTTAACCGGGCTTTTGCATCTTTGTAACTGATGTCTGTTTTTTTGTTGATTGTTGTAGGCGTCATAAAGTGAAATGGAATTGTCTTGCTTTTCCTTATGTGAAAGAGTATGCCGAATGTGACAAATGGTCGACAAGCTTCTGTAGAACTGTATCTGCACTTAGGTCCCCTAGCATCTTACATTTACTTCTCAAAGGTTGATGAAGTAGTCTTTCTAGATAGTAGTTGGATAATTGGGTTGTTTGTTTGAGACAGGTTCTCTGTGTGTCTCTCGTTGTCCTAGAACTTGCTTTTTAGAGTAGACTGGCCTTGAACTTAGTCATCTGCCGGCTTCTGCGTCCTAATACTGGGATTATAGATTTGCACCATCGCTGCCAGGCTGGAATCTTGATTTGTTTAGCATAATTTACTTGTCTAGTCTCTTGTGACTTTTTGTCAATCTTGACAGACATGGATGACCTAGGATCCAGAACCCCATCACACACACCACCCTCATTATGATGTAATTATTACACTCAGGTTCTCATGTAGTCTGGACTGGCTTCAAGCTCACTGTGTACTTGGGTACAAGGCCTGGTGTGTATGGTACATTGTTGTGTGACAAATATTTTTCAGGGGAGGCACAATACACATGATACTCACTCAGATAGGAAACTATGACAGCAAAGTCTGAATACCACCAATGGCCAGCTTGGTAAACCAGTGGGGTTGCTTGCAGGAGCAGAACTGACTCGAACACAGTTGTATCACCAAAGCCCACCCTAGCATGGCTGACAGCTCACAGAGCTGGGGATCTAGAACACATTGTGCATTTGGCAGACTGTTTACACAGACTGGAGAGTGTTATTTCTATGTGACTCAGTTGTCCTAAATCTATTTCAGTCAGCTGGGCTGGTTTCTGTTTCTTCCAGGCAACCCATCTGGTCCGAGTCCTCTTTGCAATGTGACTTGTCTTACAGTTGTCTTTGTAGATTCTAGGCAGCTTTTATTGCTTACTCTGGCTGGGCGGGGCTTAGTCAATCTGGTCAGTTTCAGGGGCTTCCTGAAGTTGTTTTGAGTTGTTCATTTCCCTGCTTATTAAAGACCTTCCTGCAGAATGGCATGTGTCGATCTAGGAGGAATATACAACATACAAATACATGTATGGAGGTAAAACACTTATACACATGAAATGAATGAATAAGAAAAATGATACTTTATGAGAAGTGAATGTGGTAAATTTGAGCACAGAAATTAATTTCGGTGTTGTAAATGTCTAGCCTAGAATCTCATCTATTGCTAGATTCTAAGTGCTTTTCTTTGCATTTGTTTTTAAAGTTTACATTTTTCTTTATAATTTAACTAGTACAGAAAAATTTATTCATATATTATCATTAATTATTAACTAATAATACATCTAATGTATTAATTTGCTATTACATGTTAAAAATAGGAAAAAGACATTTCAGATTAATTTACCTGGACTCACCATCCCATAAATTTCATAAATTTTATGTCTCCATAGCTATTTGGTATATTTAATTATTACAAAATAAAATTTTACCTAACATTCATAAAAGGTGAAAATAGAGTGGTCTGTTCTGTTTTATGGTTGTGAGGAAGCTGAGTTCACAAAGGAGGTGTAGGGGTTTAGGAAGAATAGAAATGAACGTATCATTAATAGAATCAACAGAGAGGTTTGAGTAATTAAAAATCATCCAGACACCTGGTGTGGTGGCGGGAGTTCAAGGCCAGCCTAGTCTACCAGACCAGCCAGGACTCCATAGAGAGAGCTCAGAGAATGAGTGAAACATCATTCAAAAGATAAAGCGTTGTTTTGTAGTGATACAGGAGGGAGGATGGGTTGGAGATGGCTGTGATAAGAGAACTTAAGACCTTAGAGACAGGACTTGGTTGTGTACACCTGTACTCCAGCACTTGGGAGATGGAGACAGGATATACTGGAGTTTAAGGCTAGCCTGGGCTACGTGAAGTTCTGTCTTATCTCTCCCAGATTGTCTGTCTGTTCTTCTCTCACACATACAGTTTACAATTAAATGGTTTTTAAAATTATGGGAAACCAACATAATTGATATGTTTTAAATTTTAACTATTAATTCTTAATGGGGAAAATGGTCTTTCTGTTGCCGTAGTTCATCCAAAGTCCATAATGTCGAGAGTTTCATTATTGGAAAAACTTCTTGGATATCACATAGTCTTAGTATTTTCAACCTTGGTCGCATCTCAGAATCATCCAGAAAGTAAAATTACTTAACACTGTCAGTATCTGCATTGTCTGGATGAGACCCTGTCACTGTGCTCTGAAGGCCTGGCTTGACTCGCAGGGCAGGAGGGCCGAGGACCTGTGTCTCCATGCCTCCTGAATGAAGCACTCAGTGACATCATGGTATGTGAGGTGGGCAGAGAAAGATCGCGCATGCCCTGGCAGGGTCAACTTCACTTGAGCTAAGTTATGACTCACTCACATAGCCCGGGAAAGAACTCTATGCAGTGTTGTTACGACGATTGAATGCAGATCCCTGGGCTTAGCATTTAGGAGGGAATCAGTACATAATTGATAGGGTGGTGGTGGAGGTGAAGGCAGAGGGTGGTGGAGGTGAAGGCAGAGTGCGACCGGAGCCTTGCTGGGACAAAAGGCATCGGATGCAGGAGCAGTCGTAGTAGGATGGCCAGGGTACAGTTGCTCAGTGAAGGGCTGGGGACGGATATTTATCTGTTGACCCAGTGGATAGTCATTTGCTAAGTGCATACAAGCACATTTTGATCTTAAAAGAGGGCCGCTGGCAGTTACCTGTCTCACTTTTCACTTTTCAGATTGTAAATAGTACATCTTTAGCCCTTAGAGTCCTTACATTTTAACTTTATTAAGGGTAGCTGTAGTTGTAAGTGACTTGTTTGCAAAGACGGGAAGGCTGATCTATGAGTAAAAGTTGATTTAGAGGATGTAGTTCTATATTTTAGACACAGCTTTCATTCTCTGGCTTCTGATTTTTAGGTGATGTTACATTTAAGATCCTGAAAAGCCGTTGGGTGAAAATTAATGACTTTTCTGTTTTCTAAAAGCTTTAGCAAAATTGAGTTTTTGTTTTTAGGTTCAATGCGAGTTCTAACAGAGCATCATTTAAGGCCCTTCATGACTAAAATTTAATATAGCTATTTTTATAAGTACAATAAAGTAAAAGAACATACGGTATTGTCGAGCATTCTGAACCTTGCAGTGCTCTGCGTGTGTGTGTGTGTGTGTGTGTGTGTGTGTGTGTGTGTGTGTTGCCATGTCACATCTGTTGATCTACTCCTTCCCTCTGCTGTTGTGCATCGAATCCAGGGTCAGCACTTGGTGCCATGGTCCCTGCACTTGCTTTTGTGTCTGTGTGTGCATTTGTGCATTGCATGTGGGTATGTGCCGGGGTGCATATGTCATCACCAAGGACAACCTTGGGTGGAAGTCCTCTAGGCTCTTTGGCCTGTGACTTTCTGGGGACCTCTCCCATCTCTGCCTACGAGCTCCTCACGCTACAGCTGGGATTACAGATACCTATGCATCCAGCTTTCACATGAGTTCTGGACTTCATGCTCGAGTGGCAGAATCTTTACTTGGCCCTGTCTTTCTACACCATCTCTGTCTTGCTGTTTAATTTGGCATTTAAATGAAAGGCTTAAATTCTTGTCTGAAGTTATGGAACGGAGCCCTATGTATGAACATTTAAGTCATGGCATAGCATCTGTTGACAAAACAGTATTTTTCCTGACATATTTGTTCTTCGATTTCTCTTTCTTTTAAATTATACGTGTTATCATATGTGCATGTGTAAGTGCAGTTGCCCATGGAGTCCACAGAGGATGTAGGACTGCCTAGGTCTGGGGTTGTGGGTCTTTATAGGATTCCTAACGTGAGTGTGGGAGCTGAACTCGGGCCCCCATAAGAACAGTAACCTTAACCGCAGAGCCATCTCTCCGCTCTCTCCCGTTAGTTTTTAATTTTACCTCTTCTGACGGCTCAGCTCACAACACGAATGTACATGCATTCCTTTGTTTCTTCTCGGTGCACGCAATTCTTCAGGGCGGATTCATTTGTGCTCCTGCTTTCCTGTGCACTTGACTTCACTTTCTCCCTAGAAATAGATGGAGACTATTTCAAATAAGAGACTCCAAATAAGGAGTGTGAGACAAGAATCCCCTCCATTAGACACAACTATTTGCATATTTGACAGTATGACAAAACAAGCAAGGACCTTGTTTGTGACTGTTGTGTGACAGACTTCTGGGGAGACACAGCAAACACATCTGTTCACCTCAGAAAGGGGCCCATGACAGATCAAAGAGCGGGGTCCACCAAACTCCACTGTGGTGAACTAGTGTGTTTTATTGGGGTTACTTAGAGCAGTATAGTGGGAGGGGTTCCTTACAGGAGCAGAAATGACTCGGAACACCTGAATCACTGAGGCCCACCCCAGCATGGGTGACAGCTCCCAAAGCTGGGGACCTGGAGCACACTCCAGCCCAAGGACAGCTCAGCAGGTTGGGGGTCCTTCCAGAAGCTCAGCTGTCAGCCGCCAGCTGGCTTTTTCTGGAGTTGGCTGCTCGCTGCAGATTGACCTCAGTCTGCACAGCCGTTCTGTTCTGAGAGTGACTCTTCCTAGTCTTCACTGCCCATAAACTCTTGGGGAGGAGTGTATATTAGATTCAGTACAGATTAAAGCATCAATACTTACCTGATCTTCTGGGGAAGGGTTTTTGTTTTGTTTGTTAGCA
Source organism: Rattus norvegicus (assembly GCF_021556685.1). Classification (NCBI taxonomy): domain Eukaryota; kingdom Metazoa; phylum Chordata; class Mammalia; order Rodentia; family Muridae; genus Rattus; species Rattus norvegicus. The sequence goes on along the minus strand of NC_141551.1, from coordinate 6,040,306 downwards.
TAAAGAGAAGATGCTGTAGAAAGATTTTTATTCCTTCAAAAATGTAGACCAAAGAACTTTGCATGCCTTAAATGGTTATGCTTAAATATGTATTTGACATAGAACAATATGTACTATTTTAGAAATACTGTGTGTATTAAAAGTACATTCCAGCAGCAGATGACGTTACCAGCCCTGCTCAGTTAGAGACCGCTCTGTCTACAAGGGAGCTGTTCTGTGTGTGGATGCTCCTCTCTGTGCATGTGCTGTAATATGCTAATACCACGGGCAGCATTTACCAACCTGCTGCTGGTTTTGTTTGGTTTGTGTTTTGTTTGTTTGTTTGTTTGTTTCAGATCTATTCGAGGGAAACAAAAGTATGGTGCCTTCTGGAGAGGGGGAGAGGTTGTTGGCATAGGTATAAAAAAATAGTGAAAGTACCTTCTAATGGAATCTAAAGACTGTCCCTTTCACTTTCGTTAGAAATGTGTTTCAGTATTCCAACAGTAAGAAATGAATAACCTATTGTTTTGTTTTTTTTTTTAATTGAACACATGTTTGGGCTTGTGTGTGGAGGGCAGAAGTTGACGTCCCGCATTTTCCTCAAGTGTTCTAGGTCTTATTTTTTGTGGCAGGTGTTTTACACAACCTGGTCCTTCCTGTTTTGATTAGGCTGATGGGCCAGCCAGCTCCAGGGAGCTGCTCTATCTGTCGACACTTGCTTTCTCCTCCCGAGTTATACGTGGGTGCTGGAGATCTGGAGTCAGGTCTTCATGTTTGTATGGTACACACGTTACCAACTGAGTCAGCTCCCCGGCCTTATCACCTCTTAATACCTGTACAACTACGCAGACGTGTTCGTAGAGAGCTGGCTCCTGAAGCATTGTTTGTATTAATAAAGCCAGCAAACAGAAGCAAGGGTCAGCATCGAGGATGGGTTAAACAGGTAGATAAAGCTGTTAGTAGACTCACGCTTGGATAGGGTTAGTCTGTATAACAATAAAGGATAATGACTATAGTGGAATGTTTTAAATTACAGAATGGTGCTGTCCTAGTTTTAAAAATTCAACATATATTCATTTAAGTCTTTTGTTTCAAGAAATGTATATACTAAGATTTTAAATTTCCTAACTGTACTTATTATCATGTGTATAAATGCATCACTTTTGTAATTTAAGCAAATTGGTACAGATGTAAAATAATATAAAGAATGAATATAAATGTGCTAGTTATTTTTGCTGCTGTGACATAATAGCCAAGCAAAAACCTTACGGATTAAAGATTTGCTTTGGCAACACCTTTTCAGAAAAAGGAGACTAATGGCCAGCTGGCTCCACTGCTTTTCCAGCAATATAGAACATGGTGGAGGAAGGCCATGGAAGGAAGCCATTCATTCACCTCCTGGCAACCAGGAAGCCATCAATGGGGAGGGGCTGGGCCAAGGTAGACCCTTCATAGGCATGACCCCAGTGACCAGCTCCTTCTAGTGCGTCCCCCAAATCCCTTACTTCCAACAGCCTACTCAAAATGTAACTCTGCCAGTGGATTAAAGTTGTTTAATCAGAAACTTCATGAAGTGATGGTTTCAGGAAAGAATTCCAGAGACATCCACAAGTGTGCTTTCCCTTTTCCTGGACTCCACTCAGGCAGTCAAGCTGACCTTCAGGACTAACTGCCACACACATAGACTCTGATGTGTGGTATACTTGTAGCTTGCTGGTTGAGTCTTTAATTGTCTGATATTCAAAAGGCCATGAGTTAGATTCCATGTAAAATCGTATGCATCCTTGGGCCTGGAGAGGTGGCACAGTGGTGCCTTAGTTTCCTTTCTGTTGCTGTAAACAGACACCATGACCAAGGCAAGTCTTACAAGGACAGTAATAGGGGCTGGCTTACAGGTTCACAGGTTCTGTCCATTATTAAGGTGGGAAGCATGGCAGCAGTTGGGTGGCCTGGTGCAGGCAGAGCTGAAAGTTTATGAGTCTTAACCAAAGAACAAAGTCTGTGATTGGCGTTTCTGAGGCTTCCTTTGTCAGTGTGATTAATCTGAGTCTCTTCAACTCAGCCTCAGTCAGACTCTTTAGACAAGGGCAAAAAGTAGCCACATTCTTCACCAAAATACTACAAGAACAGTTTCTAGGTCACATTGAAATTCTTCACTGAAACCTCTTGGGCCAGATCCAAATGATTGAAATATACTCAGCAAAGAAGTCTTTCATATTCCTACTAGGATAGTTCGTTAAGCCCTACTTAAAGCATTCCACTGCTTTCCAAATCCAAAGTCCCCAAATCCACATTCTTCCAAACAAAAGCATGGTCAGCCCTATCACAGCAGTACCCCAGTCCCTGGGACCAACTTCTGTCCTAGGGTTTTACTGCTGTGAAGAGACACCCTGACCAAGGCAACTCTTATAAGGACAACATTTAATTGGGGCTGGCTTACAGGTTCAGAGGTCCAGTCCATTATCATCAAGGTGGGAGCAGGGCAGCATCCAGACAGGCATGGTGCAAGAGGAGCTGAGTTCTACATCTTCATCTGAAGGCTGCTAGTGGAAGATTCACTTCCAGGCAGCTAGGGTGAGGGTCTTAAAGCCCACGGCCACAGGGACACACCCACTCCAACAGGGCCACAGCCTCTAATATTACCACTCCCTGGGCCAAGTGCATGGAAACTGTTACAACCAAGGCAACTAATAAAAGAGCTTCTTGGGGGATACAGTTGTGGGGGCTAGAGTCCATGCCGGGAGCATGGCAGCTGCAGACAGGTGCTGGAACAGTAGCTGAGAGCTCATAGCAGAGAACACCGACTGGGCCGCCTGGAATTTTGAAACCTAAAGCTGAGTGACACACCTCCTTCCAGGAAGGTCACACCTAAGTATTTCCAAATGCTCAGCAACTGGAACAAACTTCGCAGTGTGTGGCCGAGTGTGTGGCCGAGTGTGTGGCCGAGTGTGTGGCCGAGTGTGTGGCCTCTGGGGGCCATTTTCATCCAAATCAGCACACGGGATCGCAGCGCCCACATGAAAAGCTGACCGTGTGTGACCATGTGCATATGCAACCCACGGGCTGTGCTTGAGGAGGTGAAGATCGGCGGCAGCCAGCTTAGCTCGCATGTTAAAGTCTTTGTTTCCCATAAGCATTGTCCTCAGCCCTTTGTTTTATTTGTTTTGAAGCATATTCTAGAAAATTCCTGTCCCCGAAAGGGTGATTCGTTTGCTCTCTTATTTAAACTTTAGTGGTGGTGATGCCTGTTTCTCCACCACTTGGGAGGCTGGCTTAGGACAATCACAGGTTCCAGGACCACCTGGCCTGCAATAGTAGGTCCAGTTTCAGTTTAATGGATTAAGAACGACTGTTCAGTAATTAGTATGCTGGAGTTGGATAAACGTGGGTTGCCAGTCTCTTGTTAGGAAATACTTGCTTTCATGAATGAGAATGAATAAGTTGATTGGGAACCTGGTACTAAATCTAGGGAGTGTCCAGGTAGTAGACTAAGCACAGACCCCCCCTCAACACACACACACACACACACACACACACACACACACACACACACTCACACTCCCCCCCCCCCCCCCCCCCTCTGAGGCTTGGGATCCAGGGAGTCTGAGTGGGAGCACTAGCTGTGGAAAGCCGCCCAGCCAGGTCTTGTGGTTAGTTGCTGAGGTTTTTTTAACTAGCTTTCTACTCAGGGGTAAGATGATTCAGTTTTGGGAATTAATTGATGATACCAAACTCCTGCAGAAATTCAATACTTTTCATGATGGAATCCCTTCCTAAGCTGTTTAAGATAGATGTGTGGTCTATATGATATATGATGAATATATGTACACATATGTATATATCCATTGTGTGTGTGTGTGTGTGTGTGTGTGTGTGTGTATTCACTTTGGAAAGACTAATTAGGCCAAAAGGTAAGGTGAGCGTGCCACGGTGAGGCTACATGCCTCTGTGCTGGCTAACAAGGCTCTTGTTTATGTGTATCACCTTTTATCAGTTTAGCCATGTTAAATGTACATTTTTCCTCTTGTTGGTTTTGATTCTTAGGTTTCTGTGTCATTTTAGTGCCTCCTTGTGGGAGCTTTATTAATGCCAGTTGTACTACAAATAAGAAAGCTAAGGATTGTGTTTGTAGTGCTGTGTTTGTAGATAATGAATTTGATATAATGATTTCTATTTTAATGGAAAACTATGATATCTTCAAGCTCATTAGTTAATTGAAAATATAGTTTATAATATGTCAGGCTGTAGCAATTAGTGCTTTTGAAGTGTCAGTGAACAAATCAGCCAGAAATCCCCTCTCTCTTGGATCTTTCTTCCATCAGGCAAGGCAAGTGCAATAAAAGACCGTGTCGGTGTTGAGAGATGGTGGGTGTGGTGAGGGAAGGCGGAGAGCAGGAGAGGTGCTGGGGATACTGGGGGCTGCAGGGTAGAACTGCATGGTAAAAGCTGCTCGTCATTGAGAAGGGGACCTTGGGACAGAGTAAGGAGAGACAAGTCAACAGAAGATTGCTTCTCGGGCTATTCTAAGGAGCTGAGTTTCTCCTAAAATTTGAGAGTTGTTCTAACAGGACCCTGTAGGCTGTACAGAAGAGAGCAGGCTGAAGGAATCAGGAGGCAGCTGTTAAGCCAGAGATGTAGCAGTAGCCACACCAGGGTGAAAGTCCAGGAGGAGGTAGATGTGGGCACATCCCAGGTTAGAGTAGAGGCCAGAGGATGCTCAGAGAATGTAATGCCAGCCGGGATGAGAGAGAGAGAGAGAGAGAGAGAGAGGTGTTGGGGTGGCCCAACCGTTCCAGGGTAGAACCGGCTTCATGAGACTCGGGCTAAGTTGATTTAAGCATGGATGATGGTCAAGCCTTTGCATCTGTAGGGTTTCCAGGAGAGGTGATGGTGAGGGTGGGAGGAGGGCTGGTGCTGTGGAGGAGTGCTGGGAGCATGCCCAGGGCCCAGGGTCAGATGAGTCAGGCCCCAACACTGGGGACAGCAGACACTCAGTGAAAGGTCTCGAATCTAGATTTCATAATCATTTCTCAAATACTTATCAAGTTGATACTGGATGACTGGAGGCCCCAACAGTTAGCAAATAATTATGGCCCTCACCTTTATTCAACCTACTGCACAGTAGAGTTGACGGACAGTGCCCACTGACACACGGGAAGTGAACAGAGCGGCACAGCAGAGGCTTCTGGAAGTAGACAGTAGGGCCCGTTATTCTCATGCCAGGAAAGGGATCAAGTGCAGTAACCTCTTACATGCCGTTCATCCACAGTAAAAGCGTCCATTCAAGGTATAGGTGACCTTACTACTCCTCAGATAATGCTCTCATCCCGAGTTTTCAGTGTCCCTTTCTTGGCTAGTTTTTAATTCTTTGACCTTTTTCTAATTGACTGTAGGACTTCAAACTCAATGCCGGGTTTCAAACCCAGGGCCCTATAAAGAAGTCTTTGTTATCTTTATCTGTATTTCTCACATGCTTTCTACTCTGAAATTTGTCTTGGTCTGCTTGAGACATCATTGGATGAGTAGCTCTCGTGAATGTTCACGTTCCTATACCAAGGTTATGACGGTATGCCTGCATTCCCTTAGAAGTGTGGCTTATGCAGCTGACCAGCATGCATGAGGTCCTAGGTAGAGTTTCTGGTAGGGGCAAAAAGAAAAGTTTATCACATATCACAGTTATCAGCGCCATCTATTGGAAAGTGTTCATTGCCCACTAAATGTCACTCACCGTTTTCTTACTGTACATGTGAGTTCTTCATTACAGCCAACATTTAGGCTCTTTTTTTGGTTTGTTTGTCTGTCCTTGCACCAAGCTCATGTTTTTATTATGATATGTTGTAGTTTGCCTGTAATCATTCTTAGGACTGCCCTGGATGTTCCTTCACGTGTAGATGTGAGAATGATTTTGTGACTTTCCGGGGCAAGCATACATATCATCTGTAGGTTGACTTTAGGGAAAGCCATTATCCTTGAGCATTGAGCAAAGGTGGCACGTCCTTCTGTTGCAGTCTTTGTTCTCAACAGTGCTCCCTTCAGATACCGCGCATCTCTTCTCGTGATAAATGCTGTCAGGTGGTGATTTCGTTTCCAGCTTGTGGGAACTACGAAGTAAATAATGGGTGATGTAGTCACGTCCTCTATGTGTGTGCTCTGTCGTGTACCTGTGAGGAAGCTTTCCTTCCCCAGTCGTCTTGTTGCTGTTTTCTAGTTTACTTCTGACATTAATTTGCTTGTTGTTTTTTTTAACCAAGTCCCAGCGTTAGCAAATATTTTTGTCTGTTTCTTAACTGCCAGGGTTTGGCAAGAGTGCTCTATCTCACTAGTAAGATGGTGTTGGTTGTAAAGGTTTTGTAAGTCTTACTTGGTTGTGAATGCTTCTCTTGCTCTTTTGGAAAAGAATGATGATTTTATTAAGTGGGTTTGTGGGAGCCATGCGTGCTGTGGGCTCAGAGGACACTGGGCTCCTTCTAACTTAACCGGGTTCTTGGGGTCACTCTCTGTCGTTAGACTCGTACTGTGGGGCTCAAGCACCCTTGGCTGCGAGCCGCCTGGCCAGCTCCACAGTCGCTGAGGGCTGTCATGCGTGAGTATTAGTTTCTCAGACGCTGTCTCTCGGTGAGAATCCTGTAGACCTCACTTTGGTTCGCCACACTGTGCCGTTTCCACAGGTCATTGCGCCCACCCGGGGCCCTGCAGGGATGGACGTCCATTGCGTATGATGCCCTGGACTTGATTTGCTCCTGTTGTTCAGTGGTTTTTAGTGTCTGAAAACATGTCCTGCAAGTTTCCATCCTGCACTGTCTGTGTCAGGGAATAATGGGCTTGTACAGAAGGGAACCTGCTCTCCTTATTTTTGATCTCTGAAAGGTTACATATGAATTTCTATTTTTCCCTTTTTATTCCTAAGTGATTTAGACATGAGATCACAATAAAAGCTCACAAGGAGATTTCTTCAGGAAAGATTTTAAGTCATGGATTAGGTGTTTTTTGTTTGTTTATTTGTTTGGTTTTGGTTTGGGTTTCTGTTTTGATTTTTTCAAGACAGGAGCTTCTCTGTGTAGCCCAGGCTGTGCTGGAATTAGCTCTGTAGACCAGGCTGGCTGAACACTGAGAGATCTGCCTCCCAGGTGTGCCTAGATCAGGTATTTTTAATAGAGAAAATTTTGCATTTACACCTCTTCTTTTTTCTTTTCTTGGTGCCAGGACAGTCCAGGGCCTGCTGTTTGCTAGTTGCCCTAGTGCTGAGGTACCCCGCCCCTCGGGAGCTGCCCCGCCCCTCGGGAGCTGCCCTGCTCCTTGGACTGTTTTTGTGTCACCTTTCTTCAAGCTAAATACGTCAGAAGCCCTGTCTACTTTGTCTGATTTTCAGATGCCTTGTTTAAACTCATTCTGAGGCCTCTCACTGTCTCTTTCTCTGACTTCCTCTCTCACTGTCTCTTTCTCTGACTTCCTCTCTTGTCTTAGTCCTCTCTGGTTTTGCTTCACAGATCTTTGAGGTTGTATTATGAAGTGTTCACCACTCTCACTTGCCAGCCCTTGCTGTTGAATGAATGGCTGTTTGTCTTGGAGAGCAGCTCTCCTTCCTTGTGCTGGCGATGATTGATGCCAGGGCCCTGTGCTTTCCAGTGCTGTGCGGAGCTGCCCAGGCCCGCAGTATGTCATTGCTGTTACGGATGCTGATGGTAATGTGTGCTTACTGATGCCTTCATTCATTCATTTCTTCCATACGCACCCAAGTACATGTTCTTGTATAGTAACTTGCTTTTTAAAAGATTTATTTAATTTCTTTTGTGTGTTTGAGAGTTTGTCTGCATGTCTGTGCACCACGTATGTACCAGTTGGCTGCAAAGGTGAGAAGAAGAAGCTGGGATTTCAGGTTGTGAGCTGTCCTTCAGGTGCTGGGAGCTGAACTGTCGGAAGAACAGCCAGTGCCCTGCACTCCTCAGCCACATCTCTGCTCACCTTAAAGAATTTTTATTTCATCGTCAAGTTGGACAGAGAATATTTTATTTTAGTATAGAGTCTGGGCTAGCTTGTTGTCTTTCTGTGTATTGCCTTAACCACTGTAAGGGGTCATTTTACTAGCTTTGGAAAGCCCTTAGCCAGTGTTGTCCATCGTGTGCACTCTCTAAATCAGTTAGATGATGTATTTGGTTTATAGTTCTCTGCCAGGACTGCACACCAGGGCAGCTTCTCAGCTGCGTCCCAGCCATGAGCACCCTTTGCTTGTGTCTTCTCTTTCTTCTCCATTGTTTCTGTGAATTATCTCCGGTCTTGTTTATTTTTCTGGCTCCCTTAAACCTTATAGACATTTTCCATTTTCCTGGTGTGGCATGGAGCACGGTTATTTTATGTGCTTGCTGGGTCTTTGTTACGTTTGGGATTGGGGAGGTTGTTCAGTGTAAAGAGGCTTGTTACCAAGCCAACAATGTGAATTGGATCCCCAGGACCCACCTAGTGAAAATAGAAAACCGACTCCCTCAAACTGCCTTCTGACAATGGCCCCCATCCCCAATACACACATGATAAAAATTTTAAAAGTTAATGTTACCCTTGTTTCTCTCACTTGTCCATCCTTTTGGAATGAAGTAAGATTCAATAGTCACTACGTTAGCCACACAACTCAGTGACCCTGTAGCATGCTCACAGCTGTGCAGCCTTAACCACTGTGTCGTTTCAAACACACGAAACCTTGTATCTGCAGCTGGATAGCTGGCTCCGTGGCTAAGAGCACAAGCTGTTTCTGTGAAGTCCTGGGTTCCGTCCCCAGCCTGAATGGTGGCCCACAGCATCTGTAACTCAGTCCTGCAGGATCAAAGCTCCCTGCTGAGCTCCTTTGATACCAGGCAGGCATGTGGTGCACATGTGTACATACATGTAAAACACCCGTACATTAAAAACCTTATAAACGAAAACCCTCATATCCGACACCACTAAATCTCGATTCTCCCTTCTCCTTCTCATTGGGCAGCTCTCTGGCCTTCTCTCTGTCTCTGCTTTTGCCTGTTTTGCTCATTTATAAAACTGGAGTCATGTGCTGCCCTCATCTGTGCAGCCTTTCTGCTTTGCTGACCTTAGGCATCCCTACCACCGTGTTTCTGTGTGGCCAGACAGTACCCACTGTATGATGTGCAGGTTTTGTTTATCACTTGGGGGTTCTTCTGATGGATCCCTGAGGGAGTGCTTTATCTACATGTGCAGGACCATGTGTTCATCTCTAGAACGTGTACAGGAGTTGGCATGGCCAGATTCAGTGCTGCCTCTGTGTTAAACTTGTTGAGTGACATTTGCCATGGCACCTGCATCCCCACCAGGATGTGGGAGTTTCTGTCCCCTACCATTGCTTGCTGATTCGTCACGGCCATCCTGCTGCTGCTGGATGTCTACTTCTGTTTTTCACAATACCCTGAAACAACAGTCCACATCTGTGTTGTTTTCTTGCAAAGGGAGCCATGGCCTTTGGTGTTGAGATACCCAGAGATTACCTTAAGTTTGGTGAGGCTCAGGTAAGATGCTGTGTCCTCTCCAGAAGGCTTGCGTTCCTCCTGAGAGCCTTGTGGGCCTGCACAAGCCATCTGCTTCACTGTCACCTCCTGGCTACTGTTTCCCCATGGTTCTCCTGATCTTTTATACTTTTCTTTTTTCTTGTTGTCAGAGAGTCCAAAGAATTCTAGCTTTCTGCTGGGCTCATCGTGTGTATAACACAGTGCAGGTAAAGGCCAAGGTGTAGTGTGTGGTTCAGCATTTGACCCCCCTTACTGGAGCGGTAGCCCTCAATTCCTCCACCCAAAGTAAGATTATGATTTCATGCTCTTTAAAAAAAAAAATGAAATCAGAACCAAATTGTTAAATGCATAAACTTAGGCAAAGATCTGGGGTTGGGGATTTAGCTCAGTGGTAGAGCTCTTGCCTAGGAAGCGCAAGGCCCTGGGTTCGGTCCCCAGCTCCGAAAAAAAAGAACCAAAAAAAAAAAAAAAAAAAAAAGTTAGGCAAAGATCTGAAGATGAGATTTAAAAATTCTAAATGTTAGTGATTTACTGGATTTACTGTTAAAGAGATTAACAGTTGTGATTTTGTTTTTCTAAGTGGTGTTGGCTGAAGAACAGTGTGTCTGTCTGCTCTGTGCTGCTGTGTTCACATCTGCAAAGCTACATCTAGAGGTGGCAAATGTGAGAACTGCTGACTGGGTGTTACCCTAAGGTCTGGAAGGAAAGGCAGGATAGACGTGTGGATTATAATTTGACTACATGCATGTGTGTGTGTGTGTATAGACGTGTGGATTATAATTTGACTACATGCATGTGTGTGTGTGTGTGTATGTACATGTGTGTCTGTGTGTGTGCTCATGAGTGTGTGTGTATGTCTGTGTGTGGGTGTATGTATGTATGTGTATGTGTGTGCATTTGTATCTGTGTGTGTGTATGTGTGTTTGTGTGTGTGCACGTGAGCATATGTGTAAATACATGTGTGTGTCCATGTGTGTCCATCCTTTCAGTGTTTTGTGAACTGTCAGGGTTAGTGAGTGGTTTTCATTAGGATTGTCAAAGACATCCTTTAGAGTCCACTGTCTGTACCCTCGGAGGCCATTGGTAACATCCCCAACCTAGAGCAGTGACTGGCACAGAAATGCCGAGCCAAGCTGTTGGCTTCTGTTTGAAAGTGTCCTTCCAGTGCCTGCTAGCTCTAAGTATAAAGGACGGCATTCTCTGAGACTTCTTGCTCCTCCTTACGTGCTTTGCTGCTGTTACCGCATTTGCAGGTAACAGTCTACTATTAGTAAACATCCAGATATCTTCAGAAGGAAAGGAGACTTAGTTTTTGAACGTAATTTAAATAACAGTAGACATGTTAGAGATCATAAATAAACAAACAGAAAATCTGTATAGCCTGTTAGAAAATCTCTTTCCCTGAGAGATTTTAACTGTAGTCTTCTTTCCAAGGCACTTGAAGTTATGAGGGGTATTAAATATGATATTAATAAACGCATCATTAAAATGCATTGGAAGACACTGAAATGCAGTTATTGTTTTGTTTATATGCAGTTTAGTCATATAGACAGCAGCGGATCCATATGAATCTCTCATACATTATTCTGTTGTTTCTCTTGTTTGACTGAGCTGTCTTCTTTCAGCCGCCTACACAGAATGTGCCTCTGGGTCCTGGAGGGATGAGTCAGAGTGGCCCTCCACCCCCTCCCCGCTCTCACAACATGCCTTCAGATGGAATGGTGGGTGGGGGCCCTCCTGCACCACACATGCAGAACCAGATGAACGGCCAGATGCCTGGTAAGTTTTTCTCCTCTAAGACATTAGCACCAGAGTTGCTTAGCAACTGAAACGACGTGGGGGCTCGGGGGATGCTAGATTGCTGATGACAAAACTGCTTTGAATGCCCCCGAGTCCACGCTCTCCGAGTGTGTTAGCTGCAGAACTACGTGACCTGTATTCAGTGTTTATCAGGCTGCCCTTGGGCTTTGATGCAGCTGACACACAGCATTCCTCTGATGAACAGAACTGGCTAAATTTAGTCTGTCTGAAACTGTGCGATACACTTAGCTTTAGAAGCTTTTCCGGGGGGTAGGGAGATTGAGCCATGGCTTAAGAGTTAAAACCTGTCCATGAAAAGGTACCATCATGTTTATTTACCTGAAAATATATTGATCTCAGAAATAGGGACACTGTAAAGACCATGTGGAGGCAGGAACAGAATGGCCCAGAAGTGCCTAGGGGACTTAGGATTTCTTTGCAGATATTTCTGAGGCCAAATCTAGATTCTTCCTAGTACATAGTTTATAGCGTATGATTAATATGGAAGTTGATTTAGAAGCAGTATTAAAGGCTGAAGACTAATGTACGCTTTCTTACACTCTGAGTCCTTCCCTAGCTGTAGCAACAGAACAACAGGACCTTCTTAGGCCATTTGGGTGCTTGTCTAGTTACCTTCTAAAGAAAGTTTCATCGAAACTATTGTGTTTTTATAATAAATTGTCCATAGCATAGATTTTGATAAAGCGTACTCTCCTTTTAATATGAGAATATTTTTACTTTCTGGGGACAGGTTGCTTTCACTAGCCAAACAGAAAAGAGTGCTGTTTAGTTAGCAATAGAGTAAATTAACAGAACCATTTTTATGATTAGTCTGAATTAATTGAAATGTCCAGCATGGTCTCTTCCTTGGCTGGCTGTACCGTTGGTTGCATTGGTGTCCGAGGAGGACAGACAGACTGAAAGAATCCAAGGGAGAGCATTGAGCCGAGAGACGAGATAGCCTGCGTTAGAAGATTGGTGTGCAGCCGCTAACGGAGGGGCTGGACGGTGTTTCTGCCGCTCTCCTCTGTCTCCTCTGAGGTTTGAGATGGCCCCCGCACAGCGTGCAGATAGGAGTGTAGAGCAGTACTTTTTAGTCTCCAGTTGGACTGCAGTTGAGAGGAAGCTGCTTGTCAAGTCCACATTGTGCTAGCCCAGGTTAGCCAGTTGTGAGCTCTGAGTTTGTGTGGTAGAAACTTTGATTAGAATTCTTAGCCAACTCTCCAGATTACAGTGAGGCCCAAGACCAAGGAAACCGCTGAGAAGCAGGTAATTATTGTTTGCTTGACATGTTGGTTTATCTCTAAAGCCTTATGCAATTGAGATGTTCTTATTAAAATTTTTAAATGCTATTATGTCTGTGGATGTGTACGGAAGTCAGGGAAATTGAGGAGTAGCCGGCTGTCTGCCTTGCTAGGCAGGGTCTTTTTCTGCTGCTGAACCTGGATACTCCAGGCCACTTGGCCTGTGACTTCTCTTGTGTTTGCCCCCGTCGCTCTGCAGTGCTGGGGTTTGGGTGTGTGCCCCTGTGTTGGACTTTCTGTGTAGATTCTGAGCATTGAGCTTAGATCAGTAGTCTTACACAGCAGGAAATAAGTTTAACCTGCTAAGCCATCCCTCCCACACCCACAAGAGCAAAGATTATCAATTAATGAAGAGATTTTCTAGAATACTATAGAGCTTCAAAAGCAATTTCTAAATACCCATTACTGTCTTAAAAGTACAAAGTTTACTGTTTGGTATAAGGGTATTTGGAAGGCCACTAGCTTACATTTTCTTCCATGTGTTTTTAATTTCCTAGCATAGTTTTAATAATTCACTTACATAATCTTAATTTCAGGGTCGCTTACATCATTTAGTGTTGGCTACAAAAATTAATCTTAGCTTTTTTTTTCTTTGAATCAAATTTATCAAAAAGAAATTTGATGTTGCTGGCTTTTGTTTTTTGTTAAGCTTAGAAAGTAAATCTCCGTGCCTGTGGAACCAAAATCAAAAGGGGTGCAGAAGTTCCTGCGCCCCTCGCCCTCCAGATGCTTGGTTCTGGGTCTGGGGAGAAAGAAAAGGATCGTGGCAGCTGGCTGGCTGGCTTGCTTGCTTCCTTCCGTCTGTCCGTCCGTCCGTCCTTCCTTCCTTTTTTCCTTCCTTCCTTTTTTCCTTCCTTCCTTCCTTCCTTCCTTCCTTCCTTCCTTCCTTCCTTCCTTCCTTCCTTCCTTCCTCCCAGAAACACCCTTTATATAAGCTCTTCCACAGAGCTTATATACAGAGTGCTGTCTCATTCTCTTTGGTGGCCATGCTGCATCCTTTTTTTAAAAAAAGAATTATTTTTATTATCTTTATGGTTTGTTTTTCTAATGTGTGTGTGGTGCCTGAGGAAGCCAGAGAAGGGTATAGGAGCCCTTGGGACTATAGTTACCAGCAGTTGTGAGTTGTGGCGAGTTCTGGAAATCAAACCCCAGCGCTCATTGAACCACGAGCCATCCTCTGGTATCACACCCTTCTTTGTGGATGTGTCTGATCTGTATGCCATTTCCTGGTGACAGAAATGAAGCTTACAGTGTTTTTGGTATGTCTATGCACATGTATATATTTGTGCATCTAGACAAATATATACCCCAAAGCTTTCTCCGCGTGGGTTCCTAGCAGTTAAATTATTAGGTGTAGTGGGACCCGCCTATACTCCCAAGCCGTGAAAGGTGGGAGGTTAAGGAGTCTCTGGCCATCCTTTGCTGCATGGTGAATTGAGGCCAGTCTGTGCTACAGGACATTTTGTGTCATCAAGACAAACCAAAACCAGGACATTTTAAAATCTGCTAATCATTGCAAAGCGCTCTGTATAAAGCAGTACTCTAATAATCTAGTAATAATCTAGTAATCTGCTGATCATTGCAAAACGCTCTGTATAAAGCAGTATTTACGTGGATTTGCATTGCTTCAGCTGTGTACGAAGTGTTTCTTCACAATGTGCTGGATCAGAGCTTTGAGGCAGGGCCGTCTGAACCTAGACTTCACTGATTGGGCTAGACGAGCTGACCAGCAAGCCCAGGGATTACAGGCATGTGCTGTCTCTCCCTGCATTTTACATACATTCTGGGGATCCAAATCCAGGTCTTCATGCCCACATGGTTAGCTCTTTATCAACTGAGCCAGGTCCTCAACTTCTGTTTATTTTTATATAGCTAAATTTATCCATTTATTATAGCTCTGAGCTTCTAAGCATACTTAAGGCCTTCCCTTTCCAGGATTGTTTCCAAAGTTCTCATATTTGAAGTTACATTTTATGATTTGTTTTTCTTTTCTTTATATTTTTTTGAAGATTTATTTATTATTTTCATATATGTATGTATGTGGGTACACTGTAGCTGTCTTCAGACACACCAGAAGAGGGCATTAGATCTCATTACAGATGGTTGTGAGCCACCATGTGGTTGTTGGGAATTGAACTCAGGACCTCTGGAAGAGCAAACAGTCTGTGCTCTTAACAGCTGAGCCATCTCTCCAGCCCGTGTTTTTCTTTTAACGTTTAGTTTTCCACTAATTAATTTGTTTGTTCACTTTACAGCCCAATATCTGGTCCCCTTTTCCTCTCAGTCTCCCCCTCCCTTCTCCCCTTCTCTGGGAAGGGGCAGTTTAAATTTTTTCTACATATGAAATTAGTTGTTGTAGAAGGAATGAGGTAGGGACCCTACTGGATGCTTTTTCCAAACATGCTGTCCAGTCATCCCGCCTTCTTGCTAAATTCTCCATCTGTTCCCATAACTATAAACAATACCATTGTTGTTTACTGCTTACTATTTTATCTGTTTGACATATTTTTTACACTCTTGTGCTTCACTGACCTGTTCATCTGTTTGCTTTTGTGTGCCACTACCGTGCAGTACTGCTCCGTGTCCCAGCAAGCTAGTATTCCTTCCTGTTCCTCTCCAGACAATTCCTGTTTTCCAAGTTTCCTCAGCACTAAACTAGCAAAATAACATGTACCTTATCAGATTACCATTTGAGCTCTCTGCTTGTTTCCTGTTGATTAAACAGTCAGCTGGCTGCTTCGGCTGCTAGCTCAGTAATGATAAAGGAGACCTGTACCATGCACCTCCGTAACTCGTAACTCTGATTGTCCGTTCTGACCGTTTCTCTTTGAAGGGCCTAACCATATGCCAATGCAGGGACCTGGACCCAGTCAGCTCAGCATGACGAACAGCTCCATGAATATGCCTTCGAGTAGCCACGGCTCCATGGGAGGCTACAACCATTCTGTGCCATCATCCCAGAGCATGCCCGTGCAGAACCAGATGACAATGAGTCAGGGGCAGCCAATGGGAAACTATGGTCCCAGACCAAACATGAATATGCAACCAAATCAAGGTAACTGCCTGCAGCACTCCTGCCCCTCTCTTCCCCAGCTCCAGCTCCTTCATGCCCCTCCTGTCCCAGCTCAGGATCTCCTTCTTATTATTGGGGTGTGTGTGTGCGTGTGTGCGTGTGTGAGCGTGAGCGTGTGTGTGTGTGTGTGTGTGTGTGTGTGTGAGCGTGCATGCGTGCGAGCGTTTATGTGTGTGCGTGTGCGTGTGTGTCACCCTCTAGCTGTAGGATGCCTTGTGGAGTCTTCTCTGTGCCCATTGGCATTTCACCTGGCATTGCCATGCTGGTCTTGTTTAGGCGACTGTTGCCCTGAGATTTCACAGGTACATTTTCCCTGTTGTGTAGTAGACACTGTTGGTCACCAGTTAACCTCTGGCTCTGGCTCTTACAAGCAGTCTGGTGGACCAGGAACTTTTTAAGATACATCTACTGTGTAGTTGAAGCTGGCCCAGACCTGTGGAAGTTCTGCCTCAGGTATCCATTGCTGAACTGCAAGCTAAGCTGCAATTTGGAGCGTCTGTTCTCTTGAGTGGAATGTGTATTTGTGTTGGTCGTGTGAGACAGCCTCTGTCTTAAGTGTGAACAGCCTCTGTCTTAAGTGTGAACCGAGTCACAGTTGTGTGCACAAGAAGCAAAATCGAGTTGAGGCTGCCTGGAGTCTTTTTATTTGTGTTTAAAAATTAAATTGCACTCTGTTTGCCTTTTGCACCTTTTATTTGGGGTTCTGTGTTGAATTGTTTCATATGCTAGCCACTGGGTAAGTCGCATTAGAAAACAGGCACACAGTTTGTCCTCATGAGCAAACTGGCCAGCCATGTTCTTGCTGGGGCTGGTAACTCCAGATGGCTTTTCCAGTGTTTGAAGCAGGGAAGGGTTTGCCTTCCAGTGTTTAGTGGGGGTGTCTCTGCACCCTAGCTAGCTGCTTAGCATGGAGTGTACTACAGTTTATTACTAGCCTTAGTGAAGTTGTTACTGTGTTTCTCTTTCAAGCATCCTGTAAATAATGACTAAAAGCCAGTAAGTGGTGCTCCGTTTGCTAATTGCTATGTTAAAGTATTTGGCACATGGCCACTGTAAAGCTATGAGTTTGCTCATGAAGGCAAACTGTGTGCCTGTTTTCTAATGTTACTTACCCAGTGGCTAGCATATGAAACAATTCAACACAGAACCCCAAATAGAAGGTGCAAAAAGCAAACAAAGTGCAATTTAATTTTTAAACACAAAATGTAGTAAGCCTCAAATTTGATAATACAAAAAAAAAAAAAATCAGACCACTCAGGTACTCAGATAAAGGAAGTTGGGCTTGTGTTAAAATTGTTTATGATGAAATATTATAATTTCAAAATACGAATACAGTTATATAATTTTGATTAGAGGTGCTCAAGTCATGGTGACCTATTGAATCAAAAACTGATTTGGCAAATAAAAGTTTCATTAAAACGTTTTTTGTTTGTTTTATCAGAAAACCTTTCTTTTTTTTTTTTTTTTTTTTTCTTTTTTTTGGAGCTGGGGACCGAACCCAGGGCCTTGCGCTTATTAGGCAAGCGCTCTACCGCTGAGCTAAATCCCCAACCCCCAGAAAACCTTTCTTTAGGTAGTTTTTATAACAGTAAGGTATCTTTAAATAGTTTTTCCTGTTTAGACTTAGAAACGTGGCAGAGATGAGAGCACACCACATTGCAAATAGTCCTTTTTTAGGAAGCTTGGAAAAATTCTAAAAACGAAAGGGAACTTTTTTTGCATCCTCACCTCTTAAAAATTTCTTTCAGGAACAAAAGTTCAGTCCTTGGTACTGCCCCGCCCCCAGGTCTCAGATTTAGTCAAGAGTTGCTTTAATGTTTTTGTTTGCATTGAAAATGGCGAAAATCCTCAGACAGCCCCAGATTTCCATGTTTCTCTCTGTATTAAGAAACACTGGAAGATGCTTAACAGTACTTGTCTTGTTTTCTCCTGGGCGTGTTGTTTTGTTGGTTAAGGTTTATTGTGTGTGTGTTTGTGCTTGCCTGCATGCATGCCTGTGTACATGTGTGTGCGCTGCCTTTGGACGTCAGAAGAGGGCATCCCTGGGACGGGAGTCCGGTTGTGGGGCACCATGTTGATACTGGGAGCCTCTGTAAGAACAAGTGCTCTTAACCACTGAGCCACCTCTCCAGCCCCTGGTTGTTCAGTTTGAGAAATAGTTTTGTTGTGTAGTCCTGGTTGGCCTTCCTCAGCCTGGTAAATTCTGAGATTACAGTCATGTGCCACCATTTTTATTAAAAGGGTTTCTGAGTCGTGAAAACTAAATATTGGTGAAATTCTAAGATGAAGCTTTTGGTTAGGGTCATTTAATACCATGAGCTCGAGAAAAGGAAAGGAAGGTTCTGTCAAGTGAACCATCTTACTTGAAAAAACTAACAGCTGAGTTCTGTGGCATTAACTGGAGCATTGTATCATTTACCAATATATTTGTTATTAATGTGTAGTGATATTTCTGCAAACTGACTGGCTGCCTTACAGCTTTTCCTTCTTGCTGGGGCTGTCCCCACAAGTGCAGACCTCAACCACACTAGTATTCTGTCCCCACAAGTGCAGACCTGTATTCTGCCACCGAGCTACACCTTGAGCCCCCCACCCCAACCCCAGAGCACTGCAGGGCAGTCTAAAGCACTCATTCTAGGAGCACTGCAGGGCAGTGTAAGGCACTCATTCTAGGAGCACTGCAGGGCAGTGTAAGGCACTCATTCTAGGAGCACTGCAGGGCAGTGTAAGGCACTCATTCTAGGAGCACTGCAGGGCAGTGTAAGGCACTCATTCTAGGAGCACTGCAGGGCAGTGTAAGGCACTCATTCTAGGAGCACTGCAGGGCAGTCTAAAGCACTCATTCTAGGAGCACTGCAGGGCAGTCTGAGGCACTCATTCTAGGAGCACTGCAGGGCAGTGTAAGGCACTCATTCTAGGAGCACTGCAGGGCAGTGTAAGGCACTCATCCTAGGAGCACTGCAGGGCAGTCTAAAGCACTCATTCATTCTAGGAGCACTGCAGGGCAGTGTAAGGCACTCATTCTAGGAGCACTGCAGGGCAGTGTAAGGCACTCATTCTAGGAGCACTGCAGGGCAGTCTAAAGCACTCATTCTAGGAGCACTGCAGGGCAGTGTAAGGCACTCATTCTAGGAGCACTGCAGGGCAGTGTAAGGCACTCATTCTAGGAGCACTGCAGGGCAGTGTAAGGCACTCATTCTAGGAGCACTGCAGGGCAGTGTAAGGCACTCATTCTAGGAGCACTGCAGGGCAGTGTAAGGCACTCATTCTAGGAGCACTGCAGGGCAATCTAAAGCACTCATTCTAGGAGCACTGCAGGGCAGTGTAAGGCACTCATTCTAGGAGCACTGCAGGGCAGTCTGAGGCACTCATTCTAGGAGCACTGCAGGGCAGTGTAAGGCACTCATTCTAGGAGCACTGCAGGGCAGTCTGAGGCACTCATTCTAGGAGCACTGCAGGGCAGTCTGAGGCACTCATTCTAGGAGCACTGCAGGGCAGTGTAAGGCACTCATTCTAGGAGCACTGCAGGGCAGTCTGAGGCACTCATTCTAGGAGCACTGCAGGGCAGTGTAAGGCACTCATTCTAGGAGCACTGCAGGGCAGTCTGAGGCACTCATTCTAGGAGCACTGCAGGGCAGTCTAAAGCACTCATTCTAGGAGCACTGCAGGGCAGTGTAAGGCACTCATTCAGTAGCTTTAAGCTCATCCCCACCTCCTCTGTAAACTGCTGTAAGAATTCTGCCGCTCGTTCATCTCTCTCTACTTTGAATGAGAAATTAAAGGGAAAAACACTCTCCAAATCTTTATTGTAATTGCTTACTCATGGGGTAAATGTATTTTACTCATCTTTATCTTTCAGGTTGTTTCAGAAGTAGAGAGTGAGTCTGCTAGCTCACAGCGCTGGCGCTGATGTCCTCAGGCCATGTAGGTCTAGTAAGACAGAGTGACAGGGTTCTGGAACTCCCCTCCCTGTGCCCAGTCCTCCCTTTAGCTCTCACCTCAATACATACTCTAGTCCTCCCTCCCCTATAGGATCTCTGGCTCCCTCTCATGGACCCCTTTCTCACTGAACCTCATGAGTGAAAACTGTTTTTAGCTTTATTAAAAAGTTTGTGAGGGAGTTTGATAGGAAAGTTATTAACAGAATTGTTGAACCTTGTTAAAGTGCGCCATGTTTCATAGCTGCACAAAGCTGCCTGCCGTAGCAGCTGCCTCAAGTCCCAGTTAGCTGCAAAGGCTGAGCAGGCTCACCCACACGAGGAGTGTGGTATTTACTGTATACTTCTGTAGCCTTGTGGCCATTGAAATGCATATTAGCAGCAGTTGGCTTTAGATAGTGTTAAAACAGGTTACGTGTGATAGTATCTGTATATGTATGAATATGTGATGGTGTCCATGGATGTGTGACTGTATCCATGGATGTGTGAGGTATCCATGTATGCATGAGGTATCCGTGGATGTCTGATGGTATCCATGGGTGTGTGATGGTATCCATGGGTGTGTGAGGTATCCATGTATGCATGAGGTATCCGTGGATGTCTGATGGTATCCATGGGTGTGTGATGGTATCCATGGGTGTGTGAGGTATCCATGGATGTGTGCGGTATCCCTGGATGTGTGAGGTATCCATGGATGTGTGAGGTATCCATAGATGTGTGAGGTACCCATGGATGTGTGTGGTATCCATGGATGTGTGAGGTATCCATGGATATGTGCTGGTATCCCTGTATGTGTGAGGTATCCCTGTATGTGTGATTGTATCCATGGATGTGTGAGGTATCCATGGATGTGTGCGGTATCCATGGATGTGTGAGGTATCCATGTATGCGTGAGGTATCCATGGATGTGTGAGGTATCCATGGATGTATGACTGTATCCATGGATGTATGACTGTATCCGTGGATGTCTGACGGTATCCATGGGTGTGTGACGGTATCCATGGGTGTGTGAAGGTATCCATGGGTGTGTTATGGTGTCCATGGATATGAGACAGTGTCCATGGGTGTGTTGACGGTATCCATGGATGTGTGATGGTATCTATGGGTATGTGATTGTATCTATGGATGTGTGATAACATTGTGATTGGTATTTACTCAACAGAATACATCTAGAATTTGAGAAAAATGAACTTTTTTAACTCAGTTATTGAACTATAATTTTAGCAAAATCTCCTTTGTGCTGTTTTTGAGCAAATTTTAGTATTAAACTTATGGCACGCCACTGTCTGAATATAACAGACAGCCCAGCATCTGCCTCCCCATCTTAACTCACTCTTGTCTTCAGTCGTCGCCCGGAGCCTTTACTGTGAGGGCCATGTACACAGGTACAGAGCTGCGTGGAGTGAGGTCTAGAACTGAAAGCTGAAGAGGCTGGGAGCAGGGCTTCTCTGTTCACGGCCTCATCCCTGGTGCTGAGAGGAACGCTTGGGGTCATGCACATCTGTTTCTTTGATGAGTAGGAATTGGAACTAAATGTCATGTCATAATCTGGAAAGATGTTTAATAAACAATCCCAAAGCCAGCCAAATGAGAACAGAAAAGCCTCTGGAAATGGCCACAGTTTTATTTGGTAGAAGCAGTGTATTTATTTATAAACATTTAAGTGTAGCTTTTTTATTTAATAGAATTTTATTAATTAAATATCAGATGTAAAGAGTTCCATAAATTGTTGTTTTGTGTTAAGGATGTGCTTCAAGACCTCTGTGAGTATAATTCTTTAGACATAGATTCAAGGCTCGAGCCTGGGGTTTTTGATAAATTGATTAAAAGTCTTTAAGATTAAGTGAAGTGGGCCAGTGTGATTGCTTGGTGGCTACACATGCCTGAGAGCCTGAGTTTGAGTCTTCTGTGCTTATGGTAGAAGGGGAGAACCAACTCCTGGAAGTTGTTCTTTGGAGGCTGGAGAGATGGCCCAGTGGTCAAGAGCACTGGTTGCTCTAGCAGAGGACTTGGGTTCAATCCCAGCACCCATCTTGTGGTAAATATTAAAAATGGGTGGAACTTTTTAACCTATGGCTCATAGGGCCACATGGCACTGCACTTTTTTTTTTTTTTTTTTTTTTTTTCCTTTTTTTCGGAGCTGGGGACCCAACCCAGGTCCTTGCGCTTGCTAGGCAAGTGCTCTACCGCTGAGCTAAATCCCCAGCCCAGCTCTGTACTTCTATCTCAGCAGTTCCACGCTGCCCTTAAGGACTCTCAGACCCAGGCGGCTCTCTACTAGCCGAGAACTCTCTGGTTCCAGCTACCCTGTAAAATCAGGGCTCTAGAAGTCCAGCACGGGGCTGTCCTTCCTATCCCTGCCACAGACTCTGCCCACACTCTCAACAACCCCAGGGAAATAAGCTGTAGTTTATCAATCAAATTTATATGTTAAATTTTCAATCCACAATATGTCCAGACAATAAATTCATAACCAACTGATAAGGATATAAACCGCCCACCTAGATAAGATAAATTTGCCAATGATATCCATCACAACCTCCTTGGCAATTCAAGACCACCTGGATCTGGGTCATCCTTCTCCGTCTCCGTCTTGATTCTCCTTTTCCTTCCCCTTCTCTCCCTCCTTACAAAAGCTTTGTTCCCCGCCTTACTTTTTCACTGTCCAATCATGGGCTTGACCTAACTTGTGCCAGCCCTCACCTGCATATAGACATCAACCTATACGTACAATGGTGTGCAACCATCCATAACTCAGTTCCAGGGGTCTGATGCATGCACACGTATGTGCAGGCAAAGCCCAAGTAAAGGAAGTTTGAAAAGCTGCCTTCTGACCTGCCCACCTCACACTATTATTCTCACTGCTAACACTGTTGGTAAAAGATGGACTCTTGTGAAAGTCTGGCTCCGTAAACATCTGCATAGTTTGTATCAAATCGCTTGGTCACCATTTTTAGGCTTTTTTTCCTTTTAGACATAAAGATTGACATTGATCTTTCAGTTGTCGCATTGCGTGTAGCAAGAACAAGTGTGAGCGGTCTTCACCCCCTTTAGGTTTTGTGACTTCTGTAAAGAACTTGTGGTCGCACCTGAATGCACTCTACATGCGATGTGCTAGGTTATTGTCCCCATGACACAGATTCACATCAGGAGGCGGAAGAGAGGCAGAGACAGCATCCAGAGGGGCAATGGGATGATGTCTCTGTTGTCTTCTCCCTCAGCACCAAGAAACGTTGCTCACCTGGCACGGCTACGAGAAAACGCAGAGTTTACCTGTGCCACGGACTCTCCTGGGTAGATTTGATTATAGGTTTATCTGCAGACTCAGCTTGAGCTTAGGAGCTGTAGGACATCCAGTGTAGAGAGTAAAGCACCGTAGTGTGTGGGATTGGCGGGGGCTGTTCCCATGCTGGCCACGCTACTCTGACGTTCAGGGAGTCATCACAAATCACGATTTGCTCACTAAATTTTCACGAACAGGAATTATTTGAAGTATTCCATGGGAATGTCTTTTTGATGACTCGTGTTTGGGCCAACTGAATTGTGTCATTATCTTTGTTCTCCTTACCATCAAGGCTGGCGAGACTATTGCTGATGCCACGGCTGCTGTGATAAAGGCTTTGAGGAGGTGTAGTGCAGTCTTTCTGCTGTAGTCCAGACTAGCTATTTTGTTACACCAATTTCTAATTAGAAAAGTTAGCCCATGTTTAATATGAAAACTCTGGAAGGTGTAAGAAGCCTAGAACATGAGCTAGGAAGCATTGGCAGACTTGACACGTGTTTTTAATTATTCCATGTACATAGTCTATAGGCACAATAACATACTAAGGCTGTTCATGGGAATCTCAGTGGTTTTCATTATATAATTGTTTATTTTTCTTTTCTCTGTACTCTTTGCTCATGATAGTCAGATGCTCTGTTTGCTCTGGCCACACCAGGTCACACTGTCGTGTGTGTTGACTGACTGTCTACTTGTATGTCCCACTGTAACCCATTAGGGAACTGATGTCCTTCTCTGTGGCATTGTCATCCCGCAGCCGTTAACTTTTTAAAACTGTAAAATGATTACGTATTTCCCCCTCCCTCCACTCCCTTCCCCCACCCTCTTGCTTTGCAGCCCAGGCTGTAGCCCCAGCTTGGTAGGTAGCTGAGGGGTCCCCACTGCCGAGTACTGGGATTTCAGGCGTGGGCACATTACTGAGCCTGGCCTTTGTAATACCGGGGGTCTGCGCTGGTGCTTTGTGAGTCTGGGCAAGCCATGTGGCAGCTGCGCTCCTCACCACAAACTAGGCCTTCTGATGTAGCCCGTCCCCGAGACTGTCCTCTTATGTCACTGTGCCATCCAATCGAGAGGTTTTTAATTCAGTTCAAATCTTTACCAGTGAATGTCTTTATGAGTCACCCTGGAGTCTAGTTCAAAATGTAGGCAATTTTTTGAGAGGTTGCTAACTAAAACATGCCCTAGCTTTGTCTGTTGTTACACTTACTCATCTGTAACATACTACTCATGGTGGTTTTGTTTTTTTTTAAATTTAATCACTAGGAAGCAAAATCCATAGTGAGTTCTCAGACTAGTTTGTGAGGACGCCTGCCACACCCATGAGAAAACCAGAATGTCCTACCTCACTGCTGTTGACGCTCTGGGGCCATAACTAATTCCTTGTTGTGGGGACTGTGTCACATCCTAAGGAACCGTTTAACTGGGTGCCTGTCCTGTACTCACAGGTGGCAGTACCCTCTTTGGGACCTCCAGAAATTTGGTGAATGTCAGTAGGGCTGAGACTCACAGTCATCAAGAAGTGGTTAATATAAATGAATGTCGGAAAAGGTGGTTTGTGTCTGAAGATATGAGTGGGCGTGTGTATGTCTATGTATGAAGAATGTTTTAAAAAAATAACACAATTTGGTTGGGGATTTAGCTCAGTGGTAGAGCGCTTGCCTAGCAAGCGCAAGGCCCTGGGTTCAGCCCCCAGCTCTGAAAAAAAGAAAAGAAAAAAAAATAATTTAAGATTCTTCCCAAATTTAACTGATAACATCCGTAAGTTCTTTGGTCTGAGTGTAAGCCCCTGAGATGGTTACAATGTCTGCCACGTCTGTCCGTCACCCAGGCTCCTTGCCTTGGGCCTGCTACATAATGAGAAGCACTCACATTTGCTTCTTGACAGAATTTTGGAGCTCAGGATTTCAGTAATAAAGTATAGCAATTTTGGACTATTTTCTGTGTTTAATGTAGAATTGTTATTGTAGACTGTGTAGTAAGTTATAAAATTCAAAGTGGATTAGTGTGGAAATGGTGAAAAATATATGAAAAATTCTTAGATTAATGAGGTATTCTATATCTTGTGTATGCATTATCTACTTTGTCGTATATCTAATATCGACATTTATAGAAACAAGGGACATCTGTGAAGTGACAGATGCTTGCTGCCGTTATTTGCATTCACCTTGCCAGTCTACGTTATTCTGGGGTATTCTGCCATCCGTAGAATTGGCGGCCTTTCACTGAACTGCTCTGTTCCCGTTAGTGTGTTAAGGAAAACCATATGCATCCTAGATAATCAGAGTTGACGTTTAAACTTCGTGGATAAGCCTTCAAGGGCGTGTGCAGAGTGCCGGGTGTGTGCTGCCTTCCTCTCCTGTTTTCTCTGGATTTACGTTGATCCTGAGTGCTGTGAGGCCTTGGGGGCAGTGACAGAATTCAGGAAGGTAGTGACTGAGCTGCAGGCAGATAGAGATAGGGCTCAGATGGCACGGTTGTGTGGGCTGTGCCCTGTGCTGGAATTTCCTCTCTCCTGGAAGGACTTTGAAGTGAGATAGAATTTTGTTGTGATAGATATTTGAGAGCCCCTCCCCTAGCGATGCCTTTCATTTTGGCTCCAATATTCAGATACAGCCTAACTTCTAAGTCAGGAGTCCTTTGGGCAGTTTTTGAAAATAAAAATAAGGCAAACCTTTCATTTCTTGAAAATGAAATTTAAAAGGCCCAGTCAGGTTGACAATAAATTATGAGTAACAGCATTAAAATGTTTTTATCACATAGAGTTCATGACTAGAGTGATAAACTCAGTGGTTAAGATCACCCGTTCTTCTGGAGGACCCGAGTTCGGCTCCCAGTACCCACATGGCAATTCATGACTGTCTGTAACTAGGGGATCCTGTGGGCTCCTCCGACTCTACATGTGCACGGCTCACACCCATACTGCAGCCACTACACCCAATGCTTCTGAGATGTGCAGGTGAAAAGGACAGGCACAGAGGTGCACTTTGAACTCGGCTTGACATTTGTAATCTTGCCAGGTACTGTTAGCAAGCTTGCTCTGTGGATTCCCTGGTTGCCAGGGTGCCCTGGGAAGTGCAGGTGACAGCTTGCATTGCAGGTACCTACAGTGCGCCCAGGGTCTGCCTCCTTGCCAGTCTTACTGAGCCGTCTTCCTCCTGCTGTGAAGAATTCATTTCCATGCTGAAGGGCTCCAGGGCTTTGGAGAGCTTCTACATACAGTGATAAAAACTGGAGAGACCCGAGAAGAGTTAGACAAAAGCAGAACACACAGAGGTGCTCAGGGAGACAGCAGCTCTGAAGAAGCTTTTCTTCCCACGGAACAGATGGTCACGTTGCTGAGGAGGTAAAGCTCTGTGCTCACATTGTCCCTGGAAACTTAAGGAAGTGGCTGCTTGGTTTTTAGATGTTTGTTTAAATTAATAGTGAGCCTCTGACTCACTGTGTCATCGTGGCCTGCACAGCTTTCCCTTTTGTACTTTAACTCACCCCCAAGTTTGGCGCTATGTAAGCAGGACTGCAAGACGACACACAGACACTCGAGTCAGCGGGCTGAGAGTGTGGGACTCTGCTCTTTAAGGACCCGGCAGCCCTCGGGGAGCATCTGACACTGCTAGGCGGCCACACAGAATGCGAGGGCCACTGCGGGTCACGTGACAGATCTTCACTGTATGTGCTGCAGCAGTGGTGCTGAACTCTCACCCTGTAGAGTGTACTGAGCCCATGCCTTACTACAGACCTTTTCCTAACTCTCACCCTGTAGAGTGTACCTGTCTCTGAGCCCATGCTTTACTACAGACCTTTTCCTGGTAGTTTTTAGGGTGGGGAGACTGGGAGTAGGAAGTTAGAGGGTGGGCAAGGTGAGAGGATTTTAGTTATTTATTAAGGAGCACCGTGATCCTGGAGGCTGGAAAGATGGTTGAGCTGTTCTTGGAAAGGACCTTGGTTCACTTCTCAGCACCCACATGACAGCTGTCATGTCTGTAACTCCAGCTCTAGGGGATCCAGTGCCCTCTCCTGCCTCTGGGCATACGTACAAATCGTTCACAGATACATACATGCAGGCAAAACACCTGTACACATATGATTAAAACTAAAAAAAAAAAACAAAAAAAAAACAAAAAAATTTCTTTTTTAAGAAAAAGCACTGTAGGGCTGGAGAGATGGCTCAGGGGTTAAGAGCACTGACTCTTCTTCCAGAGGTCCTGAGTTCAAATCCCAGCAACCACATGGTGGCTCACAACCATCTGTAATGAGATCTGATGCCCTCTTCTGATGTGTCTGAAGACAACAACACTGTACTCATACATAAAGTAAATCCTTAAAAAAAGAATGTAAAATAAAAAGATATTTCAAAGAAAAAGAAAAAGCACTATATATTTCTAGTTTGTAAAGCTTATAAAAGGTTTGGGAAATGGAAAGTTTTTTTAATTTTGCATAAAATTGAAGTTTATAAAATTTAACTGATATGTTTATGAAGTGCTTCTGTAGGTTTCTGCTTACCACTATTGCATAAATGTGTACTAAAAGGAATGAGAGTGTAGGGCCGGAGAGATGGTTCAGTGGGTAGAAGTGTTGCTGCTCTTCCAGAGGACATGAGGTCAGTCCCAAGCCTTCACACCACCTGTGACTTCTGCATTCCAGATGCCCTCCCTCCCTGGTCTAGCCTGGGCTCCTGCATGTATGCAGCGTGCATAAGTCATGCAAACTCACACACATACAGAGAATAAGTCTTTATCATCCTCTCTACATACAGAAGGAAACAAACCCAGAAGTGGGTTTCTTCTGTCGGTCTTATTTTCATCGCTTTCCTCATGCTGTGGTAAGATGCTTTTGCCTTGAGAGCCGGTGAGATGATGCGGATAGAAGATGTATATGCCAGAAAGAGCTTGTTTCCATGTTGATTTTTTAAAAATGACTGGAGTGCTCTGGTGGACCTGAGGGTTCCACTGGGGTTTGGTTGTTTTCCTTATTTGCAGATAAATGTGGGCCTGTGAGCTTTGTGCAGACTCATTTATACTTGCAGTCAGTGTCCCTTGTTCGAGTACACACTTTGTGTATTCTGTGGTAAGAGTCTTGTACCTGTCATCGCATGTTGAGCAGCAGTGCCAGAACACCGCGTGATGATGTTTTTCTGTCTTCAGGTCCCATGATGCACCAGCAGCCTCCTTCTCAGCAGTACAGCATGCCACCTGGAGGTGCGCAGCATTACCAAGGACAGCAGGCGCCCATGGGGCTGATGGGTCAAGTTAACCAAGGCAGTCACATGATGGGCCAGAGACAGATGCCTCCCTATAGACCTCCACAACAGGGTGAGAAGCCATCTGGAAAATTCCTTGCTTACTGTAAATGACAGTCATTGAAAGGCTTTAAGTTTTAATGTACTGTTCATCCTGGCTTTTGTTGCACTCCCCTGCCACCCACCAAGGTAGCAGGGTTTAGGGAACCCTGAGGAAGTCCTGAGGCATAGAGGAGCTTCCCAGCACATGGCTTCCTTTTGTCTGGTGTTCTCTAGGGAAATACCACATCAGAAACTTTTCTATCAAATTTACTCATTTACATCAGAAAATGCCCTCTCTCCCTTTTTTAGAAGTTACTAAGTATATGACAAAGAACAAAGCCAATTTTATATCAAAATGCCTTAATACTAATGTAACAAGTAAAAAGAAATCAGTTTCCACCTGCTTCAGCCTCTGCTTCAGAGGTTGCTTTTCTGAGTTGGTATTGTTTGGTATTATGTGTATGGTCTTACTGATTTGATAACCGTGACGTGTGGACCTGCGTGTGCGTGTGTGTGTGTGTGTGTGTGTGCATGGGAATAGTGCCCAAGCACTGTGGGAGTCTCCTGCTCAGAAGTAGTCTCTCGCAACAGCAGATTAGAAAGATCGCCTTGGATGACGCAGAGAACAAATGATTTATGTCTTGACTGGTTGTGGTTTTTCAGGCCCACCACAGCAGTACTCAGGCCAGGAAGACTATTATGGGGACCAATACAGTCATGGTGGACAAGGTCCTCCAGAAGGCATGAACCAGCAATATTACCCTGATGGTAATCTCTCTAATGTTACCCTTCCCGTTTTCTATCCCTGCCCAGTATTAATGTAGAAAGCATTTCACAACTTTTTAATGAGGGGCGAAGAAACTACCAACTTGTTTCTTCATGTAGAAGCATTTGGTATTGTATAGCTCTGACAAGAAGGACACTGGTTTGTAATTAACTCAAGGTATATTTGTGTGGTCACTGTTGGTGCTATCTGGAGCTACATTTCCATCACTCCAGTGTCTCTCGTGGGAAAGAGGGTCTTTTTATGTTTAGGATTGTTCATCTGAGCCTAAAGCAAATGCTCTACAGGTTTCTTCTTCCTCTTCTTTTTCCTCCTCCTCCTCCTCCTCCTCTTCCTCCTCCTCCTCTTTTTCCTCTTCTTCCTCTTTTTCCTCCTCCTCTTCCTCCTCTTCCTCTTTTTCGTCCTCCTCCTCCTCTTCCTCCTCTTCCCCCTTTTCCTCCTCTTCCTCTTTTTCCTCCTCCTCTTCCTCCTCTTCCCCTTTTTCCTCCTCTTCCCCTTTTTCCTCCTCTTCCTCTTTTTCCTCCTCCTCTTCCTCCTCTTCCCCTTTTTCCTCCTCTTCCCCTTTTTCCTCCTCTTCCTCTTTTCCTCCTCCTCTTCCTCCTCTTCCTCTTTTTCATCCTCCTCCTCCTCCTCTTCTTCCTCTTCCTCCTCTTCTTCTTCCTTGGTATTTTTAGAGAGATTTAATTCATCTGCTATAAAGTTCACCCATTGTTTTGCTTATATTAAGAATATAGCTCTGTAAGACTATAGAGAATGTAGTTCTTGTTTCATTTATTTATGTTCCATTCTTGGGAAGTAATTGTGCCTTATATGCTTGCTATTGAGGAAATGCTTGTCCACAATATAGCAATAGATAAGGTGCACTGAATCGTGCTGAATAGCCAAGGCATTTGGATTTTTAATTTAGTGGCTTCTCCCCCACCTCCTTTAAAAGGGAACATGAATTGTAAGAAGTTACCACTAAAGAATGCTACACACTAAGAAAGTACATGGAAAATAATCTAAGTGCACAAGTAGATTTTTACTAGGCATTTTTTTGTTTGAAAATTTTGTATTTTAATGTTGAAGAAAAATTATCTAAACATGTAGAACTGGTAAAATAATTTCTTTTTAGTGGGTACAAAGAAATATCATGGGGTAATTTGTCTTTTAGTGAAGTGCTTTGCTAAAGTATTTTATCAAGTAAACTCTTTTGTTATTATTTTTTTCTTTTTTCTTTTTTTTCGGAGCTAGGGACCGAACCCAGGGCCTTGCGGTTGCTAGGCAAGCACTCTACCACTGAGCTAAATCCCCAACCCCTCTTTTGTTATTTTTAATGTAATTATATGGCAAAGAAACTTCAGGCTGAAGTTTTAGGACCTCTTGGCTAGAACCTGATGGAAACCAACAAGATGGGGTCTGTGTTCAAGTGGCATTTCATCTGCTGCTTCTCATCAGTGCATGAAGCATAAAGGGGGATCTGCATTAAACACCGACTGTCACCAGCTTTACACACAAGAAGTTTGTTAATGATGTGTGCAACTCTGGTTAGAACTGTGTGCTTTTATCTCAGGTTTTCTTGCCATTGGTATTCAGAATGTCAGTGCTTTTCCTCTCCTTAATTCTTTGTGGATATATTAAGCTTTTTTCTTAAATTTAAACTTTAATAATAGTACATTTACAGAAAAATTTAAAAGGTGACATCTATGTGGTAAACATAAGTAATCTAAGAATAAATTACCCTTTAAAGTCAGCTTTAAAGTGCACTTAAGCAGTTGTGTTGGACTTGATGGTTTCGGGTCCTGAACATTTTCAGAAATGTGAAATTTGCCTTATTTTAAAACCTTCTTGTTAAAAATAGGCACATTATTTTTCTAACTGTTAAAACGTAAAGCTATAATTACGTGTACTAGCTTGTTCTTCATTTAAGTAGTAATGTTTTCACGGGTGTGAGTACAGTAGGTCTTGACAGAGTGTTCCCCTCAATTGCACTCCCCAGGCAATTGAGCATCTTCTCTCAGGTCCAGATGACCTTGCCCATAAGTACATGAATGAGTGCTTGGCTGAGATTTTCTGCAGAGGGCCAGGCAGCAAAGATTTGGTCCTTGTAGGCCATGTGGTCTTGCTCTCACATTGCAGACCTGTCATGAGAACAGGAGAGCTGCTGTGGGCAGCAGCTACGTGAGTGGATTCCGGTGGTACTTCTATCTCAGCTGACCACTGGCCTTAGTAAGCTGGCGGTCATGTATTGCCAACTCTTAAAGTGGCTTGGGAGCTTTCAGACTAATGCGGTGAATGTAACATTTATGTGGAACTATAGTCCTTCCTCCTAGGCCTTTTCGGAACATTAGTACCAAGTTTTAGCAACTGAAGACATTAGTCTGCATTTTGTTTTTAGGTGAAACATTAAAGAATAAAAGATTAGTCTAGTCTACTGGTGGAAGTTACTGAGTCATAAAACTTAAGGTGTTCTCCAACTCAGGAAATACACATTTTATGAATGTTGATATGCAGAATACTCTAGAAATATTTCTAAAGATGTTTAAAATGACAGCACTATAAGATACATTCTTACTTGGGTGACAGTCAGTTGGGTCCCTGTGAATCTGAGGCCAGCCTGGTCTACAGAGGGAGCTCCAGAAACCCAGGGTAAGAGACCTTATCTTTAAAAAAAATGATTTTTTTTTTTGGACCTCATATATTTTATATTGTTTTTAGTGTATGCTGTGGAAATGTCCACCCTCAGAACAGGGGTTTGATAAGATGTCATAACTTGCATCCCGTGTTCATTCTGATTTGACTCGATTTACTTACACGTGAGAGGCCTAAATGTTCTCATTCTCTTTTTAAAATAGAATGCAAGGGTTTTTTGCCCTCAGTGAGGATTATCGCAGTTAGGAGGATGAGTGTAAATTTCTAAGACTACTGCTCTTTGCCTTGAAATAGTGTGCTGTAATCTCATGGTGAAAGCATTCACGTTGGTAAATACTTGCTAATGCAATTAAAATTATTTTTTTATGTATTTCCATTTCTTTTTTTTTTCTTCAGTTTTATCTTAAAGTTTAATTGTAGGGTTTTCACTCAGTGGCCATTAACGTTTCTTCCTGTCTCTTGTCGAATTGATGTAGGTCATAATGATTACGGTTATCAGCAACCGTCGTATCCTGAACAAGGCTACGATAGGCCTTATGAGGAGTCCTCACCACATTACTGCGAAGGAGGTATCTGCATACCTTCACACGCACACGCACACGCACACGCACACGCACACGCACGGCCCTCCCCAGCAGCCGCAGGTCTCGCACAGGACAGCGTCTTCCCACGCAAAGCTCTCCTAGAGTCCCAGTGGCTGGCTGGCTGGCTAGAAAGTTACAGGGCCCAACACAACCTTCCAGACACTTAGAACGTGTAACCATGTCATGGTGTGTCGTTTCTAACAGCAGTAAGAAGACAAACATTCAAAAATGCTTCTTTGCTCCGTGGAAATTTCCTCTTTGAACATAAATCCATCAACCCCATCCCCCACCCTTCGTGTGTGTGTGTGTGTGTGTGTGTGTGTGTGTGTGTGTGTGTGATTTAAATCTCAGCATAGAGCCTTTAGGGAACAGCTTGCTGATCGTGTGTAGCTAGTGTGTGCTCTCGTAGCTGTCTTTAATTCTGTCTTTTTTATTTTATTTAGCGTAGTCATGATCTTAGGCCTGTGATGCTCCAGTAACTGTAACACTCGCAATGGCAGAGGCGCTGACAGAGCTGCAGTTCAGCCTTGCACAATTGGGTCTAACTGCAGTTTGTTTGGCCGAAATCCTTCTGTTTGGTTTGAGTTTTTTCTTTGTTTTGTTAAGTTTTTTTTTTTAAATCAATATGGCATTTCATTTTGTTCTTGTATTGTTGGCTGTGCATCTTAGAGGGAAAAACAAAGCTATTAATTAGGCAGACTTCTCAGGGCTCTGCTCTCCTCTTCTCCGTTTCTTCTGTAGGAAACTCGCAGTACGGCCAGCAGCAGGACGCTTACCAAGGACCACCTCCACAGCAAGGATACCCACCCCAGCAGCAGCAGTACCCGGGGCAGCAGGGCTACCCAGGACAGCAGCAGGGCTACGGTGAGAGCTTTCATTCTGCTTGTCTACCAAGAGATGGGGCAAGAATCCTTTTGAAATACATGAGTAGCATTTAAATTTATTTTAAATGTTAATCATCTATTTATCTATTTAGAGAAAGTGTTGTGTGTGCTTACATGGAGCATGGTGTACATGTAGAATCAGAGGATAGTCCTGGAAATTGACCTCAGGTTACCAAGTTTGGTGGCAAGTGCCCTTACCCATGGCGTTATCTTCCTCTCTAGTCCTAACCATTTTATAAGCATAATTTTAGCCCAGTCTACTATTACAGTGTTGATTTCAAATGCTCCTTTTAAAGGCATGGGAAGTAACCACGTTGGTTAAAGTGTTTTTTAAACACACATATGAACCTGAGCCCCAGCACCCATTTAAAAAGTTCACCTTTCACCCAATGACTCAGCCACCGAGTCTCTCAGAAAATGAGGCAGAGGCTCAGCATGAGCGTGCACATACATGTACACATGCCATAATCGCAGTGCATGCAGCTGTGAAAGACCTACAGACTGAAGGCGGTTCTCGTCTACCGGTAAGGTGACAGTTTAAAACCGAGAAGAATGAATTTTCGGGTCTGTGGCATGTATAAATAGCAAGTGGCCTTGTATGAGCTTAGTTAGCTACATGATAATGAGGCACATAAGTAGCTGCTATAGAAAAGACCTTAGTGCAGAGAGGAAGACTCAGATGCGTAGAGACAGTGTTTGTCTTTCTAGTTAAAAGTGCTGCTGAGTGTATTTACTGAGTCTGGGTCTCACACAGTGTTAGGAGCGCGTTTCTGTGAAGTAGTGTTGTCTGCTTCCTCTGCTTGGCGTGCACACAGCCCCAGATTTGATCCCTAGTACTTTCAACATCAAAAACTATATTACAACATCTGACTTGAATTTTCTTTGGTTCTATGTCTGTCTATCTCTAAAAAGTCTCTTACAGTGTCTATATCGTATGTACATATATATATATATATACATACATACATACACACATATATATATACATATATATGTATACACACACACACACACACATATATATATATAAAATACTGGTTCTGTATCCATACATGCATCCACCCATCCAGTCTACTTCCACCACTTTACGTGGAGAGAGTGGGACGTGGGTGGTGTGCAGCAGCCGCGTGTCGGTGTGGGCGTGCTTTTGTGCTAACTGTTCTCTTCCTCGTGAGTAGCTGTTTGGACACTTGGTGTAAGCCTGTCTGTTTTGTGGCACTGTCTTTGTCTGCTATGGTGAGAAGTAAGAACCCAAGTGGCCGCTGAGGCTCCTGTGTCCCCTTAACACGTGCATTACATGAACTCTGAGCATCGCCCTTCCCAATGGAGAGTCTGGCGTGTGATGCGTAGTCGTCCTGGGCTTCTGTTCCCAGAAGTCTTTGCCTTTCCTGAACGGTGTTCCCTGTGCATGGCTGTTGTATGTCAGATCAATTTTATTGCAAGTCCTTGCAAACAAGTTTGATGTCACTAAATATACTACTTGAGAGCTAAATATACTACTTGAGAAAAACAGTTTTCACTGGGAAAGACGGTGTTTGTCACCAAAGGCTGTGTCGTTGAGTAACGGGAATCCGAAAGGAGACCTCCCCACTCTGCTCATTTATAGGCCTTACTTGTCAAACTGTCATCTAGTGTGGAGTTTTAATAATTTGATATTCAATAATTGAATAATCTGGTAGAATTTACATGAAATTGAAAGAGGACTCTCTTCTGAATGTCTCTGCAGTCATTGTTTTTATGGTAGGTCTTAAGTGACATTGAAGTGTCCAAGCCAGGAGCCTCCCTCCGTTGGAGAAATGATTCTTCTCAGCTGTCTCTAGTTGAGTTTCTAAAGCAGACGTGCTCGCTTAGCAGACACAGGCTCTACCAGGGAAAGTTACGGTATTAACAGTGCTTGGTTCTCAGAGTGGAAATTCTCCTCTTAGTTGTGTTTCATGGGGTGAGTGTTTTGCCTGCTTCTTTGACTGTGTACCACGCGTGTGCCTGGTGTTTCAGAAGGTCAGAAGGGGGCATGGGATCCCCGGCCTTCAGAGTGTAACTTTTCAAGCAACTTTTTTCACATTACAGCTTGTGGCTTTTTGAGTCATTCATTTTTCTTACAAAATTCTGGGGAGATAAAATTATTGATGGTGGTAGAGCCGTACCACTTTGACGATTTCAAATGTAAATTCAATCACACAGTTAGAATGTCATTGATTTCACAACTTTAGTCAGAAATTATGTCATTTGGACTTGCTTCTGGGTTATAGAACCAGACCTGATCCTGGCTAACCAACCCATGGACCACAGCTTACCTGTTGGGAGGTTACCCTGGATCACTGCTTCCTGAGCCTGCCCTATCGGCTTGCGGCGTGGACAGTCAGTCATTTACTGAAGCAGCAGCTGTGCTTCTGCTTTGACTCCAGTCATTCGCTTTGACCTCATAACACACTGCGGACGTCAGAGTGCTACCTGCCCTTTTCTGTTTAGATACGAGAATTTAGTAATACATCGTTTGAAGTTCCTGCTGATATTGTGGGGAGACTTTCTAGCTTTACCTGAGCGCCTGTTGATGTTGTCTTGCAGGTCCTACCCAGGGCGGTCCAGGGCCTCAGTATCCTAATTATCCTCAGGGTCAAGGTCAGCAGTATGGGGGCTATAGACCAACACAGCCAGGACCACCACAGCCACCGCAGCAGAGGCCTTATGGGTACGACCAGGTGAGTTCGGCGACTGACCAGCCATGGGGTCACCACATCGCTCCTCATTATCCTGTGGACGTCGGTTGTTTGTTCGCTTGTTTTACTGATTTCCACGTCAAGATTTCACTGTGTCGTTGTTTAGAACTCATGATCTATCAGCTTCCAAGAACTGGAATTTCAGCCATGAGGAATCACATGTAGCCCCTTCTCGTGTCTGCTAGCAGCCGCCACTCCACTAGACAGTACTTTGAGATATCTGAGAAGGCTGGTGAAGTTGACTGGCAATTGCTCCTGATTGTGGCTGCCTGAAATACAACAGTGCCTCGTTGTCCCTGGGCACTGTCATCGCTGTTTCTCCAGTGTCCCTCATTAGTGACGAGCTCCCAGGGGCAGCTCCCCTGGCACACTTGGGCCCTTGCTGTCGGAGCTCTTAGCGTTCCAACTTCCTGCTCACGCCTCCACACGTGTCTGTCACCAAGTGTTTTTCCTCCGCCTTCAGATTTCAGATGCTGAAATGTATCTTATCCTAAGATGTGATTCCCTGGAACCTGGTAGTAGTATTCATCTGAGTTTTTCTCTTTAATGAGACTCCTCAGACTTGGACTGGATGCCCTAGGCACTAGGGATGCCCCGTGGTTGCTCTGACTTGCTGTGGGAATGAGTGTAGACCATGGAATTTCAGGTTCGTGCAGTGAGGACGCTGAGATAGAGTCACTGCTCGTAAGGTACTAAGATGGGGGAGTTGTGAACATGGACTGTCCACGGTTTATAAGTTAGGGGACTGCGGCTAGCGTGGATGATGGCTCAATTTGATGATGCTATGGTAACTAGCATTAGAGCCTCAAGCAGTATTTCCTGCCCTGTCAGGCCCGAAGCCCCATGTACCTACCCTTGGTCTCTAAGTGAAGACGAGAGACAGACACAGGGCGGGTGAGGTGCATATGTGTGCCTGCTTCTATGCAGAGCAGAGTAGGGGTAGGGCAGAAATTGAACCTGGTATATCCAGTGCCTGTGAAGGTCAGAAGAGCACACCAGGTCCCTGAAACTGCAGTTAGACTTTCGTGAGCTGCCATGTGGGTGCTGGGAATTGAGTTCGGGTATCTGGATCAGTAGCCAATGTCCTTAACTCCTGAGCCATCTCCCCAGCCCAGAAATAGTCTGAGAAGTGAAATTATTATTGAATAGTTAGATTACCCTAAAAGGACCTGATGAGGGTCCCTGGGAGGTGGCTCAGCTGATAAAAGCACTTGCCTCTGGCAGAGACCCCAGGTCAGTTTCCAACGCATCAAAGGGGACCTGACTGCCACGTGGGCGGGGACGGCATCCTTGTGCCTGGAACCATACACAGACACACACGGATATACATAATCTAAGAAAATGCTTTTAACATTAAAAATCAGATTAGATAACGATGTTATAAGGCGAGACTCTAGTCGTATGGCTGTTGTTGTGCAGCTAAGACAGACAGACGGATGCTGGCGACCTGTAGAGCGGCCTCTCCATCTTCTGCTTCTGTCGCGTCTCTGCCTCTGCTTCTTTGGCACCGTAATCCGTCTGAACTGCAGGTAGAGCTCTAGGCAGTCGAGGTTCTGAGCAGTTTGCTTCACACTTTATCCTACACAAGACACTGGCAGATCTGTTTTCTTTTCATTTGTGTGAGGTGTCTTCTTGTGTGTCCGTATACTCACCGAGGCAGGGCCTCTCAGTTGAAGTCAGAGCATCCCAGTCCTTTGGTCTAGCTGGTCAGCTTGCTGTGGGATCCTTTGTTCCCCCATAGCTCTGGGGTTACAGCCCCTGACAGTCTAACCTGATCTGTGTATTGTGAGGTTGGATGAGGGAGTGAAAGCTGAGGCAGATTGCTCAGCGCAAAAGTGATGAAGTTGTCATGGCAGTTTTTATAGTGCAGGCAGACACACTGCAGTGGGACCTCAAGGTGCTTTCGTGCTCTTTGTCTCTGGAAACAGTCCTTGGCCCAACAGTCCTGTTAGCCTCACACCACCCCCACGCCCACCCCTGACTCCGGAGGTCGAACATTGAGTCAAGCAACTCTCATTACCTTTCCTTTAAAATCAGTCTTCTAGCTATTTTTAAAACCTTCTTTTTCAAGCCAGCACTACAAATATCGTTTGGTCCCTGGGTCTGTCCTTCCTGGCTTAGTGGATTCCATCCTGCCCTGTCTAGAGTCTGTTCTCCACACAGGACCTGTAGTGATCTTTTAATGACAGTAGCCAAGTTCTTTCACTTTCCCTCAGTGGAAGCATTAGGAGGTGTACGCTGGGCCCAGGAAGAGAGCTGACTTCTCTCCAGTCTCCTGCCACACAGTCTGGCTGTGTCTGCAGCAAGGGCAGCCCTTCTTGTTCTTCATTCACACTGGCCCCTGCTCTCTCAAGTGAGCATCAGGCTTCCTCCCTCAGAACCATTGTCTGCAGCTCCCCCTCTCCCTGCAGTCCCTCCCCACTGGCGTTGTCAGGAGGCTACAGTAGTGAACACTCAGCTTGCATTACGTGCTCTTCCTTTCTATGTTGTAGCGTAGCCAGGGACGCCTGGTGTCTCTGATCTGAGCACTGGAGAGATTAAGAGGGACAAAGTGGACCATGAGTTCAAGGTCATCTTCTGGGACATATCGAGTAGGAGGCTAGCTTTGTCTACATGAAACTGTCTCAAAACTCACAAACAAAATAGCTTTCTTGAGGCTTAATTTACATGTAACAATCTGCACATTAAAGTTGTACAGTTTTGTGTCTTTTAACTGTACATGAAGTCATTATCAAAACCAAAATAATGAGTCCTCATGCCCTGAGGCTTCTGTGACACTTTTAAAACCACCGCCACGTCCATCCCACGTCCATCAAGACTCCCTAAATGTCCTCTGACAGACTGTACAAGACAAGCATTTGTGTGTTACCTGACTTGTTTACTCTTTTTTTTACATATTTTAATGGTGTGTGTGGTGTGTGTGTGTGTGTGTGTGTGTGGTGTGTGTGTGTGTGTGGTGTGTGTGTGTGGTGTGTGTGTGTGGTGTGTGTGTGTGGTGTGTGTGTGTGGTGTGTGTGTGTGTGGTGTATGTGTGTGTGGTGTGTGTGTGTAGTGTGTGTGTGTGCGTGGTGTGTGTGTGTGTGTGTGTGTGTGTGTGTGTGGTGCGCACACGTGCACATGCATGCAACAGAATTTGGAAGTCAGAAGATAACTTGTGATAGTCAGTTCCTCCGTCTGTGGGTCCTGGGAATTGAACTAGGCTCATCAGGCTCCGTAGCAGATGCTGCCTACTAAGCCCTCTTGCACGCTCAGTCGCACACTCAGTCGCTCTTTCATTGGCCGTAATTGTTTTGATATCCGCTCATACTGTGACTAGGAACTGTTCTTTACAGCTAACCTATATTCTCTGATAAGGCTTTGTACCCAGTTTCAGTTAAAATACTTGAACAGCCAGGTTCAGTTCATCTAAGTACCTTGGTGCGTGTGTCACACAGTAGATGTGTGTTTAGCTTGAGTCAGTGCTGGCCTGCTGCTCGCCTTAACTCCCTGCAGCCTGTGTGTTAACTGCCTTCTAGGTGACAACAGCTCAGTGGTGACAAACCCAGACACAGCCATGCCTCTGCCGAGCTTTCCCTGTGCACAGAGAGCATCGGGACAGACACTGTCAAGAAAGATTGCCTCCTAGCCTGTGCCAATCACAGTTACACACAGCACAGGTGGTAGGGTGTGCTCAGGAACTGCCCGGGGACAACCCAGGACAATGGTCTCATGTGGAAAGCAAACTCAAGCCTCTAGAAACCATTAATGAATATAGAGAGGGAAATGACTGAGGCCTTTTCCTAGAGGCAGAGAAAAGAATCTCCCTAAAAATTAGTGTAAACTGAATACCCTGAAGCTCTTTTAAACAAAGGCCTTGCTATTCCACTTACCTGAGTGTGCACACATGGGCACACCAGCTCCATGGAGACCAGAGGATCGCTGCTGGACTCCTTCCTTCAACACTGGGTCCTGAGCTCAGGTCTTCAGGCCGTGTGGCCTCCTGAGCCTTCCCCAGTCCCCTTCCGGGGAGCTGTGTACAGCTATGTACAGTGCACTTCTTTCATTTGCCTCTCACTTGTCACACTCCCAGGAGGTCTCTCCACTAGTGTTGAGACTCGGTGTGTTATAATTAATCAACTCATTAGTTAACTTATTCTGGGATAAGCTATCATCATATTCTTGGTCTCAAACTTTTAGGCTGAAGCAGTCAGTCCTCTTTGACCTCCATGGTGGCTTGGCCTACAGACATAAGCCATGGCATCTTACTGTGAAAACCCTGTTTCATGTCCTGTCTGACATGTCACGATCACAGTAGACATAGGTAGGATTAATAAGTCAGTCCTCGGTGGAGAGCAGACTGGTGCAGAGGGTAGTTGCCCTTCCTCAGTTCGGGGTAAGGTAAGTGAGTCTTACAGAGTGCTTGGGCAGGGATAAAGATAGCAGCAGGGCTAGCTTGAATTCAGTTGGGGTTGGGTTCTGTACAGAACTGAACAGTGAATTGCAGGACACCGATGTTCTTTTTCAGTGTTGTAATATTTAGTTATGTATACATGTGTTTGTGTCTGTGCATGTGCTTCTCACAGAATCTCACACTTCATTTTGACTGCATGGCTATTAAATAAGCTCTTGAGATACACGAGATGCACCTACTCTCCCTGCTGCCTCTAGCCCAGTCCCGGAGTTACACGCGTGTGTGCTGCTGGCTCTAGTTTGAAGGACCGGTCCTGATGATGTAGGCTGTAAGAACCCTTAGCAGTCAAGTCTAATATCAAGAAAATTCAAGAGACAGTACGGAAGCATTTGCATTTACTGGATATATAGTTTCTTTCCTGATATGATGACATGACAAATTATATCTAAGTTTCTGTATTAATTAACTCAGGTGAAGCTATTATCTAATTCTCTTTTTCGTATTTTTCTTTCAGGGACAATATGGAAATTACCAGCAGTGAAAATGTCCTTACATTCCAATAGCCAGCACCTATTAGCAGCCACATTGTCACAGCTCTGCACCGTGGACACCCCCGGGGAAGGCTCCTTCCATTCCAACTAGTTTTTGGAAAAACCTTTGGCTAAATGGCTGCTTCATTGGCAAGTAGCTTTTATGGTGTAGTTTCTAAAGGCTTTCGTAGCTACCAACGCACCTGATTTCACGTTTCTACTCTAGATGGCAACATTGGACAGAAAATGCACTGACACAAGGACTTGGCAGCCATTTCAACTGTGTTCCAAATGGACTGTCACAGACTGAAAGGTGTGAACAGTTTTGCGTGTTCACGGAGGTTGAGGGTTTCATACTTTTCCACAGATTATTTTGTAAGGGGAAGGGGAAATGTACACTTTCTACAGCAGCCATATTTTGTCTATATGTTTATTTCATGTGGTGAATATGCAAAGCGGTACACTCCACACTGGGCAGAGAACCGGAACCTGGCAGTGCGCAGTGTGGTAGACGCTCAGCGCTGTGGTGCTCTGAAGACAGGCGAGGCGAGGCAGAAGCCCACCACAGGCCCGCTGTTAGTTCTTAGAGGAAAGTCACATCTCTCTTATCTACCAGATTAGCAAGGGCACTGTGATACAGTTTTCGAGTACAAAGACATTTTTTAAAAAGCCTTCCAGTTTTGTGCATTAAAACCTTTTTGTAAAGATGATTTATAATACTGTTTTCAAAAGCAAGGCAATAATTATGTTGCATTGTGGACTTGGGCAGGTTTGTGTAAATGAAGAGGGAAGCCTCTTAAACCAGCAATAACTGAAAGGGAGAGAGCAGGAAGTCTACCTTCTGAGCAGTCAGGGAGCTTAGTCCTGTGAGCTCGTCTGTGACCTCATCACAGAGGAGTCAGCGGCGAGCTCACCTTATTCCTTAACATAATCGGTTGGGGGAGCTGAGGGGAGTCGTCTAGGAGGCTTTACTGCTTGTGTAGGAACTTTGTTACTGGGTGTAAGCAAAGGGGCCCCCTTATGTCCCTCTCTCTTCATCTTGGGTAACGCAAGAGGAGAATGCTTATGACGGGCTTTTCCGACTCGTACTGAAAGCCTAGAGGTGCCATTTCACGGTTTCTCGTTCTTAAGCACGACATGACATACTTAATCATTCTTTGAGACTGATTATTTTAGCTAAATTTGGGGATATGGCATGGGGCAGGAAGATGTGCACTGAGAGATTTCTAAGCACATCTGTTTAAGCGGACTTTGAAAATCTCTGGCCCGAAGGTAAGTTGCTGTGTCCTCGGAGTTGTCTGCGTCCAGGGAATATGTCCGAGAATACGCCTTTGTAATGGAGGTCGGCTTTGCCATTTCTGACTGCAAACAGAACAGAAGGGGTGCCATAAATTCACAGCATACTGTTCTCAACATACTGTAATCCAAAAGGGTTTCAATGTGTCTGTATGAGAGTGCGTGTGTTTCTAAGGTCAGTAGAGGGTGTTCTTCAACTTGGTCAGTAGAAATAGGCATCGAGTGTGACCAGGCGAGGTGTGGAAAGCCTTGCGAGGAGACGCTTATGAGTTCTGTGCCAGGTCCTTCACCACTGTGTACTTTATTGCTATTTAAAACTGTATCAACTCTAACGAAAGAATAAATTATTTGTGATTTTAATTTTCTCATTTGTTTCTTTAAATTAGATCTCTTTGACTCTTACTGTTTTGTCTGGAGACCCCACTCGGGGTTTTTAGTCCAGTACGAGTAGACGGTATTTGTATTCTAGGACTTGATCAAAATTCTCTTGCCATGCCCACGGTAATTAGAATTAACTGTTCAGTAATCAGCGTGTTGTGTAGGCTGTTTGTTGCAGAATTCTTCCTCTGAAAATGAAGTCCGTGAGGCTATAATCAAGATGACTGAATTAGATAAATGAGTTGAAGAGACAAAATTGTGCTGATCCCAACCTGGTAAAGAACGTTATCTCATTTGAAATGAGCTCAACTGACATTAAGAAATAATTTGTCTTCCCAGCCCATCTTCTGTTGTCTTATTCTCCTTTAATGGAAACTAAAATTGCAATTTTAATAAGCAGAATTTCCTCCAGGACCTTCTTCCTGGAGACTGGTGCATTTGCAAGGTTTAATTGTTTTATAACAGTCCTATTTCGTAAAAGTTTTTAATTGGTGGTGACAAAGATTACCATACTCCTTTGGTACCTAGTAAGAACAATAACTTCACCAGTAGTTTTTCCACCAAAGCTGACATTTTCATATAGAAAAAAGTAGAAATTTATTTTATCAAACGAATTATAATAAATAGCACAGGATCCCATGAAATCCCAGAAGTAAAGTCCTAACGAGTAGCATGGCTGTTGTGCCCCGCTGCAGCTACGCACCGCACGCGCTCAGCACTCGGACCGATCTTCTGTCGTCTGTCCTTCCCACAGGCAGAGGTGAGCACTATTAGCTCTTCAGTATTTCAGGAAGCCCCTGAAGGAGTCCTCGGTTTTTACAAAGTGCCTTGGACTTTTCTGCTCTGAAATTGTGTATTTTCAGTTCTAACATCAGTTCGACATCATCTTACCGTCTGTGTATTCAGACTGCTGTCTTTTCTTTCATGTAAAACAAAGAGTAAACAAGTAAATTAACTAAAGGTGAACACTTTCTATAACTTTATCCCATAATAGATAATAATTTTTGCAGATCTGGTAGAGTCTTCTGATTTGATTTTTGACATACAGCCAACATACAAATCACTTCTTTCCTGACGAGAGACTTGTGCTTCCCTGTTTGCTAACTTTTTTCCTCTTTCCTTTTAACTCAGGAGGCTCCTTTCCGAGTTGCCGTTCATTCTACTATAGAAACAGTTTTCATAAATTATCCAGCAGAGTTCTTTGTGTGTGCTTTGTGTGTTTATGTGCATCTCATTCCTCAGATGCTGGCTTTGTGCATCTGTTGGTCTTTGAGTGTCTTTCAGATCTGTCTGTCTGCCACTTTAGAAACTCTGATTATCATGCCTCTCACTGCATGTTTTCAGCAGGAAACAGTCTGCCGCATCCCTAACCTCAGATTCATAGAGGCTCCCTCCTATCTGTTGTTATTGTTAAAGTTTACTTTACACCTGTCATTTAGGGCATTAACCTATTTATAGATGAAAAAAATCTATAAATAGCCAACTGTTTGGCCATTTATTAAATAAGTTATTCCCTTGCAGAGAATCGAGATGCCATTTTATTGCTCTTGTTAACAGTCTGAGGAAATGTAAGGTGTGACATACACATTTCAGGGACTAAATAGATCATTGACTTGATCTAGTTCATGGCCTCAAAACTGAATTGTTCTTTCCCCATACATTTTTTTATTGGATAAAAAGTTACTTGCAAACTTACAAAGAGTGACTAGCTTTTTAACAGTAGGAGTCATTCAGATATTATATATAGACTGCATAGAACACGTTAAAATTTATCACTTGCTGAATTTAGAGGCTTTCTGATTTTATTTTTGTACCCTGCTAATTATCCCTGTAGCTGCCTCAGAGTGCCTCTCTGGATTACTAAGAAAAAAAATAAGAAGTCAATAAAAAAAGTTGTATTGTTTAGTAGTCCAAGTCTCAGGTAGAATATCTTGTTTTATTGTTTAGTAGTTTGAGTCTCAGAAGCAAATGGTGCAATGCAGTTTCCATGAGTTCAATAGAGTTCAGTAAGCAGGGTGAAGAGGGGAATTGTCTGATTCACAGACCCCGTGTCATGCGGCTCAAAAAGTCACGCTCTTGCCCCACTCTCTCCCCATC
The DNA here is from genome assembly GCF_021556685.1 of Rattus norvegicus. Classification (NCBI taxonomy): domain Eukaryota; kingdom Metazoa; phylum Chordata; class Mammalia; order Rodentia; family Muridae; genus Rattus; species Rattus norvegicus. The sequence goes on along the minus strand of NC_141551.1, from coordinate 5,995,854 downwards.
CCCTTCTCCCCTCCCTCTCCAGGTGCTCACGGCCGGCTCCTCCTCTTCCTCCTCCTCCTCTTCCTTCTCCTTCCCTCCCTCCCCACCTTCTCTGTCCCTACTACCCCCTTAACTTCCCTCCCCATGTCCTGAATAAACTCTGTTCTATACTAAAAGAAAAAAAAAAGGCATAATAAAAACCCTTGGAAAATTTTAATGTTTTTCTGACAGACCCCTTAATTGGAGAACTTGGGTGATTCTGATAGTTTTATGGCTAAAATCATTTGGGAAGAGGAATTCTTGGTTTGAGAAACTGCCTCAGTAAGACTGGCTTGTGGGCAAGCCTGAGTGGATTTTCTTAAAGTGGCAGGGGCGATGGTGCCACCCTTGGGCTGGTGGTGTTAGGTGCGTGTCCTGGATGAACAAAATGGGCAGAGCTGTTTAGTGCCCACTAAGACCGTCCTGTGCCCTCTGTCATTTGAGTGAGTGGGATGCCCAGCTTCATGGAGTCACTCAACATGAAAATATTAAGCTATGCTTACTGGTTACAATACTTTGGCAACTGTAAACAGCTTGCTTTGTTTGTTGGGGTTCTGTGTGAGACCTCAAAGCCTGTGGCGTTTCCACTTTTATTTTGGCGTCCCCTACTTTCTTACTCTTCCAAATCTTTGCCGCTGTTTAACTTTTTGGCTTCTCATATCTATGTGTGTGATTTGATTGTAGCTCATGTGGCAACTTTTTTTTTCTTTAAGACAGAGCTTACGTTTAATTTTGCAGCTAGGTGAGGTGCTTAAAAGTCTGAAAAGTTGTGAAGGAGAAGCAGGAAGATTTTAAGTTTGAAGCAAGCCTTGTCTGCATAGCCTCATGGGTGGGGGTGAACTTAATAGTGTAAAATACTTGGAAATTGTGTCATTTTTCATATACTATTTTATGTATATGATTAGGTTTTTTAACTTTTTAAGATGTATAGTTGACCAAAATATTGTTTATAGCCACCACATGTTTTATTCTTTCCTAACCTTATAAATATGCCAGCGAATTCTGTTCGCGCTTCTCCTCCGTCCTGACATTACTGTACTCTTACAGACCATTCCTGCTCACTAATTTCAGTCTTCTCTCCCTCCCAAGATCTTGCTTCACAGCAAGCTTTTCGTACTCCAGGCTCTCCACGTTAGTCCTCAGCCCTCATTCCCACATAAACACAGCCATTTTGAAAACATGAACTGATATTAATTACCCCCTTGGCACCGAAAAGTCAGGATTTCCTGATGCGGCACGCTAATGTAGAATGCATTAGTGCCAGCGCGGGCTCCAAGGGGTAATGCTCTCTAAATAAACACCGCAATGTTTTTCTCCGTTCTCGGCACTCAGGCTCTTCTCAAAGTCATCCATCCTCTTCACGATCACCACCCCCTTAAAAATCGTTGGGAGTTTTTCTAAGATCTCTTCATAAAAAGCATTCAAATTCAGGCAGCAAATCTTAAACACTGAACACTTCCTTTCAATGAAGTAAACTGTCCAAATGCACTAGTGGTTAAATGGCTTTGAACTGAAATCTGTTGTGAGACTTCCAGTTCAATTACCAGTGTCACCAAAAAATGGGGGTTGTACCTTTAGACTTAACAATTTCTAGACATAGAACCAGATGCCTGTGGTCGTGTCATGGCTCATCTAGGCAGAGGTATATGTGAATATTTCATGGGGGGAGGGGTTTTGAGATTGAGAAGACTTCCGTGTACTGGTCCATGCTTTCTAACACAGTGGTGTAACTGCTGCTGTTTTCTAACACAGTGGTGTAACTGCTGCTGTTTCCTGCCGCTGCGAAAGGGAAGCTAAGAGAGCCAGGTCTGACCAGCCTCAAATAGAGCTGAGCATCTGTGTGGACCAAATGGAAGGGAGATGTGACCGGGCGTGAGAAAATGGAAAGCACAGGTTAGGAAGCTGAGGTGACACTTGGGGAGTCGTCCCCTATGTATGGATGGAGACTGAGGCCAGGGCTGCCATGTGGCTGTCCAGCTTTCTTCCCTTTAAAGAGGGAAGTTAGTTGTCCTACCTTGAGGAAGTAGAGCATAGTGAGGTAGAAGATGGAGACCCAGGATGAAGCCGAGCTGGAGCTTGCACAGATGAGCCATGCTGGAAGTCTGTCAGCCGACCGAGCATGATCACGCTCTCTAAAGTCAGTGCACAGGAAGAAGCTCAAGCTCAGGTCACACAGGCCACACTGAGATGGAGAGAACAGGTCAGGACATGGGAGCTGCATTTGGAAATCTTGTAAGTAAAAAATACAGTTATTGCAAAAATGCTCAATTGGTGTAAATCATAGATTGGAGATGGGGAGAAATTTGGGGTGTTAGATGATAGTATGAGAAATTGTCCTACTCCAGAGCGCCAGGAAACATTCTTTTAAGAAATACAAAGGAACAATTTAGACATAGGAAAGCTGAAAGCAGAATGTTGATACAAAACCTCTAGAGGGGGTTGGTTTAAAAACCAAAGAAGCAAGACATGAAGAAAAGCTGACAGTTTCCTGCAGATGAGTCCAAATCTATGTTGTAAGCTCCATGTAGTTCAGTCAGATCGAGTAAAATGATCTCTTCACATCCAGATTTTACATTGTTGTCTGAGAGGGAAAATACAACTGCTTGAAAGAAAAGGTATGTTAACGTGATAAGTAAAACTTGGACAAGAATCATCTGCAAACACGGGTAAGAAAAGCACATCCGGTTAGAATTCTGTGTGAGGAAGGGAAGAGGCATCTTGGACTCAACAATGACTGGGAGGATTCCGCATCCGGACATGGAAGATGCGCTTTACGGAGCATTATCCAGTGGGAAGTATAGAATTTAAGGCTGGAAGTTGTGTGAAGTTGGACACGTAGAATATTTTTTGATAGGAAACTCTGAGGCTTGAAGAAGTGATAAAGTTAAATGCTCTGGGCTGATCACCCCTGAGTCCCCAGACCCTTACAGTTCCCTTCACTGAAGGAACACACTCGGTTTCTCCGCACTTTATAGCCACGTTTGGACACGTGACTTGCTGTGGCCAATGAGATGTTAGCAGGTGCGTACTGAAGCTTGTTGAAGTTGTTGCCACTTGTTAGTCTGCCTTGGCGGTTTTCTAAACTGGTGTGGGCGTGGACTAGAAGAGCTATACAGGTTTGAAGCCAGTGAACACAGCCAGAAGCCACCAACTGCCAAACCAAGGCTGCCATCACCGGCCCGTTCTACTGAGGATGTGCAGGCCCAGCTCCCTGGGCTGGCTACTCTGCGGACTCCTGTGCATTGTGCACACCGGTTGTACGTGTGCTCATTCCGCATCAGTAGTGCAGGAGTAACATTCCAATGGTACAGTTCAATACCGGGTGTGGTCCGTGAGCCCTTGCTCAGGGGGTGTGGTCGGTGAGCCCGTGCTGAGCACTGGAAATCTCTAGATTTTCAAGTAAGATAGTAATGTCAAAGGTTGAAAAGTAAATGAGAATCATAAAGGCAAACTCAGAAATTTAGCATCAGAAGAGAGGAAAGGAAGAAACGGATTGCAGCTCAGTGGATATCACTTACTTGGCATACACAGACTTCTGGGTTTGGTTCCCAGCCTTTTAAAACTGCCGTAGTCATGAGTACCATCATCCCAGCACTTAGGAGGTGAGAGCAGGAGGATTAGAAGCTCAGAGCCAGCCTACGTCAGACTCACATAACAACATAAATGAGAGCAATAGAATTCTGTCTGTGGCAGTGTGCATGACAAATGTAGCCAGGTTGAAACCACTGAAAGGATGTAGAGCATGGAGACTGCTTTTATGGGAGTCCTAAAATAATACAGCAAAAGTGCAGACAGCAGGTAAGTTCAACTTAGAGCAAACATCACTAGAATGTTAGAGATGGAACCCAAACAACACGACACATGGAAACTGAGGGGCACAAAGCAAAGACTTAGAAGCACAGATAAAACGGCAGACACAGTGAGATGATGAGTCCAGTCTTGGTGGGAACTCAGACGATAGATAAGTGGCATCATGGGACAGTCTAACAAATGTCACTTGGGCTTGGGTGGTGTGCTGTAACCGCGGCTGCTGCTCTGAAGACCAAGGCAGGGGATCTCACATTCAAGGTCTACTTGATCAACTTAGACCCTATCTCAAATTCTTAGAAAGGAGGTGGGGGGTGCTCGGATGTAGCTGTTGCAGACCGCTTGCTGATCGTGTGTGAGGCTCCATGTTTAATCCCAGGAACTGAGAGAGGCTGTAAATAGCAACAAAGACCCGGCCAATGGAAGTGTGTGTTTTTAGAGACGACATTGAAACTGTAGAAAGATTATTTTGATGTATTTTATCTAGTATATAACCGCTGTGCTAGTTCAACACCATGTACATATATAAGGCATTCTCCACTCTTTGTATGGTTGTGTAAAGTGCCACTGGTTTTTTCACGTCTCTGCCCAGTCTCCGGTGCTCAGCTGCTGTGTCTGCCCAGTGGCTGTGACGCAGGAACGTGACCGTGTGAATCTAATAGGTTGAGCAGAAACTACCCTTGATAGTGCACAGCCTTCCCAAGTACATATAATACATTTAAAAGAAAACTGACCTCTTGCTGGCTTAAAAGCCGCCTGATGACAATTCAGAGGCTCAGTAGGATATAAGCCACTTTCCCTGATAATCATATGTGTGCCAGGAATCTTGAAAATGCATTATCCAGCGGCTTGTGCTCAAAGAAAAATCAAGAATTTAGAAAATTTGGAAATGAGTTACCTGAAAGTTGTTGGCCAAAACCTATACTTGTAACAAACAGTATGTACTGCACATTTAAAAGCTAAAGAGGGGATGGTTGAGATGGTTCTGTGGATAAAGTCAGGTGGGCAGGGTGAGCTGGTTAATGAGAGTAGCTGGTTAATGGTTCTGGGTTCAGTAGGAAGTGAACTGCAGGGTGATCGAGGAAGACGCCCAGTGTCAACCTCTGGCTTCTGGCATTCATATACATGCATGCACACATTGGCAAAAAAAAAATAAAAGAAAAAAAATGGAGAGGGAGATGACAGTGAAGTCCTTAAAAATTGAATTGAAAGCTTTAAATGCTTTTAGTTAAAATCAGAAAACAGCTGGAGAGAGAGCACTTGTTCTTGAGGACTTCGATTTGGTTCCCAGCACCCACATGGTGGCTCACTAACTGTCAGAACTCCAGTTCCAGGGGAGCTAAGGCATGTGCACATATACATGCATGTAAAAGGGACTGGAATTTGATTCATGAATGTACATGAGGTCAGAGTTAGGTTCAGGTAGTTATGAATATTTGGAGGCATTTTTGCGAGAATAATAAAGACAAGAATAATGCAATTTAAAAGAAAAAATAGAGGATCATGTGATGGCTGCCCCTGCCTGGCAGTTAAGAGTTCATTTTCTAGAACCCATGTGATAAAAGGTAAAAACAGATTTCTGCTAGTCCTCTGAGCTCCACAAGCATGCCGTGGCACATGTGTACCCACAGAACATACATGCCATGACACATGTACCCGCAGAACACACATGCACACAGAAACAAACAAATGTGAACAATGAACAAGGAGCCAAGAGAGAGCGCTCACTGAGTAAAGGTGCCTGTAGCCGTGTCTGAGAACCTGAGTTTGGTCCCCAAGACCCACATGGTAGGAGAGAACATGTTCACAAAGGTTAACTGACCTCCACATGTACACATGTATGCTATAGTATGCACACATCATACAACACAAACATGCTCACATAAATAGTTGTAATGTTTTTGTTACAAAATAGAAGAGGATCATGTAGGGTATAGTGGTATAACCATAATCCCTACCCTCAGGAGGTAGAGGCAGGAAGACTGAGATGTGAAGGCTAGCCTGGTCTATTAAAAGGATCACAAAAGGAACCAAAAGCTGTTTTTGTATTTTAAACCAAAACAAGACAAAAAAGCTGTAAGGCAAAGGCCTTCTCCTGCTTAGAGTCCAACAATATACCAGAAACTGGGTGACTTAGAAACAGCAGAAAGTTATTCCCATTGTTCTAAAGCCACGAAGTCCCAGGTAATAAATACATAGGTAGACTAGATGTCTGGTTCTCAGAAGGTGACTTCAAATGTCATCACATAGGGGAAGGGGGTCAGAGCTTGAGTTCATTTTAGAAGACCACAAAGCCTTGCATAAATCCCGGGCACCTTCAGGACCTAGTCACTGCTCACAAGCCCTGCTTTCTGATGCTTCACCCAGGGTACAATACGTGAACTGTGACAGGGGCACTGACACTCAGAGAATATCCTGTCCAGTGTCCCCCAAACACGTGCCCTTATAAACTGGAATACATCTCAAAAGCACTCAAAGTCTTAACTCATCCCAGTACCAACTTAAACCTAGGGTGTCATCTGAGCGTCATTTAAACGGGAAATCAGGGGTGCAAGTTAAAGTTCTTTTAGATGTGAGTAGTCACTCCCCAGCTGTGAGCATGTACATCCAACAAGTCAGTGTGCCTCCAAATTAACAGTGATGGGACAAAGAGGACAGATATTTTAAAGGGTGAAAATAAAGGAGATAAAAGTGCTAAGCAGTCCCAAGCAGTTTTAAGACCCACATTAAGTTCTAAATCCCCAAAATAATCTTTGGCTCAGAGTCTGGTCTTTTAGGTACTCTGGAGCAGTGTTTCCCCCTACCCCACCCCCAGTGTGCTGACAGCATGTCCTGCTGCCTTTCTCAGATGCAGTGCCCTGTCTTGGTAAAGCTGATGTAGTTCAGCGACTGTGTCTCTCTAGCGCAGAACGCTACGCCTAGTGCTAAATTGTTAGAATCCTACTCACTGAAAAGCACGTGCTAATGTGTGTTGCCCTATATCACCAAGCATAGGACCATGTAATGGCCTTACCATCGCCACTTCTGCCTGCTTTCCCTCTCACACACTTCCACACTGTGAAGGTGTGACAGTCTTAACTGCCCCTTCCATTTCCCAGCCATTTATAGACTCCTCCCCACACATTGTTAGATTCCAAATGGCTTTCTTTACTGCACAATGCTCACCCAACCATGTTCAGTCAAGCTATCTATTAAACCTGTTTCCTTTTAAGATGTTTTATGGCTTTAAGAATTTCCAGGTTCCTGTAGTAGACGTTCAGGGTGATGGGCTTTTGGTCTGGCATGTGCGGTTGTTAGCTGTAATTTTTCCCCTTCTATGCGGAATAGACAACAGGAGTTCGTTGTTTAATATGTGTCGAATTTTATTGTACTTTATGCTAATGACTCAATGAGGTTGCCTCTGTCTGGGAAAGTGAATAAAAATTCAGACTGAGAAGGATTAGCCGTGTTGCATAGATTCACAGTTGGAACTGAAAATTAAAAGTTATCTTCGGGCGATAGGGAGGTGGCTCATCAAGAAAATGCTTGCTGTGCAAGCATAAGTACCTGAGTTCAGATCCCAGCACCCACATGAAAGCCAGGCACAATGGTGCATGCCTATAATCCTAGTGCTGTGAAGACAGAAACAGGTGGATCTCTGGAGCCTGCTGGCAAGCTAGGCTTACCAACTCAGTGAGCTCCAAGTTCAGTGAGAGACCTTGACTACTAAATTAGGCATGCCCTCTCACCATGGCTTAGGCAACACAGGGGATGTATGGTCGAAAAGATTCTAAGAGCCAGAGGTCAGGGAGAACTTCTGGAAACAGATTTTCCAGACATGGCAGGAGGGCATCATTCATAACCTCATAGCGACCATGGGTCCCTGCACTAGAACAAGTTAGTCAGCGTTCCAGCATGGAGCAAGCAAGGACTGATGACCCCCACTTCTTGCTGAGGAGCCATCATTGACGATTGCTGTGTTGGCTGCAAGCTGAGGGAGAATCCGTTTTCTTTCTGGTTGTTGCCTCAAGTAGCTCATCCATACTCCAGTGGATGTTCCCACACTAATGAGTATATGGGAAACATGAATTGGACTCAGTAGATTATACAAGTAAAAAATAGCTTAAAGGGGGCACAATAGTGGGAGAAGGTGGATCTTGGAGGAGATAGGAGAAAAGTTGGCGAGAATATGACCAAAATACATCATCTGGGTACTGGAGGGGTGTCTCATTGTTTAAGAGAACTTGGTACTCTTCCAAAGGACCTGGGTTCAGTTCCTAGCACCCACATGACACCTCACAGCCATCTGTAAAATCCATTTCAGGAGATCTGACTCGCTCTTCTCGCAAGGCATGCATGGGGTACCAATACATGCAAGCAACACACACAAAATAAAAATAAAATCTTAAAAAACACATTATATGCATGTATACAATTTTTGAGGAATTAGTAAAAATACTATTCCACGTCTGGATAGAATTGTTCCTTTGGTCTGTGTGTGGTATGTCTGGGTAGAAAACATGTTCACTCACATATCTCCAGGGAAAAATTAAGTATGGTAGACAGGAAGCAGGGAGTGATGCCAGGGTAAGATCCAGGTATAACCTTCAAAGTCATTGCCCCCAGTGACCTGATTCCTCTAAAACTAGCACCAGCAGGTGGAGGATTAAGTGCTGATCACACAGGGTACACTTCATATTCAGATTGTAACATAAGAATACTCATTCCTTGATGTTGCTTGAATGAACAAAGACCCCAGAAGGGATGGGTAATCTGTGAATGTCCTCACTTCTTGTCATTCTTGCTACTGCTTATCTCTCCTCCCTCCAACCACCTTATCAGCTCCTCTGAACACCTTCATTTGATACCGGTCAAAGTTTCACCCACAGCTACCTTTCTGTTTCCATTCTTCTAATTATATTTCTCCTGCAGGAACCTATTCCATATATTCCTAGTTTGACTACTGTTAATCATTTGCTGTTCCACCCCAGAACTCTTCACTTTGAACCAATAGGATAGTGAACCAGCTCATGAAAACCAGTCTTTACATCTTCAAAAATTTAGTGAGCTAAATCTAGCCATTGCCAAAACAGTATGAACTTAGAACTTTTAAGGTAATAAGTACTTAAAATGCATTACTTCTTTTGCTACATTCCTTTTCATGTATATTGTTGAGATGACATGTGCCTGTCACCGGAGTAGCAGAAATTTGATCGAAGAGTATGCTACTCCTGTCTCAACCAAGTGATGCTGTTACTAGAAGCTAATGGCTTCCAGTAACTAATGGGTACAGTGGGAATATTTACACCAGAGGAATTGGGAAATGGTACAAACCAGGGCTCAATTTAGATGTTGATTGCTTTGTCTTTAGAAAGATGTATAAAGTGTTGGCAATGTAGATTAAACTGAAAAGTGCATCATACTGGGGGCCAATATAAAAAATTAAGGGAGCATTGTAAAATTGAAAAAAAATCTGCTTACATGATTCATCCAGGAACAACACTGAAAAACTTGTATCTTTACTGAACAAGGGACATTCTGATTACATCTTCATTGTTGAACTCTCCTTCACCCATTAACATAAACATCAGCTGATGTTTATGTCCTTCCTGAACTTGAGGTAGGAGCTATCTCACAGGAGGCAGTAAGGAGGAAGAGTCCAAGGTGAAAGACTACAAACTGCCAACAAGGCTAGGAACACTAGGGAAGAGAGACACGGGGCTTACAGTTGGGTGAGATAGTCAAGTGGACCTGAGAAGAGACAGATACCAACCCTGAGAAGCAAGGTTGGCCAGTGTAGGTAGACCAGATGGCCACCGTCCATGAGACCCCTAGAGAACATGTGCAGGGTATCATTGCCTTTTACATAGTCTTACTTCTTATGCAGCTAATAGAACAGAATAGACTGTTTCTGAGGATGGCTTCTAAAAGCCTCCACCCATTTCAGGAAAGAGGTCCTAGACCATGGTACAGGAAGGGAGATAACCAAGAACACTGCAGCTGCTTCTCAGAAGCTATAGAAGCAAAGAGGGTTTAGTATGGTTAGCAGCATTGAGACTCATGCAAAGTTGGAGGTAGCAACAGGAGACAGTGACCACTCCTCACTAGGTGGACAGCCTGTGGTTAGAACATGACCATCTCCTTGGCTAGACTAGGTGGACATGCATAGTGGGTAGGAACTTTCTGTCAGCTTAGCCTTTGGTAGTCCATAGAATTAATCCGTCTTGTAACAATTACATCAGCCTTTGTCTAGGTTCTTCCATGACCCCGTAGAGTTTTCTAGACAAGGAATGTCAGATGTTTTTCCCTCCCTGGGAAACCCCTCCCACCCTCAGAAGAACCTCTCACTTTCTTTAATGCTTCAACTTTTATTTTCTCACATTCTCTTTAATTTTCCTTGGTAAAATTTGTTTCTGCTTTGCATTCAGCCACGGGAGTCTGTGTCTTTTTGTCTACTGACAGTGTGCTTCATGCCACTGCCCCTGTTTGATATTAAGCAATGGTGAGAATCTGGCACCATAGGCCCCATGGTTAAACACAACTAACCCAAGAAAGGTCAGCCCGTTCCCCCAAAATTCCTTCATCAAACAACTGCGACCACATGTTTTTTTTGTGTGGATACCTGAGTTTAGCAAAAGTCACTTTGAGAATCTATTGGTAGAAAGTAATTTGCCATAAACAACATTGTATAATTTGTTATAAATTATATCCTTCACATAAGTGATAGAAGCAAAACTGGATGTGCATATGCATGATGCATCTGCCTTCCAGCAGAGAGCCAGGTAAATGTTTACCATCACACTGAGCCTCACTACCAGGTGCTTAACAGAAAATTCACATTTAAAATGATACGTATCTCAGATGTGTCAAAAATGGAATGGATTTCATCCTACATTTTTAACTCTTCTGGTATACTGTATCTTGAAGAATTACACTACCCTATGGAGGTAAGAAAGTGGAACTATGGTTGCAGATTGCTTCCGCAATTGGGCTTATGTCCGATGCTACAAAGGAGGTAAGAGGTGCAATACAGGATGAGTGGGCTGTTTGTTGGTTAAGTTATAAGAAGAAAGTACCTTGCACAGACTCATCTGTGGCAGAGACCAATGAACCTAATGGGAAGAGGTTGGTCATGGGTCACAGACTAGGTCACTGATGAACTGGGAGACATAGGTTCTCAGAAGGCCTTGGCTGAGAATGGAGAGGAGTCACCTGCACACTGGTAGTAACTGCACTGTGAAGCAGAAGAATAGTGTGGAGAGATTAGAAAGGTATCAAGATCAACAGGAAAGAAGCTTAAGAGAGAGCAGGTCTAGAAAACCCCACCACAGAAAGGGTCAGTTGTCCCCAGACCTCCTTAGGAGCCTAGCCAGGGCTACACATCTGACCTATCTATCCTAGTTCACGCATCTTTTCCTTTAAGTTACTGTCTCTTTTTCTTCCACTATCCATGTGTCTCTATTTGAATTGTTGTTCAGAAACATAAGAACATGGAGGAGGTGTCCTCTGGACTCAGACCCATGCCTGTAACTATAGGATGAGTGAGTTCCTGAGAGAAGAGCCTGGGTTTTGTTTGTTTGTTTCTGTTTTTAAGACGAGATCATCATGAAGGCCAGGCTGACCTTGAGCTGCCCAGGCTATTCTTGACCTTGTGATCCTCCTGTCTCAACTTCCTAAGCAGCCAGGATTACAGACATCAGCTACCATTCCTGGCTCTGAGAATTTTGCTAAAGTAACTTTGGAGACCATGCTATTGGGAATGAGGAAGTAGGCTAGGAAGAGAAGAAAGCAGAAAGTGATCCTGACTGGAATTTCCTGGCGAACAATGCTAAATCACAAACCACAACTGGAGCGTACCTCTACCCTGAGACAAGGCATTTCCACCTTGTGCTAATCACTGGTTTGCTGGGATTGACCCTCCACGGGAGCAGATTCAGACTTCTAGCTAGGACTGTTTGGGTGAAGACCAGGTTCCAGTATAGGGAGTTGTTATGAATTTAAAACAGTCGGCACTCGGAGAGGCTGAGAGACTGAGTGCCCGCCATCAACAGAATCAGTAGTGTGGATACTGCTTGGCTATATTTTGGCATGTAAAATAGTTTAGTTGCTTGTGTCTATGCCAAAATACCTGGTAAAACTTAGGGAAGGAAGTGCTTATTTTGGCTCACATTTAAGGGTATAACCCATCATGGTGGGGAGTCTTAGTGGCAGGAGCCTGAGGTGATTAGTAAAAGTTCATCAGCAATTGGGAAGCAGAGAGAGAGGCTGCTGGTACTCAGTTGGCTTGCTCCCTTTTCCTATTTTATTCAGTCCAGGATAGGGCTATTCATATGCAGAATAAATTGTTCCTCCCCAGGCAAATCACTTAAAAACACCATCGCAGGTATATGTGGAGGTGTGTCTCCTAGGTGATTTCAAACCCAGTCAAATCAGCAAGGATGACCACTTATCACAATGGCCCATATAATCGGGGGAAAAAAAAATGAGTGCAATTCTAGATGAATGGTCTCTCTCTTTTAAAGAAATATCCAAATTAACCAAGGAATCTGAGTGTGATTAGAAGAAGGGGGCTTGGGTCAGCTCCTTTGTGGAAGCAGAAGATGGAAAGGAGGCCATCATGGTGCTTAGTGTATAATTACTATGAAGCGGGTAATGGCAACACTTAGTCAACACTTAGTATTCTTAGCCAAATCTCCTTGAAGAGCCCCAGTGTAGCAGAAAAAATAAGTTGTTTGGTTTGACCCAGTCCTGAAGTTTTCTCAGTAATGTAGTGTCAGCAGGAAAGGGTAATAGAGCTGAGGGGAGGACACTTGCTGAAGTGTCTTAACTCATTTGGGAATGAATGCAAGACACACAAAACACAGGGCAAGACAGTGTGTGCTCAGTTCAATGGTGGAGAACAAAGCAGCAGAACTTCAGGGAGGAGAGCCAAGCCCTTCCTAGGGTCAAGAGGTGAGATTTCTAGGGCTTCCTGTAGAGGCTCTGCTTGAGCTGGCTCTTGAAGAACCAGGCATGGGAAAAGAGGATCTCACTGGAGAGAATATGAAAGAAAATGAAGAAAATGCATGAAAGAAAACACTACCATGAGGCACTGAAGTAAGGAAACTGGGACAGAATGGTCAGTACTGTCTCTTGCCCTCATGCAACCCCTGTTCCCAAGTAGGGTGAAGCTGAATTTTTATTGGCCTATAAGGGTGGCTGTAGGCTGCATGGCAGCCTGGTCTGAGAAGGGGCAGGTACTTCTATCTTGGGAAGCAGGATGGCGAAAAAATAGTTTGCAGGAGTCCAGCCATCCCCCAGACTGTCCCCGTGTCTGTCAGACACATACCAATCAACCAGGAAGAGACTGGGATTACTGGCACTGCCTTTGGAGTCTCAGCCAACCAAGGAGCCCAGAACTGTCACTGGTGATATTTGAACCAGAGTCCACACACCACTTATGTCAAACAATCCACAACCAAAGCATGTCTCAATCCGGCATCTGGCCCACAACTGTTTTTTGGTAAGCTGTGCAGACTCCTCCAACCTTTCGTTGGTTTTACAACAACACATTTTACTTGGATTCATGTTTGTTTTCTATATATGTCAGATTTGCATAAGGATGTAATGTTTTTTTTAAATGATATGACAGAGAAAAAAACAACCGAAAGGGTAAATTTTTGTTGGAAAACATATAAAAGTTATAAGTATTTGCCAAGTACATGAGGTACGTATGAAGCTATCCTAAGGAGCCCTATTCTTTGTGATCATTAAAAATTGTAATGTGTATGTTTTATTTCCTTTTTCCAGAAATGGAGTTACTGGGTCAGAATGTGTAATATTTTTATATGCCACTTAACTAACTGACATGCAGGTATAGAGTACCTCTTAAAAAGTTAGTAAAACATATTTACATCTTACATAAATAAATATACAAGTTGATATAAAGGTTAGTGTTCATTGTCAGCGTGACAGCATTGGGCATGCCATGGGATATTTTGATTTCCCTGCCTGAGGTTGGAAGACCCACTCCATATGAGTAGCATCGTTCCCTGGAGGAGGTCCTGGGCTGTGTAAGTAAATGGAGCGAGGAAGCTGATCAACACATCTCACAGTGGCTGCTTCTTGACTGTGGATGCCATGACACCTGTTGCCTGCTGCTCCTGCTGCCTTGGTTCCACTCCATGGTGGACCCTTTGGTCTGTGAGCCTGCCCCCATAAGTGTCTTTCGTCAGAGCACTTACTGCAACAGAAGAGAAACTAACGCACTTTGCTTTCTAGGGACTCAAGAGATAGACTAGTAAAGTGCTTGCCTTGCCAGTGTGAGGGCCGGAGTTAAATCTTCCCAAAGCGTCACTATAAAGAGCTGGGCATGATGGTGTGTGCTTGCAATTCCAATGCTGTGGAGGTGCAGACTGGCAATCTAGTCTAATCAACTTGGTGGATTCCAGACCAATGAGAGACCTTGTCTCTGGAAAAACAGTGGTGCCTGAGAACTGACAAGGTCATCCAGTATAGAGGAATACTAGTTTACAAAACCAGAGTCACCATAGGCCAATGGGGCTTGGCAGAGCCCTGGAATTGTTCTAGCCACTGGGGCCGCCGTCCCTCTCTGTAGCAATCCACCTTTGTCAATCCTTTGCTAACTAACTTCTTTCTTTCTCATCTTTCTGTGTCTACCACTGCCTGTCACCTCTGCCTCTGTTCCCTGATGTTTCTGTCCTCAGTTGCTCTCTGGCTGTTGCCACTGCTAAGGCTGGCTGTCTTGGCTCTCTCCCTTGTATTAACTCAGCTTGCTCCACCCATGGTAAAGATCACAGGCATGGGGGAAAAGATTACTGTGAGGGTCCTTCTCCTAGGGCTGTTACAAATACCACGAGGCAGCGTACGGGAGTGTTTCTTACCTGGCTTAAAAAGGGAACCAAGCCACTTGAGTGTACATAGCCAGGAGAAAGGGACCAGTCACAATAAGGCTTCTCCTTGTACCAGTTGCAAGCCTCCTACCAGAACCAATCACAACAAAGCTTCTCCTTGTACTCCTTGCAAGCTTCCTACCAGAACCAATCGCAAGCCCCACATAAAAATGAACTATAGGCCTCTTATTGTACTAACCAGAAGTTCCCTGTAAGTAATGGGAGTAAGGAGTTCACTGAGGTGTATAATGACTGGAGACATAATTTTCCGAGCAAGTTGTCTGAAGCACTCGGGGTTGGAGCAGGGTCGTCCAGAGTGGGAGCTGTGCTTACAGCTCCATGTTCCTTGCTGCCATAGTGGAGCATACTCAGGTCCTTCAGGGACTGGTAGGTGCGAGTGAGAGGGTGACTAGTCTCCCAAGCAGGACCTGCACCAGTCAGCTACACACTCGGTCTAGAGTAATTGGCTAAAATGTCAGACCAGGACTGTCAAAGAGGCTATAGTGAAGGGCACATACAAGTCTTTACGCTCCTAAAGATTTATTTAATGTGTATGACTGTGTTCTCCTACATGTATGCATATTCTCTCTCTCTCTCTCTCTCTCACTCTCTCTCTCTCTCTCTCTCTCTCTCTCTCTCTCTCTCTCTCTCTGTGTGTGTGTGTGTGCGTGTATGTGCGCGTGCGTGCGGCTGGTGCCCATGGACTTCAGAAGAGGGTGTTGGATCCCTTGGAATTGGAGGTACAGATGGTCGTGAATCACAGTTAGAGTTCTGGGACTCAAACTTGGGTCCTCTGTGAGAACAGGTACTCACTGAGCTATCTAGATAGTCCCAAGAACACTCACTACTCTTTTTTTTTTTTTTTTTTTTTGGGTCTTTTTTTCGGAGCTGGGAACCAAACCCAGGGCCTTGCGCTTCCTAGGCAAGCGCTCTACCACTGAGCTAAATCCCCAACCCCAACACTCACTACTCTTGTAGAGTTCGATTGCCATCACCCACAACAGGTTGGCTTACAGCCATTTGTTTACTTAGCCCTGGGGTATCTGGCGCCCTCTTCTGGCCCCTATGAACACCCGCATTCAAGTCCACAATACCTGCCCCTTGACCCATACATAATTGAAACAAAACTGTTGACTTGTTTTTTTTGAGACAGTGTTTCAGTGTGCAGCTTTGTCTGTCCTGGAACTCACTCTGTAGATCAGGTTGGCACCAAACTCACAGAGATCCAACTGCCTCTGTCTCCTGAGTGCTGGGATTAAAGGCGTGCACCTCAGACCAGCTAAATAAACTCTTTTTTTTTTTTTTTTTTTTTTTGGTTCTTTTTTTCAGAGCTGGGGACCGAACCTAGGGCCTTGCGCTTCCTAGGCAAGCGCTCTAACCACTGAACTACATTCCCAAACCCCATAAACTCTTATTTTAAAATGTTAAATTTGGGGCTGGTTAGATGGCTCTGCACATGAAGGTTCCTTATGCTGGGCCTGACAACATGGTTCTAATCTCAGGACCTCCATGAAAGGAAAAACTGAGTCCCCTAAAGTGTCCTCTGACTTCTACATATGCATCCCACACATAAATAATACATATTTATAAATATAGTACAATTAAAACTAAGGTAAAAAGTCAAGCCGTCTTGGCTCCTTACAGATTACTGTGTTTGAAAGGAGAACAAACATGAAGCTGTGCTTACAACGAGACCAACCGTTGACAGTCTTAACAGTGTCTGAGGGAATGCTTGCTGAACACCTCGAGGAAGAGTTGAATCACTCTCTCTTTGCTTTAGAACACACATTTGGAGGCAGTTTGAGCCTGCCTGCATCTGAAAGACATCTTCATCTCATTATAAGTTCAGCTCTCACCCTGAGCTTTCCTGAACTGTGACATCGGAATAAAAATATGTTTGGTTTGTGGTTCACCCTTCACTATGGCACGGATGAAACATTTCCTGGATCACAGTTTTGGTCTCAGCCGCGTTTCCTGCTCTGCTGCCATAATGAAGCAGATTCTCTAGCTAAGCCAGTGGTCTAAGGAGGACACAGACACATGGGTCGGGTGAAGTGTGATATCCAAGCACGAATGCACCACCACACACAGGATCATCAAGAGGGTGCTTATCGTTGTGTGGTGCCATTTTGTGGTTGCTTATTATATAGCATTATTTCGACGATAGCTAATGGATGCTCATTCCCTGCCCCTGGGACTCTTACTGATTTTACAAATTTTACACCAATGTTTAAGTTCAGCCCACCTGCTTCTAATATATTATAACTCAATGATGTGCTATTTATTTCATATAAGAATTTCTTAGTCGAATCACAGTCCCTGAAAAAATACAGCAACTTTGTTCTGTCATACACTAATAAAAATCGGAAAGCATTTATTCTCCTTAGATTAAATTTAATTATAAGCCTTTTGCATTTTATGCTAAGGTTCTGATAATATAGGGGAGTCCTTAAAGGTTTCCTTCGTGGGGCTGGGGAGATGGCTCAGTGTCTAAGAGTACTTGCTGTGCAAGCTGAGTGTGAATCTTTGCCATGTAAGAAAGACAAAAGGAAGAGGGAAAGCAATCCAGCCAGCCAGCCATGGTGAACTGTGTGCTTACAACCGTAGCAATGTCGGGTATAGCGGCAGAGACAGGCGGATCATGGGAGCCTAGTGGCCAGCCAGCCTGGCCAAAATGGTGAGCTTCAGGTTTCTTACTTCCTGTCCCCAAAGAATAACGTGGTGAGTCATAGAGGAAGCTGCCTGATGTCCTGCTCGTGCCTATGTGGGAGTCTACATGAATATGTGTACAACTACCCCCCCACTCATCACTCATACACACACATACACATGTGCACACACACACACATGCACACACACACACATACACATGCACACACACAGACACACACACACATGCATACACACACACATGCATACACACGTTTCCTTTTGCATTCAGGTTTTGGAATTCTGGGTGTCACACAGGCCTGAATGGTTAAAAATAGCTACCTTCAGAGACCTCTCCTTGGGCTTTATTCTTCTTTGGGATTATTTTTAAGCCTCCATACCCAAACTGGGTCATCACCCTTGCCTAATTTAAAAATCTCCCAGATCCAATGTTCTCCAAAAATCAATAAGATTTTCCTCCCTACCAGATAATGCCAGGAGCCATTCACTGTATTCTCAGGGCTGGTTCTGCATGAGTCTGATTTTATGCACACTATTGTAATAATTTATTAACTTGATAAAATCTGCTGACTCCTCATGGAGATTGCTTGTTTATATTTTACCTTCCTGCAGCCTTCTCCCATAGCCTGTATTACTGAGCATTTACATGAGAATAAGGCTTTTGTTTTAGAAGCTCATTTCTGCCTGTTTATTGTGTCCCCCAAAGTCACAGCCCTGTTTGTGACATACATCGTGCTTTTCATATTGAAAGCACTCAATGAACCCTGAACAATTAATCTTCCCATGGTGTTTAACTTATGTAGGCGACTAGAATTGGCCTCATTTTGCAAACTGGGCAACCTATGAGATACACTTGAGGATGTACAAGCTCCACCGTTGGATACAGTTAGTTCTGCTGAGTGTTTTAAAAAATAGCACTTACTACTTTTGGGGAGATGTGTGCCCTGGCATATCTGTGGAGGTCATTTCAGGAGTCACTTTTCTCCTATTACACGAGTGGGTTCCAGGGATTGAACTCAGAGACCGTGTAACCAGCTGAGTCATCTCTCCAACCCCTACTGAGTTACTACAATGCATACTATTTTATGCTTTCTTCTCAAAGGAAAGATAGCAATGAGAAATGAAGAATACATCGGAGTGAAGGAACTCCACAAAGTCAGTGCTTAGCTGTCTCTGAGAGTGGGTGGTGCTGGGTAGGTTCTTTGATCATGTTGGATGATTTATTATGTAAGAACACAGCTGCAGGGACGAGGGCAAGGTCTGACAATGGGTACTCTTTTCCCATTGGTTAACCCTGGACCTGACAGCGAGGTCACTGGCAAACCAACACCATGATTGACAGATGACCCAGCACCTCCACACTAGCCATTAAACTAGTGGGATGTAGTCCAGTTCCTTCTTTTCATGCTGTGTTCAATCGTTTAAGCATTTCCTTGCTAATATGTGATTAGAAGCAGCAATGATGAAGACCAAGCCAATTTTTTAAATCTATGTAACAGTTTAATATTCAGTGTGGTTTTCCAGCGGACAGTTCTGCAGTGCTTGAGGAGCGACAGGATGCAAGTCTCGTGCGTTCATGCCCTTGGGTATCTCCACAGCCTTCTTTCTCTCCCTCCCACCCCATTTAATAGATTCTTGTTAAAACTCCTCCAAGGCCCTTCTCAACAGCAGTGCCTTCTATCTCTCTACCCATCTTTTTCTTTTGAATCTACATCCTATTTTGTTTTAAGCTCTCTCGTGTAAGTTATCAGACTGCTGTCTTATCCTCCTGCTAGATTATAAACTTCTTGGGGGCAAGGACTATAATTAATTCATCTTTAGAGTCTCTGAAGGCTTGAGTGTCTTCTATTCTTTCTATTTAAATACTGTTCAACTGAATGTTAAAGTCACTAATGAATTCTAATACCTAAAGTGTGCATGGTGTGTGTGTGTGTGTGTGTGTGTGTGTGTTGTGTATACACGCACACATATGTATATCTCCTTCCCACAGTTGGATTAGGCTGGCGTGAGGATGCTAGTCTCAGGCTAAATTCTACCAGGAAAACCAAATGTTAGCAAAATTATGATGGTGGTACTCTTAGGAGAATCATTTCCAAATTCAAACCAGGTTCAAAGTTTCGGTGAGTCTCAGGATGTTTGCAAGGCTACATAACAGATTCTGAACCTCCGAGCTGTGGTTTTCAAAAGGATCTATTTATCTTACTAAGGAACCGGGGACCTGTGAATGGAAGCTCTGATTTTGAGCCACGTTCAGGGTAAAAGCCCAGTGAGATACAAGTGGGGAGAGAGCATCCTCTTAGGTACTCAAGGATTAATTGTGTTGCTGTTCATCAACCTTTAGGAATCTGGAAATAATTTTCCCGTTGGCTATTTGTGTTAGAACAGATGTAAAATTAATCAGTCTAGCGAACAGGACTAGGTCTATCTTGGCAAAAAAAAATCATATTAGCTTTCCCAATGGGAATCTTAAAAAGAAAAAAAAAGACCTCCAAATCACATGCTCAGTAGGTCCAAATATTATGTTTGAGTCACATGGGTTTATGCTTCCCACCTTGTGAACAGGTTTTACTTTCTCCCAGTATAATTTTTCCTGCATAACTTGACCTTTTTGAAAGGCAAACTGTTGCTCAGAACATCAACTCCTTTCTGGGATGGTTAGTAGAACTAATGTTGACCTAGTTGCTAGATCTTCAGTAGATCTCCAAATCCTGGCATAGTCCTGTGGAACTGCAGAGAGTAAATTCAAGGTGTTTGTTGTCAGCCTGATTTGGAAGCAAAGCATTCTCCACTTCTCTGCTGTTTCCCAGCAATGCAGCAACATTAACACAGCAATGCAGACAACCTACTGTAGTGGCTGCGATATTCCCACATTGATCTCAAATCCTTTTCCAATATTGCACAATACACATGAAAGTTACTAACTAAACGTTTACCTGAGACTGGCATCTATAATTTATGAAAGTTGATTAAAGAAACCAGAAGGGTTATACCTTTAAAAATGTAAGTGCACTGAGACTCTATTCCAGAAAATGGATCTTCTCTTTGCCAGCAGGTCTCAATTGCAGATGGCCTCTTGATTACCGGCGTGACCCAGCGTCTGTTTTCTCGTCTCAGGACTAGGACCCTGTCTGGGTTGACCCTGTGCAGGTCCTGGGTGTGCTGCCACAGAGTCTGTGAGTTGATGTGTACATGAAGCCTAGAGAGAGAGCAAGGAGACAGTAGGTGGGTGGTGATAGTGAATGCCAGCATGAAATTGGGTGTGGGAGACCTGGGGGAGGGGAGACATGATCAAACTACAGCATATGAAAATATTTAAAAATTAGAAAGCTAAACACAAGCAAACAAAAAATCCCAATGTAAACCATGTTTGACTTTGAGGGGAATCTCACCTGGTGTCCTGGCATCACCATACACAACTCCATCCTACTCTACGGTATAATGTAATTATGATTATTACTTATTATGACCATTATTGTGTGTGTGTGTGCTGCGAATGTTGGTGTTCACGAGCCACCATGGCATGTGTGTAAAAGGTCCAAGGACAACTTTCCAGAGTCTATTCTCTCCACCGTGGGCTCCAGGGACTGAATTCAGGTCTGAGACGTCTTGCTGGCCCTCTATTTTTACTTAGTATACTCTGTGGTGCGTGCTGCTTTGCGGCAGTTATCTGGAGTCATTCTTTTTTTTCTTTTTTTAGGAGCTGGGGACCGAACCCAGGGCCTTGCGATTGCTAGGCAAGCGCTCTACCACTGAGCTAAATCCCCAACCCCTTCTGGAGTCATTCTTGTTTATGCTTTTCGACTCGCAAGCATCCAGTTCTCTGTATTCTTCAGCTCGTACATTTGGGATTACACCTGAGCTATTCAGAGTCATTCTTACCCTTATTTTACTCTTTAAAGCTAAGCCCTCCAGCCTGAGCGCTGACACCTGTGATTTATCAACCTCTGGTGACCTGTGAACCTCAGTTACTTATATCCAAGACGATTTGGCCCAATTCTTGTGAGGATGGGGGTTGGCTACAGTGTGCCGGAGGCGGGTTTCTGCGTCTGTCTGTGAACCTGACTCACATGGCTTGCGAGCTTAAAGCAGTATGCTGGTTTAGTTTCACTCATCAGATTCATGGAGGGCTGCTTGGCGCTGGGGTGCATGGGTAAATTATGGTTCCCTGGTAAACACAGGGAACGGAGGCATGTATAAAAGTTCGCGGGAAGCTGAGGGCGTACGGGGTTCTTCTGGGTTATACGGCTTCACCAGCAAGTCAGAGGGAGTCTGCAAGCATGAAGGCTTCCATAGGTGAGAAATACTTCATAACTAAAAACCTTAATACTGAGGTTCAGAGCAGTGTGGAGTTAGACAGCGGAGGAGACAAGACCATAAAGTCTCAGAGAGGTGTTAAGCAGTACCCTGTTCCTAAGACAGCCAGCCTTTGTGGTCCCGAACAAGGTTTTATCTCCATGAACTTTAGTTACCAGAACTGTAAAAAAAAAAAAAAAAAACAAAAACCCAAAGCGTTAGGGGCTTTATTTGAAATGTAGATGCTACTTGGTGTTTGCTTCGTGTTAGTTACTGTGTCTTCTCTATGCGTCTCTGATGATTTTTGTTTTTGGAAAAAGACCCAGCTTTCATCTGTGACAAGCCTCACGAGGCTGACTTCACTCTCGGCTTTGAGGAGGGAAGAGAAGACCATGACCCTGGGCCTGTCAGGCCCTTAGTTCTCCAAAGAGCAGTTCTGTCCGTGCACAGGTGCAGACAGAGCCTCAGACACTCTTTGGAGAGACTTGAACCTAAAGTCACATTGAATCAGGGCTTCCACAGCCATCAAACCTCATGGAAATGCCTCTGGGAGTTTGGAACTAGCTGAATGTCTGTAATGAGATTAAGAGTTACCGTGGATGTAGTGCCAGTGTTTCCAGGGAGGTTTAACTGAAGCAGGGAAGACCGTCCTCACACAGGTGGCACCATCTCGTGGGCTAGCCTCTACCATTCACCACTGTCTGCTTTCCGACTGTGGTTGAAGGGTGACCAGCTGCTACCACCTCCCCACTGGAGTAGTTACTTTTCTGTTACTATAATAAAACATGGAGACCAAAAGCAACTTAGGGAAGAAAGTTTATTTTGGCTTACAGTTCTGGACAGAGAGTCCATGTAATGGTTTGAATATGCTTGGCACAGGGAGTGGCACTATTAGGAGGTGTGGCCTCATTGGAGTAGGTGCATCCCTGTGGGCATGGGCTTCAATACCCTCACCCTAGCTGCCTGGAACTTGGTCTTTCACTAGCAGCCTTCAGACGAAGATGTACAATTCTCAGCTCTGTCTGCACTATGCCTGCCTAGATGCTGCCCTGAACCTCTGAAACTGTAAGCTAGCCCCAATTAAAAGTTGTCCTTGTAAGAGTCGACTTGGTCATGGTGTCTGTCCACAGCAGTAAAACCCTAAGACAGCCCGTAATGTTGAGAAGGGAGCCTGGCAACAGGTGGCTGAACAGGAAACCGAGAGATCAGATTTTCAACCACTAACATGAAATGAAGAGAACAAACTGCCAGAGGGCAAGGCTATAAACTCTCAAAGGCTCCTAGTAACAAGCTTCTTCCTGCAAGGTTGCAGCTTCTATACCTCCCCAAAGGTTCTACCAGTGAGGGCCAAGTGTTCAAACAGCTGAGCCTACAGAAGACATTCCTCATTCAAACCGCCACACACACCATAACATCCCATGAAACAGAAAGCTGTAGTACCCTCCTTTCTTAGTCTTTCTCTGTCTCTCTCTTTCTCATCCTCTCTTCCTCTCCAGCGCTCTCCCACTTCCCCGCCCCATTTCCCGTGTGTGTGTGTGTGTGTGTGTGTGTGTGTGTGTGTGTGTGTGTGTGTGTGTGTGAGCTTTCTGATTTAACTACAGTGCTACACTGAGCAGTGAGCTGGTTGACTCAGTCTCCCCTTCAGAAAGCACAGACTTGTAGGTGCTGAGGATCAAATCCAGTCTTCATGTTTTCATTACAAACAATACTTCACTGACTGAGTCATCATTCCAACCCCGTAAGTTGCTTCTTGGGAGATATCTGGTCACAGCAATGAGAAAAATGGCTGCAGCAGTTGGTAGGTCCGTTTCTCTAACCTTGGATCATCTGCAGAACCAGTGCAGCTAAGCACAAAATACTCTGAGAAGAAATAGTTGCACTGAAAGGAATTTGTCACTGTGGCTACTTGGCTGTTGCTTTCTCTGTCATCCGGCATGCTTGGCTTGGGCAGCATGGGGATGGTGTACTTTGAATAAGAGTGATTGGGGGGGAGGGAAAGGGAAAAGGAAGAGGAGGGAGAGGGAGAGGGAGAGGGAGGGGGAGGGGGAACCGGCTACCCTGAAGAAGATAGGATAGCAGCTGTAAATATGGGTGCAATTTAGAATCTCAATTTCCCTTCAATGCCTATGTATAAATTTGCAATTATGCTTCACTAAGTACAGATGAGTTCATTTTGCCTCTGCTCAGAACAAGTTTATGAGAGAGACGCTACAAACCATCCTTTTGTATTTGCTAAATCTGGACCTAATTCCATTTTTCAAGAAATCATGTTTGCAGAAATAAGGCCACATGGAAATGAACAAATAATGAAAAATTGAATATAACAAACCCCTGAAGTCCTAGAGAATTAAAACTCTGCCAGAATTATTTATAAAATGTGCAGCAGTATCCAAAAAGTATTTACAATTTGCTTCCCGGCTTGTAAAATCTGGTGCAGTCCAAACATACGTGGTGGTTCCCTGAGACTCCAAACATGTTTCTGAAATCCCACGCCCGGCTCCAGTGAGGAGCAAAGAGCTCCAGATGGAGGGCTCACACTCTGACATGCAAAAGTCTCGGAGACAGACCTTCTGGGCCACTCAGTAGAGAGGGATTGCGCATGGAACCAGGCTGTTCTCCAGCGAGACAAATTCCTATGGCCCACAGATGCGTCTGTAAAGTGGGGTCTGGCGGGGCGTGGTAAAAAGAGCGAAACTCTACAGACCAGAATGTGGGTAGAAAATCAAGTGGCACACGTAAGGCTTCTTGTCTTCCTGAGGCCCAGGTTTCCAGCATCTACTTAAGGATGCTCACAACTATCTGAATTCCACCCCTAAGGGATCTGACACCCTCCTCCAGCTTCCGAGGGCACTCGCACACAGGCGTCGCTCACTCACACACACACACAGACTACACACATGCACATTTAATTTAAAAAAAATTAAATGAAAACAAATGACAGGCAAAGGGGAATCTCAACACTTAACAAGCAAGTGACTTATTTATGTTGGAGGGACGGAGACCCAGGTGCAGCTTTCAAAGTTCCCCAGTACATAGAGGTGCTGGGAGTGACCCTGCAAAGGGATTCGGATGTCCCCTTCCACTTCCATGCCATGCATCCCTTGCTGTTGCGACCCATTCAGATGGTGGGGACACAGTACCATCCATCTGCACCTCTTTGAAACAAGAATCTCATATTCAGGCGTCCCTTTTAAACGGTAGATACAAGAGCCAACTCTCGCTGCTTCCACAAGGTCTCATAAGGCTGTTAATCACAAGCACTGATAGCTTCTCTTCAGCGTTGGATGAATACCAATTAGAGAGATGGGGCAACCTGAGGAATGGAGAGGAGAGAGCAGTGGGGGACTGGCTTTGTTGTTTTGGGGAGGGGTTGCCAAAAAATATTACCTGGGGCGCCAGTGCTCTTCTCGCCAACCCTGAGGGTGGCTGACGAGATTGGCAGGCGAATTTACAAAGTATAAAGTAGAGGCTGTAGCTGGAGCACCATATTATTATTAATAAGCTTTATCTTTCTAGATAGCGATGGCCAAACCTGACTCGCTTTGAGTTTTAGAATCAGGCAGCATTTGTCTACACTTTATAATTCTGTTTGCTTAGCCTCTCACAGTAGATTCTGTCTGAAAAGGGTTGTGGGGAACTTCAGGCAAGCACATAAGGAAAAGGCCTGGGAATAAATCACCACCACCGACAAAATGTTTGCCACGTGCAGAAGAGAATTTACCAGGGAACATTCAGGAGAATAGACAGAAGGAAAATCCTAGTTAGACTTGGATGGAGTCTTAGCTGAAGCTAAGCTGGTCACCTAAGCACCAGGGCTTTCAGCAGTGTGCAGCCGTGTGTGTGTGTGTGTGTGTGTGTGTGTGTGTGTGTGTACAAATACTTGCTTGCGAACATGCACATACATGTTCACATTTTTGAAGGTCAGAGGTTAATGCTGGGCACCTTCCTCAGTTTTTCTTCATCGTACTTTTTGAGACGAGGTCTCTCACAGAACCTGGAACTCACCAACTGGCCAGACTGGCTCAGCAGGATGGAGGAACTGCCTGCTCCTCCTGTTCCCACAGAGCTGTGGGTGTGCACCACAGGGCAGAGGTTTTCTTGAGTTCAGAGGACTCAGACTCAGGACTGCAGGCTTGTATGGCAGGCGCCTTACCGACTGAGCCGTCGCCGCTGCCCCGACACTCGGCACAGAGACTCTCTCTCTCTCTCTCTCTCTCTCTCTCTCTCTCTCTCTCTCTCTCTCTCTCTCTCTCTCTCTCTCTCCCTCGTCCTTGGAGATCCCCATCTGGTCCTCGAAGTCTCTTGGTGTCTCTGGTGGCATCTTGAGGACAGGGATTCTCAGTAGGATGATCAAGTTTTAGGACTGACTACTAGAGTGGAAGCAGACTTGTGGAGAACCAACTGCCGACTTGGGAATAGGAAAGCAAAACCGTATTTCTCCCCCGGTTCAGTTGCGAACTCTCTTCTACTGCCCCTGAGTGCTGCAGACGCAGCGTGGAGCTGCTCAGGAAACTTGATTAGATCCCACAGTGGTGAGCACACTGAGTTTCAAGAGGCCAGGAAATCGTTCGTGCCTTTGGAAGTTGTGTGAAAAATCTGTCTGTGTGGAGGGAGGACAAAATTAAACTGAGTTGACTGAGAAACATATTAAACTAAAATGATGTTTGATTTGCCATCGAGAGCTCCGCTCTTTCAGATGTTTTGGAGAGCGCCTCTGTGGGGATATGGGAAGACCGAGGCCTCTCCTCCATCAACAGTGTTCCCTGGGCTGCTGTGAACCGTTCATGGGTAGAGTGAACCACAGGGAACTTTCAACTGGGTAGGAAGCCCTTTCGGTAGATTGTCAAGAGAAAAATCTTGAAAAGAAGCAAAAAAAAAAAAAAAAAAAAAAAAGAAAAGTCATAGAAAATGCTTGGATGTTTTTGTTCCAACATTTAGTAGGCACACAATATAAATATATTTATATACACTTTATAAAAATATATGTATATATTTATAAAAGTACCTGAATGTGTATTTTATGTATATAATTTAAATTTTATGTATATAATTTAAATATATAAATATGTAAATATTTTATAAAATGTATAAAAGTTATATGTAATGTGTATATATTTCATCCAGGATGTTCGTTTTAACACGATAAAATGATAAGCAAGTTGAAACCAAGTAGTGACTCTGGCCAGGTGTTTCTCAGATGATTCTCTCACGACAAGAAACACCTGACTCTGGGTGCACAGAGCTGGCCTTGTGGCTCACAGAGGAGTCATCTGAGCCATTGATTGCACTTAGCCATCTACAGGTACTCCTGTGCCTTATGTACCCAAGTCTGTGATTTTACTTTCCTTTGTCTTACAGATCAGGGTACATACCTTGCATGTGTTTCCATACTCTTAGAACTTTTAATTATGTTCTTACATATTTATTTAATTTATTTATTATTTTATGCCCGTGTGTATTTTGCCAACGGTTATGAATGTGTGCTGTGTGCATGCCTGGTGCTGAGGAGGTCTGAAAAGGGGGTCAGATCCCTTGGGACAGGAGTTACAGATGACTGTGATCTGCCATACGGGTGTGTGGAATCAATAGATGCTCTTAAGTGTGGAGCCAGCTTTCCATCCGTCGTCTGTCTGTCTGTCTGTCTGTCTGTCTGTATGTATGTATGTATTTATTTATTTATTTAATGTTGTCTCTGTGTGTGCACATACATGCCTATACACTATGCGGGGGAGTGTAGAAGGACAACTTGCCAGAGTGGATTCTCTCCTTCTAACATGTGGATTCTGGGGATCTTACTCAAGTCATCAAGCTTGGCAGCAAACGTATCTACAGACGCCACACTTTGCCAGTTCCGTGTCTTAATATACTGAAATCCTTTGTAACCTTCCACCAGAATTGAAGAATCTGGGACACGTTTCCGTCACTGTAATAGAGAAACATGACCGAGCAGGAGCCACGGAGGAAGAAAAGTGTGTGGAATTATTCCTGGGAAGACACATTCCCTAGACGGGCCACGTTTATAAGATGGCCACATTTATAAATTTACAACATTTTACAAATGTTACTTTACAGTGAGATTCCCTTGTGTAAAGACTATCACTTCAAAGTGGATTAAACTCAGATCAATGAAGGAGAAAAATAGAATAGTGTGTGTAGAAGAAAAAACTGAATGAAAAATAGGAACCTTCATAAAGTTGGACTGTCAGAAGACAGCAAAGCAAGAGGATGGAGGACAAATGCCAGGTGCTCAGAGGAAGCCATTCATCGGACAAGCAAGAGGGCCTGTCTGAGCAGTAAGCAGGAGATGCACAGCATCGATATCTTGTCAGCACTGCTCCAAGAAGCTCAGTGAAGCCACTCTTGGAGTAGAGTGGAGACATATAGTCCTAGACCAGAGGTGTTTGAGGAGAGTTCTGGAAATGGCATCTGACTTTTGGGAGCTCAGACGTTGTGAAAGAAGTAGAAGGTGAGTTGCATAAAGGAGTAGAGAGGGGACAAATCACAGATGTCACTGCCGAGTGAGTCATGGAGCACAGACGCCACTTATATCAACTTACGTAGCTGTAACAACAGGTTTAGAGCAAAACCTGAGTTCCTGGAGTCCTCATCAGCTAGGCTGGATCATCTGTCCCAGTATTTCAATCAAATAGCTCAGTATTTGTGAAGAGGAGCAAAAGAAGATTTCGTTAAGGTGACCAAAATGGAAGGCACATCTGAAGGGGCTCAATGACCCCTCAGTACATCTTCGGGTCACCTACATGCACCCTGATTTAAGTCAGGAAAGGATTTTGTCAGGGCACAATGGGTATAATGAAGACATAGATCCAGATGTCTGACCCCCTTCTGGGTTCTGGATCTGCAAGGTGGTTTAAGGAAGTCCTTATTGTTTGAGAAGAGCAATCTGGTTCCTAGAAGATGATGGTTCAAGCTCAGGAGTACAGCTTTCTTATTATGGATGATTAACCCGGGCGCATGATCTGTCCTGTATACTGTGACACAGCCTGGGGTACTTTTAGGTTTTTATTTGTAAAGATGTTTTTCTCCTTTCCTTTCCTTTCCTTTCCTTTCCTTTCCTTTCCTTTCCTTTCCTTCCCTTCCCTTCCCTTCCCTTCCCTTCCCTTCCCTTCCCTTCCCTTCCCTTCCCTTCCCTTCCCCTCCCCTCCCCTCCCCTCCCCTCTCTCCTCCCCTCCCCTCCCCTCCCCTCTCTCCTCCCCTCCCCTCCCCTTCCCTCCCTCCTCTCCCCTTCCCTCCCCTCTCCTCTCCTCTCCCCTTCCCTTCCCTTCTTCCCTTCCTTCCTCCTCCTCTCCCTTCTTTCCACCTCCCTTCCTATTGTGGATTTGGTTTAATGCTTGCATTATGTGTCCCCTAATGTGAATTCCACATGTGAGATGCTGAGGGTCCCTGCCCCAAGCTGGTTCTGACTGGTAATAAAGTTGCCAGTGGCCAATGGCTGGGCAGGGAGACAGAGGTGGGACTTTAGGATTCCCAGGCAAGGGGACAAAGGGAAGAAGGGAATCACCATGTCAGGGAAGGAACAGGAGCCAGGCTTGAGAGTTACAGAAGGGAAAGCACACACTCATAGAAGAGCTGGGGAAGAGCGGCCCCAGGGGCTCCATGATTGGGTCTGGGTGACAAAGATGGAATACAGACTTTACTAAGTACTAATTCAGGAGTATCAGAGGGGAGGCGCCAGCAATGTGGAAGTTTAGGGGTGACCCAGCCATTGAGCTGATCAAGGCATATTTAACTATAAGACTGACACTCTCTCTCTCTCTCTCTCTCTCTCTCTCTCTCACTAGTGGAGGGGGAAGCCCTTGGTCCTGCCAGGGTTGGACCCCTAGTGTAGGGGGTTGTTGGGGGGGGCGGTAATGGGGGGTGGAAGGAGGGGGAACACCCATATAGAAGGGGAGGGGGAGGGTTAGGGGTTGATGGACAGGAAACCAGGGAAGGGAATAATATTTGAACTGTAAATAAGAAATACCCAATTTAATAAAAATGGGGGAAAAAGACTCTCTCTCTCTCTCTCTCTCTCTCTCTCTCTCTCTCTCTCTCTCTCTGTGTGTGTGTGTGTGTGTGTGTTTATTCGAGAAACCAGAGCATTGGAGCAGGTTGTGAGGAACTTGTGCTGGGAGATTTGTGTAGCATAATCCCTATAGCAAACTCCCTTCTCTCCTCCTTTCTTCCTTCTTTTCTTCCTCCCTCCCCATCCCTCCTTCCCTCCTTTCTTCTTTTCCTTCTTTTTCCCCTTTTTCTCTGTGTAGCCCTGGCTGTCTTGGGACTTGCTGACCAGGCTAACCTTTAAGACTGCCTCATGAGTGCTGGGGTTAAAGATGCATTGTCCTCATACTTGTAAAGATACTTTTCAATCAATCTTATTGTTCCCAGAATGTAAAATGACTGCGGATTTAGAAGAAATGACTGGACATCTTCCGGCCTGCTTTTTGGAAGCCTGAAAGGAGTTCCTTAAAGGAGACAGATGCAGAATGGAGGCAGAGGTGACAGCTTTCAGTCACTTTGTGGGCCCACGTGAGGACTCCATGCTTTAGAACAAATGTTTCCTTAAGTTTGTCATGGAATAAAGGGTCTGGATTAAGAGCTCTTCCACTGCAGGATTGGAACAGTAAATGATTCATTTTAGCCTATCATAATGCCTATGTCTCACATTCTGCCCACATGACAAATAGCATACGACCTGGGACACTTTAGATTAAGATCCAAAGACTGGGGTGAGCTATCCATTTCTATGTTTTATTTCTATAAGGTATGAACAGCCATATAGAAATATAGTTGGATAGAAAGGTTTGATCTAGTAACAGGCCAAGGGTGGCTTGAGCAATGCCAGTCTGCTCACATTATTCTCAACCCTCGGTTGCAGTGTTTCCTTTTCCTGGGGATGGGGACTGGCCTTTCTGGAATAAGGATCTTCATTTCTGTGTGGCCACTGTCACACAGAAAAGTGCAGGCAATGTAAGAGTAGGATTTCCAGGTTTTTGAAGGGCTTTGGGGACAGCTTCTGGTTTCAGTGATACATCTCGGGGAAGAGGAGTTCTAGATTCTACAGTTTGCCTCAAAGGACAGCAGGACTGACAGACAGACCAAAGGGCAGAAACTTTTCTTCTGATCCTGAGGCCTTTTACTTAGCAAGAAGAAACTTTTTCTGTAACACCAACAAAGCTTAAATATGCACATGGGTTCTCTCAGGGTCTCCTGAAAAATGTTCATTCTGACTCTGTAAGTTTGGGTGGGGTCTAAGATTCAGCGTTTACAGCAAGACTCGGGATTATGCCCATGAGAATGTTTCAAAGACTGAATTTAAAAAAAAAAGGTTTAAAATGAGTTTCCTATTGATGGTCTGCAACAGTGGATTTCACTGTGACTTTTCATAAATGTGTACAGTGTATCTCCATCCGTCATCTGCCCATCTCCTCAATCCCAGTAACTTGCCTTTCTGTTTTCTGTCCTTTGTTGTGTGTTATCTCATGAATTTAATTAGAGTTGCTTACAGGAATGAGAGCGAAGAGTTGTTCACAGAAGCATAGGAACCTTATCAGTGGCTACACCACTGAAGAAAATGTTAAGATTGAATTTCGACTATGACTGCTAGGCAGCCATTTTGTTTTTATCTGGACAATTTAAGTGGTCCTGGAAGTGAGAACTCTGAATGGTGGCATGGAGAAGATTGTTGTTTTCATATTTATTTGGTAATTTCTTAACACGTTTTTGCTTGTTAGATCTGAGAGAATGGTTTGTGCCTTTGGGTAGCAAGTATGGCCTCACTGCTTATACCTGTGACTGACAGTTTCTGGTCTTGGTTGCTGACTTTTGGTCACTACCCAAGAAAGCTATAAGACATGACATTACGTTTATCCAATCCTAACTGCAACAAGACGTACTATCTCCCTCTCTCTCTCTCTCTCTCTCTCTCTCTCTCTCTCTCTCTCTCTCTCTCTCTCTCTCTCTCTCTCTCCCCTCTTTGAAACTGCTACCGAGTCAATGGAACCCAGCCAATGCCCTGGAAAACTTCCAGACCTGCACATTTCTCGTGCCCATTACAGCTGAAACGGCAGCTCTATTTACACAAACATTTCCCCTACAATTTAAGATTACAACTGGCATGCCAAATCGATATTAGGGACATGTTTAATACACTTATGAATTTGGGGGGGTGGGGAATAGAAATAACACCTTTTATTTCAGAATCAATTTGAAGGGGGCTGACTCCGTGTGCTGAAAAAGAGATCTCAGCCCATAATCTTGGGTTCCTGTGCACACAGCACCAGTTTAGCTCCTAATTTACTCTCGGGTGACTTAGTAGTATTGCTTAATTATAGCAGTTGCAAATTCTATCCTCCCAAATCCATCACGGGCAGCCAAACATCTGCAGGGTTCTGTAGGAGGGAGGACGCCAAAATGAAATGCTCATTTTTGTATTATTTTGCTTTTATTAGTTTTTAATACATATATGTAATAAACAAGACGAGAAGACAACACTTAAATATGCACCGATGGTAATCAAATGTAAGATATTAAGTTGCAAAAATGTCCATTCTATGAAAGGAATATGATCCCCCTGAGACTCGAGGCTGTGGTGGGGGACCTGTTAAAATAACATTGACTTTTCAGTGATAGAGTAGAAGGAGAAAGAGTTCTCAACATGGGAAATCCGATCTGAGCCAGAAGCTCTGCACAGATCCCCGAACGCCGAAATGTTGATGTCCTGGGAAGCGGAGAGCAACCACTGACTGATTGAAACATCTCTGATTCCCAGTGCTGGGTCATCCAGGAAGGCTGAGAAAGGCAGAGTGATATCAGGGAACTCAAAAGTTCAAAACCATGCTAGCCCTGAATTGTCTCAAGCTTCTGACTGACAGATCACACCAATGATTGTCATTTTCAATAAAAGATGTTTTTAAGAAAAATCCAAGATACTATCAATTCCAGAAATTAATTTTATCCATTCTGTGACAAACTGAAGGTGTAAGGCTGGGTATGGGTATGGTAACTCATGCCTTTAATCCCAGCACTTGGGGGCAGTCAGGCATATTACTGCACATTTGAAGCTAGCCTGGTTTACACAATAACGCTCAGGCTAGCCAATGTGATGTAGAAAGACCTGATTTTTTGTTGTTGTCGCTGTTTTTTGTTTTAAACAGTGACCTAATTTCACATGTATATGCATTTGACAATTCTTTGGGGGGCTGTTTTTCTTTTGTTACAAAAAGATATTTACTGTCACTAAAAAGAGATACATTTCAACAAATTGTACAGTTTTAAAAAGAGAAGAAGGCCAAGGGATAGCTCTGTTGCAAAGGTTGCCTTGAAAGTCTGAGGTCCTGATTTTGATCCAAAGGACCTGTGAAAAAGCCAGGGGTTTTGGAACATGCCTGGACTCTCAGCACTGGGAGAGTAGATGAGGTATCTAGGAATTACTGTTCAGCCAGTATAGCCTACTTGGTAAATTCCAAGTCAGAGAGAGACCCTACCTCACAAATCAAAGTGGACGGCACCTAAGGAATAACATCCAAGGTTGACAGATGGCTTTCACATGCATAAATGTGCAGGAGTACCTGAACACACACACACATACATACACACACACACACACACACACACCACACACACACACACACACACACACAGAGAGAGAGAGAGAGAGAGAGAGAGAGAGAGAGAGAGAGAGAGAGAGAGAGAACTATGCTATCCTGGAACTCACGCTATAGACCAAACTGACCTTGAACTCAGAGCTCTGCCTGCCTCTGCCCTCCAAGGGCTGAGATTGAAGCTGTGTGTTCTTTTAAAAACATCCTAAGGAACACAACTCCAAACTTCACAGAGACTCATTCCTCTTGTGCAATAGTATTTGTATAAACTCAAAAAGAGAAGAGGAAAGGAAGGGGGGAAAGTACACAATATAAAAAAATAGTTAATTAAAAAATTCTGTCTCCTATGCTCAGCAGGGATTTGCTAAGAATTAAGCTGAGGCTAATGGAGCTCACAGTCCCCATATAACGCCACAGAGGGAGGAAGGCTGGATATTGCCTTCTAGGACGCAAGCAGCTTAAGGAGCTCAGTGGATGTCTCAGAGAAACCTACTGAGCGAACGCTCCCGTCCCTGTTTGGAAGATCGTCTCCAGTTAGGTGATATTGCTAGGAGCTAGGTGTGACCCGAGTGAATGCTTATAGTTTAGACATCTCAATGACGTGTTAACTGGTGTAAGACTCTCAGAGAGAATCTTCCCTCAGGAGGGAGATCTTCAAGCCCAATGACCAGTCCGAGTCCACAGGCTGTAATCAGCAAGAGGATTTTTATTGATCAGGATACACAGGTATCTGTGGGCGTCCCAGTCAATTTGGAAGACTGGCGCGCCTAGCAGAACCAGGGACGGGTTTTTATAGTGTATTGGGAGTAGAAGCAGGCTTACAGAAGCAGATGTATGGTTATAGGGATGTGATTGGTGGAGTAAATGAGGCATACGTGTATGTTACTTATTTTGGCTATAATCATAACAGTGAGTTAGCAAAAAGTACATGGTGGTCAGGGCTTCCGGGGGGTCAGGGACTTTTTTTTTTTTTCTTGTCAGGTGGCCCATGGAGTAGTGCCCATAATTTAGTCTGGTTTCTGCATTTTGTTTTCTTTTCTGGTCTGTTTCGTCTAAATGATGGGTCAGCTTGTCCCACATATCTAAAAACTTACTTTTTATTTCTATAGTTGAGGGCCTTGGGCTTGTACAATTCCCTTTCTGGGAGGGGGTCTTTCACTGGAAACCGAAAGGGTGTGGTAAGGACCTCTTATTAAAGCAGCCAGAAGCATAGGGTCTTGTGGATGCCCAGAGACATATGGTTTATTAGGAAAACTCACCTATTCCACTTGCTGAGCCCGTGTGTGTGCGTGCATGCGTGCGTGCATGCGTGCGTGTGTTTTAAACCCTGACAACTTCCAAGCACTTCTAGTTTTGGGTCATTCATGAGTGGCTCGAGACTACAGTCAACCTTTTCCAGGAGAATGCCAAGTCTCTGATGGGAGAACCTCCCAGGAGTTAGTCTGAGTCTGAAGTGCTGACACAATCCCTTAGGCACCACAGGTACGCCATATATACAAAGTAATGTCTCTTTTTGGCATTTCATACAGACTTTGTTTTGTTTGATCCTCTCTCCTTACCCCGCTTTCCCCCCTTCTACTCACGGGTCACGTGTATTCTTTCTCCCCCTCCTGTAACGCTCCTTTTCAGCCTTGTTTGAAAAAGCACCTGATGTTCAAGATCCTCATCGTTCATGTGAGACGTCCGACTCAATGGTGTCTCTGTGACCGGAGAGGAGGAGGGGTATGGGGGGGAGGAGGGGTATGTGGGGGAGGGAGAGAGGGGAGAAGGGAGGGAGGGAGGGAGGGGAGGAGGGAGGAAGAGGCAGAGGCTCTGGGCCCTCTGGGTTAGGGTTCTGCTCTGAGCTTCATCTGAACTTTAGATTCTAAGAAGACGACAAACTGATTTAAAGGACGCTGGGAGACACAGCAACTGCTTGTCCTATTTGTTCCAGTTAAGAGTTTCATTAAAAAAATTACTAAACCATTAGTAGATTTCTTTTAAATCTAGAATTGCAAAACCAAATACTAACTGTCAAATTCTTTCCTTCTTCCTCCCTCCCTCCCTCCCTCCCTCCCTCCCTCTCTGACACAATGTCTTACTATGTATGTGTAGACTTGTCCTGGAATTCGCTATGGAGATCGTGCTGGCGGTCAACTCAAGGAGTTCTGCCTGCCTCTGCTCCCCAAGCATAGTGCTAAAATGAAAGATGGGCACCATCGCACCTGTTCCCTCCTCAGATTCTTAAACTTGGTATGAGTTTAACTGTAGGATTACAACTGGCTCCAGCTGTAGGATTAATGGTGGGGTCCTGTGTCCGCTCCACCACAAGCCTTGGTCGCTGGGGTAGGCAGGATGCTGTGGGAAGCTGAGGGACACTGAGCGCATGGACACAGCTCGAGCTGCCTCTGGGATGCCTCGGAGGAGCTGAGAAAGGAGTGGGGGCCTGCGGGGCTGGATCTAGCCCGGGGGCAAGGGGGGAAAGGGGGAGCTCTGGCTGATCCCAGGGCGGGGTCTTTGTCTTTGACTGGAAGGCAGTGGGCTTGAGCTTGGTGGTGGGCGCTGCTGGGAGCGCAGGGAGGCCTTCTTCAGGAGATTAGATGGCAGATCTGTAGGTGAAGGCCTTCTCTACAGCGGCTCCCTACAGCGGATCCCAATAAAAAGAGGCAGTCCATGGTTTAAAGGCATTTATTGTCGTGGCAGAAAGTGGATGAGTAAAATTGTACCTCAATTCTCAGGGTGGGCCTAAGATTAAACACATTTTGCAGGAAGGAGTGTCTGGGAAGGAAAGTGCCTTTAGGTACCTCACTGTAATGGAGATCTGTCTTGAGCCTACATGACCTATGGTCATGTCCTCTACTTGTGGAGGGGCTTGGGGAGTTGCTCTTACGTGACTGACGGCCACAAGTCTATGCATAGCTGTGGCTAGTGAAGAGGCCTGATTTCCTGGGAGTCAGGCAAACCACCTACGGTCCCTTCAGGGTCACGAGGGTCTCAAGCCTTCTCAACCAGGAACCAGGGTGCCTTTCATGGTCCCACATTTAACAGATGGTCATATTGTTCCAGAACACAGGGTTGAAGCATCTGAGAGGGCTGAGATTGTGAAAAGTCTCATCTTATGCTATGGGTAACATTAAACCTTCCAAGCCAAATGGCATCTGGGTCTCTTTTGCTATGTGAGGGTAACATAATCAAACTTCTTTTCTTTAAAGAAAAATGGCTTGGCTCTTGGAGCTCCTGTATCTCGAAGTGCTGGGGTTACAAGCTTCAAAATTAAGAAATAGAGTAATTGTGGAGAAAAGGAAATTATATTAGATGAAGAGAAATAATTATTTGTACTAATTAATAAGGATATATTGGGCATTTCAACATCCAGAAACAGAGACAATTTGCTCTCCGGAGTGGCTCAGCTTAGGCTGAACTTAAACACTGGAGACACTGATTTTGAATTCTGATTTATACCTAGGAGTTTCTTAACTCTAAATATATTTTAGTAAAATATCCAGACTGGAAAAATGATGGAATGTGTGTTTAAGTCCATCGAAACCCAAAATGCAAAAGTTAATATGATCCTACTATTCCTGTCTTTACAGTGTGTTTTTATTTTACTTCCGAGACCTTAATCTAAAGGGTGGGAGGAACCAGTCCACCCTTTGCACATTAATGTGAAACCAGGATAATTAAAAACCCCTGTTATCAAAACACTCAGAGTAGAATCTGAGATGCATGGGAGCACAGAGACAGGAGGAGTCTGCACTTGGTTGTGCTGGTGGAGTCTGCATGTCGTGTCGGGCCATTGTTCTGTTTTCCTTGTCCTAATTCAGCCCTGGTGTCAACATTCTCTCTCTGGAGAATGGTTGGAGTGAACCCAGATGGGAGACCCCATCCTTTGGAAGGAGGGACCTGGTGATGAAGAGGCTAAGAACTCAGACTGTTGAGTTGAGAATCCAGCGTCCTCACCACCACACTGTGGAACCCACAGGCATGTGCCCAGTATGTTTATCATGTTCCAGGGGTTGGTCCCACATCTATGTGTGTGTGGATAGCACACATTGGACTCAGTGGGTTAGGGATAAGAAGAGGAGGGGAAGGAGGAGGAGGGGGAGAAAGAGGGGGAAGAGGAGGAGGAACAAGAGGAAGAGGAAATGAAATTGGGAGGACTTCATGGGAGGAGTGAAGGGGTTGAATGTGATCAAAATTCATTTTATGCACATATGAGATTCTCAAAGAATACATGAAAATATAGTAGTATGCTGGCTTGGGGTCACTTCTGCCCTCAGAGTGTCCAGGCACTGTGTGGACTTGAAGAAATGAAGCCTAGCCGGGCAGATGGGTTCCTCAGAACCTTTGTGGGCTGAGTGCTGGGGAGAAACAGCCTTCTCTGAGACGGCTTTCAGTGAAACAGCGCTCCTTTACTGGGGTTACCAGGGGCAATGGAAACCTTGGGAAGTGGGTAAGGGTTTTAGGGGTGAGTGTACATCATTGGGTGGTGCTGGGTGCTGGGTGTAGGTGCTGGGTGCTGGGCGCTAGGAATGCTTAATTTGCATGGAGAGGAATTCCAGATGCTTGCTGGCCATGTCCTTATAGAGAGAAAGAAAGTTAAACCTGTAATTTGGCCACCAGGCTACATGGCTCCCTCACAGGGTGGCAGACATGGGGGATCATAAGGCTTATGTGAGCTGGGACAGGTAGGCTCAGGACAAGGAGGAAAACAGTCCTATTCCCATCTTGACCTCAGTCTTGCTCCACACTGGCTCCCCTAGCCGCACAGCTCCCCAGCCTCACAGCAGTAAATACACTAAGGAATTCTTACACTTATTTGCAAATTTTGTAAATCTGCTAAAACAAATGATTTGGTGAACCCAGGCTGAGGTTGGACACGGTTCCACCTCGTTCTCCCATGAGTCAACGGTGTAAGGGGTCTTCCCACTCTCCTGGCCATCCCATTAGTCTCTTCATGGGGCTTTGGTGCTCAGCCTAACAAGTCTTGCTCTTTTAAGACAAGGCTGATATTTTGGGAGATAACTCACTCCTGTGGCAGTATTTCACCCCCTTTTTCTACACTGAAGTCTCATATTTATCTTTTTTTTTCTTTTTTCCTTTTTCTTTGTGATAATGGGGACCAAACCAAGGCCCTCAAACATGCTTGCAAGTTCTCTAACCTGAGTCACTTCCTTAGCTCATGACTTCAGATTTAAACATCTATACACCTAGCCTACAAGAAGTCTTTGCTTACGCTGTCTGTCAGGTGACCTGCCCTAAATGGTCTGCTCCCTCCTTTTCCCTGAATGTTTTCTTGTCAGACTTGTCTTCCTGGAATTAATACTTTCTCTTGTGGTATTTTCATGAGAAAATACTCACCAGGTGGGCTTTGTTTGTTCATTTGTTTTTGTTTTTCTAACCAAATTCTACTAAAGGCCACATAAATTACATGGGGTAAAAACGTATTAATATATTTCATTTTAAATTATTTTCTGGACTGTGAGTTCAGAAGTCTTCAATATGTAAATTTCAAGTGCATTCTCTTTCCTAGCCACAGCATAACCATCAAAATTAGACCAGTGGCCTTGATGAGCCACTCTCATCTAATGCACTGCACCCACGTTTTACTAATTTCCTCAATACAGTCTTTTACAGCGGGAAAGACTTCTGGGGTGGCCCCTTGTGTTCAACAGCCATGTCTCTGCAGTTCCTTTAACTTGTCCACTTCTCCCAGTCTCTTTGACACAACCTTGAGAGTTTGAAGAATATGGACCAATTATTTTGTAGAATGCTCCATAGTTCAGGCTCACCTGTGTTTTTTTTTTTTTTATAGCATAAAATATTCACTGGGATGGAGTTAGAAAATTCTTCCTCCTTTAGAACCTCATAATTTCAAATTATATTAAGGTGCATTGTGCTCAAATAGAAGATACACCAAGTGATAGGTTTGGCTTCCAAACCATTTGTTCACACATGTACACTCCTGACACCCCATACATTCTGTCTCTAAGTAAAAATAATGCCTGGCTACAGTCATTATTTGACACATGTGTATCTCATTTTAAGGGTAAAGTTCTTTGTTGTTGATTATAGTAAGGATTGCTGACAGAACCTTTCCCTTCTGTTCAGGCCATCTCTAGTACTTTGTCTGAAGCCATAGAATGCGATGAAAAGTCATGATATGAAGGGTCAAGAGAAGTTTAGTAGGCAATTCAACTAATTTACTGAAGAGGTGCATCAGGGCAGTCTGCACAGGGTCTGTCTACCAAAAAGACCTTTTCTGAGAGATGATGGGACATTGCTAGCCAGGGATTCCTCATCTCTATATTCTACAATGTAACTTCATCCGCCAGCTCCTCATTTGGGCGAATCTGCAGCAGTCAGGCCTGGTATACATTCAGAGCTCTGCACATCCTGCACACGTGGTCTCCTAAATAAAGTGGTGTCATGAAGCTTCAGCTTCTCCGCTGTGCTCTGAACTGAACTAGTTGTTTCAGAGACCACAGATTAGATGTCTGAGGGCTAAGGGAGGTTTGCCTGGCACTCTGGTAGTATGGTAACATGTAAGCATGGGGCTTTTTATTCTACTAGATGGAAGTTTGCCCATCTAGGATACAGGACACCTTGTCCATCCCTCCCCTCCCCTCCTTTCTTCCCTTCCTTCCCTTCTCTTCCCGAAAAGGGAATGACATGATAAGTAACACACACACACACACACACACACACACACACTCAAGGTCACATATGCACACTCAGTCACACACACTCAGACACACACACAGTCCCACATGTACACTCAGTCACACACACACGTAGTCATACGCAAACACACTCAGATACAAACACACATTCACTGAGTTCCACACACACACTTAGTCACACATTCACCCTTAGTCACACACACATACACACTCTTAGTCACACATGCATACTCAGTCACACACACACACACACACACACACACACACACACACACACACACAGTCACTTTCCTATTCCAGTTGGATTCACAGACCTCTCACTAGTTGACAGGAACCTTTTGTGTTTGCTCAGGCCTTGTGCTTTGCGTCTCTACCACCATTAGGCCTTCTCCTGAAAGTGTTTCTCTGTTACAAGAAACAGTGCAGAAGCAATGAATAACCGCCTCAGAAACACAACTGTTGCCCTGTGTCTGTTACAGAATGAGACTGATCACTTGGAGTGTTCTCCTTCTGCTCACGAAGGGCATTGACACGCCTTCCTTCTGGATATATCATCCTTCCCAGGCACAGTGATTAATATTAGAATTGCTTTCATTGAGCCCACACACTTACAGTACTGCGACATATACAGAAAAATCAATGTGGAGGATGCCTTTGTTTTGCTGCAGTGGCCGTTACT
Source organism: Rattus norvegicus (assembly GCF_021556685.1). Taxonomy (NCBI): domain Eukaryota; kingdom Metazoa; phylum Chordata; class Mammalia; order Rodentia; family Muridae; genus Rattus; species Rattus norvegicus. The sequence goes on along the minus strand of NC_141551.1, from coordinate 5,955,254 downwards.
AGCCTTTCAGAGCTGGCTGCGTTAAGTTTGTTGTGTCGTAGTGCTTTTGTTGATGATACCTGTCACCTGTTTTTGAGTAACTAGTGCCATCCAGAATGTTCTTGCTGAATCAACTTTTCGGGCTCTCAACTTTCTCTTCAGTGCCCTCACCTCTGTGGCTGAGCTGTCAGGTCTAGGGATTCAGCTTTGTCGCACGGGCGCACATTTCAAAGGCGTTTCAGTGTTCACACTTCAAAATTAAAATATACATTTTCTTTTCAGTGACTGAGCTATGCAGCTGAGTCACATGGGATACGGAAGTGGTAGAGTAGAACAGAAAAAAACTCTAACACAGAAGCAAGCGCTTCCCAGGGAATTAACTTTCTCAAACATGTGTTTCCCGAGGCTCGGGAAACACTAATTTCTATGTTGTTGGTATTGTTTCTTGTTCTACTCAGCCGCCTCCTATCCCACATGATTCCGTTTCACACCTCAGTCACCAAGTAAGAAAATGTATATTTTAGGTTAGACTTTAACTTTAAGCACAGTTTTGAAAAGAGAAGAATTAAAAATGCTGACATGGAGGGCCTTTGCAGGAAGCCGGATGTTTGATCGGAGGGACCCTTCCCCACAGGGACAACTCTGTCATCTGGAGACAGGCAGCATCTCCCCCTCAAGCCATAGATCATTTAACTACAGTCCTGTGGGGACCAATGGAATCTTGGCACTTGAGCTGCCTGCTGTGTGACATGGAAGGTTCCATATTTCAGAATAATCACCCAATTACAGGCTGTTACAAAGGGACTGATGTGTCCCTCTGCAGGGCTGACGGATGGTCCACTGAAGACCAGCCCCACAGAGGGCTTTCCATTCTCACTATCCCCTGATGGTGGGATTGTTTCCTCTACATTTTGAGGAGAGCTCACTCGTGTATGGGTGATCACAGAATAAAGGCTTTGTGAGAAGAGGGGTAGAAAGAGGAGGGCGCCCTTATGTGAGCCCCTCCAACCTCAATATTCTAGGCTGATGGGATGTGTGTGATCACCTTGGGGTCCTCACACAAAGGGGCAACATGCTGAACACAGACCGTGGACCCTAGCTATTTCCATCTCAATTGTTCCCAGGAGGTCTTCTTCCTCTTTTTTCTAGCTGAGAAGGGACAGTTTTCTTATTTCTAGGAAAACAAAGCATATGTTATCATTTTTTTTTTCTCCCTGGGTTTAAGTGACTTGAATCCCTTCCTCTAATAGTTAAATAAGTGTACACATGTTCTTTTTTTCCTAGTTCCTAGTGAGTTTAGGTTTTCCTGGAAGCTAAGGGGGAATGGGTTTTGAAGTATAATAAACTGAGTAATTCTTTGGGTCTGGGGAGGCGGGAACAACAGAGACAAGTTTCAACAAGCTTATAACCTCACTTCGTTCATCCCAACCCGGTCCATCACCAATGTAGGTTTCGGATTGAGAAAGATTAATAACTTATTTTTTGTTTTTTTCATCTTTATTAACTTGAGTATTTCTTATTTACATTTCGATTATTATTCCCCTTCCCAGTTTCTGGGCCAACATCCCTCTAACCTCTTCCTCTCCCCTTCTCTATGGGTGTTCCCCTCCCCATTCCCCCCATTCCCCCTCCCCCCAACAATCACATTCACTGGGGGTTCAGTGTTGGTAGGACCAAGGGCTTCCCCTTCCACTGGTGCTCTTACTAGGCTATTCATTGCTACCTATGAGGTTGGAGCCCAGGGTCAGTCCATGTATAGTCTTTAGGTAGTGGCTTAGTCCCTGGAAGCTCTGGTTGGTTGGCATTGTTGTTCATATGGGATCTCAAGCCCCTTCAAGCTCTTTCAGTCCCTTCTCTGATTCCTTCAACGGGGGTCCCGTTCTCAGTTCAGTGGTTTAATGATGGCATTCGCCTCTGTATTTGCTGTATTCTGGCTGTCTCTCTCGGGAGAGATCTACATCCGGCTCCTGTCAGCCTGCACTTCTTTGCTTCATCCATCTTGTCTAATTGGATGGCTGTATATGTATGGGCCACATGTGGGGCAGGCTCTGAATGGGTGTTCCTTCTGCCTCTGTTTTAATCTTTGCCTCTCTATTCCCTCCCAAGGGTATTCTTGTTCTCCTTTTAAAGAAGGAGTGAAACATTCGCATTTTGGTCATCCTTCTTGAGTTTCATGTGTTCTAATAACTTATTTTTTTAAGGGTTTGGTTTTGTTTTAAATTATGTGCCTCTGTGTGGGTTTGTGCACGTGAGATCAGTGCCAGAAGAAGCCAGATGGGGGCGTCCGATCTCCTTGGTGGAAGGCCCTGGGCTTGGGAGATACGCATTCCTGGGAATTGAATTTGGCTCCTCTGGAAGAGCAATACGTGCTCTTATCTGCTGAACCTTTTCTTCATTCCTAACGTCTCTCAGTCTAAGCGTGTAAGCCAGTACTGGAAGTAAGCGAAGTTTTCAAGATCATCTGGACGCCGGACACTTGCCTCCCGCCATGTTGGGAATTGTAATCCATATTTAAGCTCTCTTTTCAGGTAGTTGAACAGACTCTAAACGACCTCCTAGAAGCTGATAAAACCTGCGCTAGGGTTGAAGATTATAAGGAGCAGTTGGGGCTCCCGCCTCAAGGAGGTTAGATATATGCACAAAACCTAAGTGCGCAGAGATCCTGGAACCAGATCTGTACAAAATAGAGCAGTAGTGTAGATTGTGGGGTGAGCTATCTCTGTGAAGAGAGAGATTGGAGGATATTTTTCCAGGATAATGCCTGACCTGGATTTCTGAAGAATGAACAAGAGAGCTGCAGATTCATCTCAATGGGAGATGTACAGGTAAAGGGCCAGAGACATGCCCACCTTCCAGCCTGAATTGTAGTGCTGCTAGCCTTGGGATCTTAAAGCGAGGTTTGAAACTTTCTGGGGCTTTCGCATCTGCTTCCTGAAGCTTGAGAGATTTCAATATGAAAAGCGGGTTACAAACTCTCCGGAAATCTCTTGGAAAACTGAATATAGAAAAGGATTGTTGGAATCCTGTCTTGCTGTAGCATCCATTTTGTGGCACCAGAGTCCCCGCTCTTTGGTATAGTTGCTGCTTTGGGGGATGGGGAGCTAAGAAGTTTCTGGAACAGTGACCGTGATCAGGATGAAAAACGAGGCTGAGATGTGTGTTGGAAAAGCCACCACCCATGCAGGGAACTAGAGAAATTCACACTCTTAAACTCTTGGAGAAAGAAGGAAGAGGCATCATCTGTCGCTTAGCATTGTGGGGATGCGACAAGTTCCCGGGTGGTGGGGGTGGGGGTTCTGGGGGTGGGGCGGGGGGTGGAGGCTCTCTTCAGTGGGGCCAATGACTTCTAGTTTGGGATGTTCAGAGATCAGGAGGAGGCAGGGCAGGGGGAAGGTTGCTTCTGTCAGAGCTTACTCCACGACACTTGGTGGTCCAGTTACGGAGTCCCAGTCTTGCTTCGCTCAAGTGTTGACTGAGGTTTCACACTAAAGGTTCTCTTTCAAAGTTGTAGGACACATGGGTGTGTATTGCCTTAAAGTGACAGCTAGGCTGGTCTGTCAAGAGAGCACAGGCTAGCTGGATTTCCAACAGTCTCAAAGATTTTATTCTAGAAAGCGTTGTTTGTCATCCTACTGGGCAGTTCTATACAAACTGTAGTTTGCTCTGTTTTGGTATTTGTTAAATACATAACATACATTTCCCTTTCATATTGTCTTCCTAGACGGTTCAATGTCCCATTCCTAGAGATCATACACACAATGACATCTCCGTAGAACTTAAAAAGCAGACCTGGTAAATGAACATGCTTCTTTTAATCAGGCAATGAGAATGGGACACCCGGGTGGTTTACAAGCTGCCTTAAATACCAGACGATACAGATGCAAAAGTTATGATTGATTCTACCCGTGTAATTAATTTTTGTTATAAGTCTCTTGATTTCTCATGTTTATAAAATCTTTCTACTGTAACAACATCTTTTATTAAAAGAGATTTAAAAGTCACTTCTAGCTGGGTGATGGTGGCTCTTGATTTTAATCCCAGCACTTGGGAGGCAGATCTCTGAGTTTGAGGCTAGTCTGGTCTATAGAGTGAGTTCCAAAACAGCCAGATCCACACAGCAAACTCTGTCTCAAAAAAACAAAAACAAAAACAAAAACAAAACAAACAAACAAACAAAAAACCAAAAAAAAAAACCCCAAATTAAAAAAATCACATTTAGAAATAGAAAGTTTGAGGCAGAGAGATATCTCAGTGGTTAAGAGCACTTGCTGCTCTTACAGAAAACCTGGATTCAGGTTTTAGGACTCGCATGGGTGGCTTGTAATTATCTCTAAGTACTTTCAGGAGATCCAACATTGTCTTCCAGACTCTCTGGGAACTGCACACATGTACACATACATAGATGCACACGAACACTAATGTACATAAAATAAAAGCAAATAGATCTTTTTAAAAAGAAATAGAAAATCATACAAAAATAAATGTAAAAAAATGCTAAAAGGCAAGTGTGTAGAAAATAACTGTGGGCAACAAAACCATAACAATTTACTAAGCAGTAGTGTGTTATTTTGCAGTGAGATATCTGTGTGGAAACTCTTGCCTCAAGTGTCAGCTAGAGTTCTGCTTGTGGCTGTCGTTCCCTCAGTCATGTTATTGACAGGAAATGGTTGCTCCTCCTGGAGTGCTCCTGTGGGTGGCTTCCCTGTTAAATCCTCACAGCTTCGCCCTCTCTAGAACCCTCACCCTAAGCATCTCTAAGCATGTGCGTGCATGTGTATGGGTAACCATAACTGCCACTACTTACCTATGTCACAGAAATCTAACGCTGAAAGGATGTAATCACCCCGATCCCACTTAGCTGAAGCGGTAGATGGGCATTTTGAAACCACGGAGAGATTACAACCTAAGTTGGCACGATGTAGGTTGTTGCATGGGCTCAGTGGGACTCTCTTTGAAATGTGTGGGCTGGGCCTAAGGGGCCCTGGGTGGGCTTACATTGTTCTTCTTGGAATGGCAAACAGAAACTTGGCATTGGGACTTTCTTTTGGAAAACAGATTTCCATCTAGTTATTTATTTCTGCTCTGTATTTATAAATGCCTATCTTCTCTGCTGGAAGGGCTGGTCCCCCGGGGCAAGAGCTATGCCTCAGTCACATTTCTATATTGGCAGACCGCAGGCGCACATTGGCTGAGGGAATAAGTGAGCGAACAACCTCTTTGCTCCAGCTGTTATAGGGTGAGAAATACGGTGCCCAGTAGCCTTTGATAAGGCTGGAAGAACCCAAGTGTGAGGATGGGAAGAACCTAAAGGGCTTGCTGAAGAGTTCACTGTTGCTTCCATATACAACAAGCAAACACCGGAATACACACAATACATTATGTTTGATAATGATAAAAAATCAGTCGTGGTTTTTGTCTGTGTTTTTATCATTGTTTAGAGTGTAATGCGGGGGGGGGGGGGCATGGCATAGAGTATGTGTGCCACATGCCCAAAGCTCTGGGTTCCATTCTTAGAACCACAACCACTCTTTACCATAACCACGCCTTGTTGCAACAGCAGCAACTTCACGCACTCCATATTTCCTGTACCTCTGCTTTATATCAGGGCCCACAGTGAGTGATTTATTTGTACCATCCTGGTGTGTGTGATTATTTTGTCTGTGAGTGTTCGTGTATGCATGTGCGTGCGTGTACATTTAAAGGCCAGATTTCAGCTTCATGTGTCATTCCTCAAGTGTCATCCATTTTGCTTTTTTGAGGTGTCTCTCACTGGTTTGGAGCTCATCAAGCCAATCTATGCCTGATGGCTAGTCTTATGGAAACTTAGCACACAATTCAGAGCTTTTGAAAGGAGGAAACCTCAGTTGAGGGAATGCCCTCATAAGCTCCAGCTGTACAGTATTTTCTTAATTAGTGATTGATGGGAGAGAACCCAGCCCATTGTGGGTGGTGCCATCCTCCTTGGTAGGTGGTTCTGGGCTCTATAAGAAAGCAGTCTGAGCACTCCATGGGGAGCAAGCCAGTAAGCAGCACTCCTCCGTGGCTTCTGCATCAGCTCCCGCCTCCAGGTTCCTTCCCTGCTTGAGTTCTTGTCCTGACTTTCTTCCACGGTGAACAGCAAGATGGAAAGGTAAGTCGGATAAACCCTTTTCCTTCCCAACTTGCTTTTTAGTCACGGCGTTTCATTGCAGCAATAGAAACCCTAACTAAGACTTTTGCTCACCCACCAGCCTCAGGAATCTGCCTTCTTCTGCACCCCCAGCACCAGGATTACAAATACCCACCTCTGCGTGTGGTGCTTTGAATAGGTTTGGTCCCATAGATTCATGCGTTTTAGTGCTTGTCCACAGGGAGTGGCACTATTAGGAAGTGGGTGTGGCCTTGTTAAAGGAAGTGTGTCTCTGTGGGAGTAGGCCCTATGTGGAATAGTCTCCCTCTGCTGCCTTTGGATCAAGATGTAGGACTCTTAGCTAAGACCGTCAATACATTGCCTTTCCCCTGTGTGGTGGTTTGAATGAAAATGGCCCCCATGGACTCATAGGGAGTAGCATTACTAGGAGATGTGGCCTTGTTGGACTAATTGTTGCCTTGTTGGAGGAAGTGTGCCACTAGGGGTGGACTTTGAGGTTCCACTTATTCAAGCCAGGCCTAGTGTCACTTTCTTTTTTCTGCCGTAGCTAACCCAGATGAACTCCAAGTAGAATTCTTAGCTGCCTCTCCAACACCATGTCTGTATGCATGCCACCATGCAGATGACAACTGTGGTCTCAATCTCTAAATCTATAAGTCAGTCCCAATTAAATGCTTTCCTTTCCAGGAGTTGCCAATCATGGTGTCTTTCCTCAACAATAGAAACCATAGCTAAGATGCCCTCTAACAGCAGCAGTGCGCCATTTGGGTCGTTTTGAAATCTTTTTCTAAGAGACAGGAACTGACGTAGGTTAGCTTCTTACTCTCTCTCTCACCAGCACCTCTACCTCATAGCCCTCTTCTCTAGCAGAGTAATCTAAACTTTCTGTAGGGAAGCTTGAAGCTTCAAAGGACAAGACGTCAGCTACTAGCTTTAACAGTCATTCATTTTATCTGTTAATTTATTCTCTTATATATTACACCCAAACGCAGTTACCCCTCTCTTCCTCTGCTCCCCATCTCTTCCCTCCACAACTACATGGCTGATGCTGCAGAGTTCTTGTGCTTGGTGGGGCTGGAACATGACCTCCTTGTTCTACTACATCATCACCCGCTTTTTGTTTTCAGTGATTTCCTTCGCTACCTAAGCTTGGCTGTCCTGAAACTTGCTCTGTATAATGAATGACCTTGAGCTCAGAGATCTGCATGCCTCTATCTCCTGAGAACTGGGATTAAGTGTATGTACCACCACACCTTGACCTAAGCTTTTCTTTATCTGGAACTTGCCCTATAGCAGGCTGGCCTTGAACTCAGAGATCTGGTTGCCTCTGTCTCTTGGGATTAAATGCATGTACTATCATGCCTGGACCTAATCTTTTCTTTAATTCCTCTCACGCAAGATCTTTATAAGTTCTGGATTGTAGTTCACTCTAGGTATAGTCAAGTTGACAACCAAAAACAGCTATCACAATCCATTCCTTGCCAATTTAACACACAATCTCCTTATGTTCAAATGAAAAAAAATAACACCTATCATGATATAGCAACTATCCTGTGTTCAACTGGAAATGCACAACGAATATGCTTAGCTGGGTAGGATCCTGCCCTGAGATCACCACTCCCTTAATTCCATTTAATAGTCTTGAACACAGGATTTAGCTCCACTCCATTTCCTGGTATGATTTAATCATTGAATCATACATTTTTCAGTTTGCTACATCTGATCAAAGCGCTCTTCATAAGAGTGAACCACAGGACAGAGTCTATGCTAGGCTTTTTTGAGACTTCCTTTGTCAATGCAATTAATCTGAATCTCTTCACCTTAGCCTCAGGCAGGTTCTTCAAACAAGGGCAAAAGGCATCCACATTCTTCACCAAAATATCACAAGAATGATTTCTAGGCAACATATTACAATTCTTCTCCTCTGAAATCTCCTGAGCCAGGTTCCAATAGTTCAAATCACCCTTAGTACCACTGTCTTTCTTGCTTCTACTAGAATGGCCCATTAAGCCCTACTTAAAGCATTCTACTTATTTCTTAATCCAACATCCCCAAATCCACATTCCTCCAAAGAAAAATCACTGTCAGGCCCATAAGAGCAATATCCCAGTCACTAGTATCAATTTCTGTCTCAGTTAGCATATTATTTCTGTGAAGAGACATCATGACAAAGGCGACTCTTATAAAGGCTAACATTTAATTTGGACTGGCTTACAGTTTCAGAGGGTCAGTCACTTATCATCATGGCAGGAAGCATGGCAGCATGTAGGCAGACATGGTGCTGGAGGAGCCAAGAGTTCTACATCTTGATCAGAAGGCAACCAGGAAAAGAGTGTCCTCCTCAGGCAGCCAGGAGAGGGGCATCTTCCTCACTGGATGGAGCCTGATTGTAGGAGGCTTCAAACCCCGCCCACACAGTGACACACTTCTTCTAACAAAGCCACATTCCTAATAGGGCCACTCCATGTGATTAAGCATCCAAACACATGACTCTATAGAGGGGGGCAAACCTATTTAAACCACCACAGTGACAGACCTCTAATATCCGCAAGGTTAGTGACCAATGTAACATCTGGCTAGAAAACAAATGATAGGTCCATGTATAAAATGTCTAAATGTCTGCAGGGTAGAGGTAACGATAATGATGAGCAAACATGAAAACTAAGAAGCTTATTTCTTCTGGCTACAAACAAGAAATCTTACCTTTCTCTTTATTACAGAATTTATTCAGAAGACTTGGAATTTTAAAGCCTTTCACAGCCTCTTTGAAATGTGTTTGAGTCTGTGCTTAGCTTTTTTCCTTTTTTCCTCTTGAGACATGATCCGATTCTGATATATAACTGGCTGGTTGTTGAAATCAGACTGTAGGAAAGGATGACCTTAAACTCTCTTTCTACTTAAAAGATTTATTTATTTTTATATGTATGAGTGTTTTTCTTAAATGCATGTGTGCGCTGCATGAGTACAGTGCCTGTAGAAACCAGAGGAGGACAAATGAAGCCCTGGAACTGGAGTTACTCATGGTTTTGACCACAATGTGGGTTCCAAAAACCAAACCCAGTCCTCTGTAAGAGCAGCAAGTTCTTTTAACCGGAGATACCATTCCTACCCCAAACTTACATTATTGATCTTCCTGCCACTACATTCTAAGTACTGGCATCACAGTAGTGCATTCCTACCTTACAAGTACTCTGACCCTAGACTATGTCTCTCAAAGACCTCCTTGCATGGGGCAGTGAGATGACCCAGTGGGTAAAGACTCTCACTACAAGCTAAGGACTCAAATTCTTATAAAGGCAAACATTTAATTAGGGCTAGCTGACTGTTTCAGAGGTTTAGTCCATTATCATCATGGTAGGAAGTATGGCAGCATGCAGGAGGACATGGTGCTTGAGGAACCAAAAGTTCTACATCCCTGGGACTGGCATGGATAATGAGAGAATTGACTCCCACCTCTGACCTCTACATATACACCTCCCCCACCCTCCATTCACACGCCCACAAATAGACAAACAAATAAAATGGAAAAAGTCAATTTGGATGATGAGGGTTGGCAGCCCTATTTTTCAGATTCTAGGAATGGTTAGGAGATTTTTTTGGTGGTAACTAGGCTGTGGTTTCAAATTCTCTTTTTGTCATAAATACACTAGTTTATCATCATTTATACAAAAGCAGTTAACTAATATAGATGATCATATTAATTATCAGGTAAACTTAGAATGAACTCTATATTAGATTAACTGTCAAATCTATATAATTATCTATTTACTCTCTCTGTGTGTGTGTGTGTGTGTGTGTGTGTGTGTTATGGGTTCATGTGTATGTTCAAGTTGTCAGGGGACAACTTGGAGGAGTCAGTTCATGTGGTCATGGGGATCAAATTAGGTTATTGGGTATGTTGGTTTTTGTTGTTGTTTCCTGATTTGACACAGATTTAGACTTCTGAGAAAAGGGAATCTCACTTGAGAAATTGCCTCCCTCAGATTAGCCTGTAAGCAAGTCTGTGGAGGCATTTTCTTGGTTGATGAGTGATAGAAAGGTCCAGCTCACTGTGGGTGGTGCTATCTATGGGCAGAGATGGTCGTGTGTTGTATAAGAAGCAGGCTAAGCAAGCCATAGGAAGCAAACCAGTAGGAAGCATTCCTTGATGGCCTCAGTTCCTGCCTCTGGATTCTGTCCTAAGTTACTGTCTTGACTCTCCTTCCTGATAGATTATAGAGGGTAAGCCAAAATAAACCCTTTGTCTTCAAATTGTTTTTGATCATGGTGTTTATCACAGAAATAGAAACCTAAGACAATAGTTTTGCCAGTAAAGCATCTTTAACTGTTGAGCTAATTCTCTGGCCCCTGATACTAATAAATCTTATTTGAGGACTACTGTTTTTCTTTCAAAAGTGAATGAAAAAAGATGTGGTTGCTTGGCTTTGGAAAGCATGAGATTTCATTGTTGAAGCTTCTCATGGGTCATCTTCAATGTTCAACCTATGTTGGCTGGACATTCGTGTAGTAATAAAAGTATCATCCCTACCTTTGTGTCTAGTGCTCCTAGACTCGAGACAATTTTGTTTCAACTGCATTTCTCCAACATATCTTTTTACTTAGACAAACAAAATTTCTAATGAATTGGAAGATGAGGCTTAAGTAAAGGGTGCTCAGACTTTCAAGATCTTGATCCTTTTTCTGTGAAGGATCTTGGTCAAATGTGTGGTAGTGAGAGCTAGATCTGTTTCACCACATCTACCCCATCGCAAAAAGCTGTATCCAGCACACCCTCCTGTATCCTCATCTTCCCTCATCAGCACCATAGCTGCCTTTGATGGGAGTGATATAGTTTCTGGAGGTGGTGCAGGCTGCTCTGGAGAATGGTCTTAGGAATGAGCTGTACACAGGCTCTTATCTCCTGAAGGGGCATTCTGCAGTCCTGTGTACCAGAGAGGTTGCCTACCCTTATAGGCAAAGATTCCAGGTGTATGTATACCCCTGGTTTTGGAATCTCCTAGCCTTACAGAAAGGCATGGTGAAGGAGGGTCAGCAGGAAGCTTCAGTGGGGACTCAGGTTTTAGTTCAGGACTAAGAACAGGGTGCTAGTCTCCTTATGCAGATCTCAGGAAAAATAGTGATGGTGGGAGACAGAGTCAGACCGGACCCTTTTACTTCTTGCCCCAAATATTAATGGTTCCAGTATGACCATCTTTATGTGTCAGTGTGTCTGCTTCATAGAGTCCAGGTATGTAGTCAAACATTATTATGGATTTTTTCTGTGAAGGATTTTCTAGAGTGGAGTTGTGATTCATGTTGGTGAGTTTTGAGTGAGGCTGATTATGCTCTATAATACAGAGAGCCTCTTATAATTAAAGTCCTATTATAATTATGTCCTATTATAAAAAATGACTCCTCACCCACCACAGGTTCAAGTAGACTGGAACTGCAGGTCTTCCCAACCAAGGCTTCTGATTCTCCCCTCCAGAAGAGTTTGGGATATATGATTGCGCAACCTTTCCTAATTGCACAAACCAACTCCTTAAGCTTCCCTCAACTCCTTCTCCTCCCTCTCCCTCCTTCCCTCACCTCCTTTTCCCTCACCTCTTCCTCATTCCCTTTATATTTCAAATATATGTGTGGAATGCTATTCATGTATAAGCATATAGCTACACACCTTGGTGTTTGTTTCTCTGGAGAATTCAATACACCTTAACATCCTCCCCCCCTCCCCTGAATATCTTGTAGCACAAATATTTTCAAACACAAACACTTCCGATTCTATTGCCCTGAGATCTGAGACATGCTTCCTCCTCTTGACGTCCTCGTTCTATGACGGTATCTGCACTTTAGCTGCAAAGAGGCAATAAAGTATTCAGCACTGCCCCTGGCCACTTGACAAACTAACGCATCGCTACCTGAGCGTGCAAGGATCGACATATAGACCTATCTATTACCTTCTCACCCTGAACACTGGATTCACAAGGGCTGCTTCTCCCTTGCTTCTGGATGTGAGCCCCATGAGTCCTGCAACTCTTCAGAGTGTCCTTATACAGTGACAAGTCACTTTCCGTTGTAACACAGTGTTATGGCTTGAATCCGAAATGTCCCCCAACGGGCTCATGTTTTGGATGCTTGGCTCCCAGCTGATGGTGTTGTTTGGGGGGAGTTCTGAAAATTGAGAGGGAGTAGAAGTGGGTCACAAGGGGCTGAGGCGATGGCTCAGTGGGTTAAGTGCTTGCAGTGTATGTGTGAGGACCCATGTTCATATCTCCAGAAACCCACATAAATGCCATACGGTGGTGACTCACCTATAATTCCAGTCTCACAAGGAAAAGACAGTGGATCCTCAGAGAAAGCTGGTTAAGTGAGAATAGCCACATCTTCAAGACCCTATCTCAGAGAATAAGGTAGATGAACAATAGAAGATAATTCTCAACATCAACCTTAGGCATGTGCGTGCATGTGCGTGCAAACACAAATGTGCGCGTACACACACACACAAGAAACACATATACAAAGTGTATGCTAACAGGGACATGTACACACAGGTGTACACTAGGGCTGGAACACACATAAGATGTGCACTAAACACACATACACAATCATAAGAAATGGAAAAAAGGAAAAAGCACGTCATAAGGGATGGGTACTTGGGGGGCTATAATATCCTTCTTCCTGTATCCATCTGCTTCCTGACTGTTGTGATACACACATCTGTCTTCTGCTATAGGATCCTACCACTGTGATGTTCTATTCAAGTGCATGGGGCCAAGAAATTGTGAACTGAGACCCAAGAGCCTACATAACTCTTTGCCTCAAGTTATTTCTGTCAGGTATGTGGTCACATAGATGACAAGAGTACTGAACACATAGGCTGTAACTCAGGAATACCTGGAACCCAGTGAGAGACAAACCTTTAGATTTGACTTCTAAGTTTTATGTCTTTCCCTTGCACGGTGAGGGTTTGCTGTGGACGGAAGCTTTTCAGTGTGTGTGCCTTCAACTTCTTCACGGCCATTCCTTGTCCATCTTCTCCTCTTCCTCTCGTCGGGCATCTCCCATGGCCTCTGTTGAGTTCTGGCTTGCAGGGGGAAGGGTCAACAGCAGATGACGGGAATGCTTTTCATAACTGAATGCTTTTGCACTTCCTGAATCTGGAAAATTTCAACAAGGGCCCTTTCTTTCATTGAGGTTTGCAAGGATTCTTTGGGATGCCTTCCAACCACTAGGAACTTCCCACCTGTATTTCCCTTGACAAGAATGATGACCTCACTTCCAGTTGGCTGCTTTCCCATTATGCAGCTTCTGGGAACTCGCTTCTCTCACCTGAGTTCTGACCCCTTCTCAGTTGGCTCAATTGGACATGTCCCAAGAAAACAGGCTGGTTGTCTCGTTCCTAGAGTCCACATCTGGCCCACTCAGGTCTTCTTGTCTCCAGGAACTCTGGGAGTTCTGGCCACCCTCAATGCAGCCGATTCTCTTTTAGCTCATCCATCAGTAGCTAGACAGCTTGCATCTCCTTTAGATGTCTTGGGGGGAATCAGGTGCGGTTCATCAGGTCTCCTTGCTCTGCATAGGCAACATGGCCAGAGAATGCTTGCTTAATTTTCTGAGTAGTCTTGTAGAAACATTTTTTCATACTCTGAAATCTATAGGAGTATTCCAAACTTTTTTACCCTGTTGGTGCTTACACATAAACAGTTTTCAGCTAAGATGTAGCTGTCAAATCCTTTTAACTTGCCATGCACTGACCCGTTTTGAATCTTCAAATTGGACAATATATCTCAGAGTTTAGTAACTTTTCTGTAGTACTTTTGTTGAAAGTTAGATCAATCCTGATGACTTTTGTGTGCTATATTCCCTGCATGTTGGGTACATTATTTAAACTTGCAATTTGTCATCTTGTTACATTAGCTATGACTTTTATCCTCCCTGCTCCCTCCCTCCCTCCTTCCCTCCCTCCCTCCCTCCTTCTCTCCCTCCCTCCCTCCCTCCCTCCCTCCCTCCCTCCTTCTCTCCCTCCCTTCCTCCTTCCTTTATGATGCATATATCCCTGGTTGGCCTGGAGCTCCCTATGTAGACCAGACTGTCCTCGAACTTACATAAATACTCCTGCCTATTGAGCACTGGGATTAAGATCATATACCATCACGACCCAGCTTTTTTCATAAAAATAAAAATTTATTTTTATTTTGTGTATGAGTGTTTCACCTCCCTGCATACATGTATGTATGGGTATAATACACATGCAGTGCCCAAGGAAACCAGAATAATGTGTCAGTAACTCCCTGGAACTGGAGTTACTGTCAAATTATGAGTGTTTGGACCAAACCCAGGTCCTCTGAAAGAGCAAGTTCCCCTAAGTACTGAATCATCTCTCCAGCCCCATTATTCTGTTTGTTGCTATCACTTAAGACTTAATCCACAGTGTTTCATAGTATGAATGTTGTAATTTAAATTTTCTACTGTCAGTCATTTATGTTACTGTGGGGCTCTGGCACCAGGCCCTGGGTTGCTCTCCCACAGAGATCTCTCACCAGCTAGGTCCATGGGTCCAGTGAGGGAACTGAGCACCGAGAGGGAAGCTCAGCTGCAGGTCTTCTCCTTTGTGCTGCGGCCTCCCACTTAGGTTGATGGGCTGGGCTGAGCCAGCAGGAGACTGATTAGCAGAGGGGTGCAGGGGATCTTCTGGTGGCAATTTTGGGGAAAGCAGATCTCTTCCCCAAGCAGCAGTGTTACAGCTCTTATAACTGAAGTTCTCAGATGATGGAATAATTCCTGCACACCTTTAATTCTGAACATGGCAGTTAAGTAGTTTTTTGGATAGGTCAGTGTATGACAGCAGGTACTTCCTATTGCTTTGCTCTGAGAGCTTGGGAAGACCTCATCTACATATTCATGGGCTTGGTCCTGTCTCTATGACTGATCTGTCTTGAGCTTACATGACCTGTGGTCACATCTTCACCTGTGGAGGAGGGGCTTTGGGCATTGTTTTACGTGACTGGTCTGTCTCAAACCTCTCTACAGGGGTTTGTGGGGGGCTGCAGCTAGTCAGGCCCTGATCTGGGAGGCTGGGAATGCACCTGCTATCCCTTTTAGGGTCCCCCAGGGATTCAACCAGGAATCAGGGAACTTTTCACTGCCTGCTGCCCCACATGTTACCTCTAACTTTTCTTTATTAAAAACAAGGCACAAAAGTTTGTTCAAAGATCTTATCTGTGTGCACTTGTTTGGACTACCTATAGAACAGATTGTTAGAAATATTTCTGAATTAGAGAATAATTACAAATGAAATTTGGAATGCTGCCCAATTAGTATTTTTAGAACTATGCTTCTGTAACTTCTTGGTAACACACATATTTGCATTTTTACCAGTCTTATAAAGTTCCTTCCCTTCTTGTTTCAATCAACATTTTCTGACTACAGAGATTTCCTTTATCAGCCATTAGTAAATCCTTTCCAGAGAATTTACTTTATGTAGATTTTTCACTTTCCCATTGGTTAACTGGTCTTTTTTACTGTTTATTTCTTGATGCTTTTGACACATGTGCATGTTTAGCTGGATCACACTTTTCAAGCTGTGTTCCATAAAGCTACTGTGTAGCTGTGGGATGTATGCATGCCTGTGGGAAGAGGGAAGCATAACAGCTAGGCACCTGGCTTTTTCCTTTCATATCATTCAGTTTACCTTTACCTCTTCAGAGGTAAGAAGGCATTTATAAGGTTGTGTTTGGAAAATTTAAATAAAGGTTCTATTGCTAAATATAGTGTTTAAACTAGGCCATCTCTAAGTATCACCACTACTGTTACTATAAAATTTAACTCTATGAATTTAATAAATTCTTTAGTCACTCTGGGGTAGAAAATAACCTTGGAGTTTAGGCTTCAACCTATGGATTTAGGAAGGACACAGCATTCCCACAACAGTGTATCTGCTGATCTTCAATCTATTCTGTATTTGAGAGTCTCCCATACAATATACATAATCTTAATCTTAGTGAAGCAGAAAACTCAAGGCTCCAAAGAAAACCATGTCTTTACATGAGAGCCCATGCAAGCGATGCAATCCCTTCTTCCAGCTCCTCCCACCAAAGTCTTGCACACCTTTGAAGGCATGGACCTAATGCACCTGTTCAAGCACATCATTTCCTGATCAAGAATTTTCTTTTAAATTCCCATTGGGGGGGGGGACAAAGAGATAGCCCAGAATCCTGCTGCATAATCCTGAGAACCTGAGTTCCATTCACAGACCAAAGTAGAAGTGAATTGACTCAGAAGCTGTCCTATGACCTCCAAAGGGGCACTGTTACATGTGCATGCCTGCACATAGATATGTGTGCACACACATGCACATAAAGATAATAAGTAAAAATTTATACCAACTCCCATAGTAAGGGGAATAACATCATCTCTGGCAGATTCCCTCCTCTTGAAGGAAGGCTAGGGATGAGGAAAGGCTCCAAACCATGCCCTGGTAGATGCCTCACACCACCATTCTTTCATCCAGAGTTTCAAGGCCAGGGTTAGTGGCCTTGAAACTCTGGCAGATAATGGAACTGCGGGACACAGTCCTTAGAATTAAATTGTTTATCCATAGTTTTCACCAACACACTGTATAGATACACATGCACACACACACACACACACACACACACACACACTTTTTAGAAAGTTGATTGTAGCCAGCTGGAGCTGAACCCGTGCCACAGCTACCGGTACGCAAATCTCACCAGGAGAGAGCTGGCCTCCCAGGAGTACTGGCACATACACTTACAATAGGGCAAGCCACTGTCAGAGACAGTAAGACCAGTTAACCCCAGACATAACCAGATGTCAAGGGGCAAGTACAGGAACCTAAGCAACAGAAACCAAGGCCTCTTGGAATCATCAGAACCTAGTTCTCCCACCACAGTAAGTCCTGAATATCCTAACACACCAGAAAAGCAAGATTCTGATTTAAAGATCACATCTCATAATGATGTTAGAGGACTTTAAGAGGGACATAAATAAATCCCTTAAAGATATGAAGGACAACACAGGTAAACAGGTAGAAGCCCTTAAAGAGGAAAAACAAAAATCCCTTAAAGAATTACTGGAAAATACAACCAAACAGGTAAAGGAATTGAACAAAACCATCTAGGATCTAAAAATGGAAATAGAAACAATACAGAAATCACAAAGGGAGACAAGTTTGGAGATAGAAAACCTAGGAAAGAGATCAGGAGTCATAGACGCAAGCATCACCAACAGAATACAAGAGATAGAAGAGAGAATCTCAAGGGCAGAAGATACCATAGAAAACATTGACACAACAGTCAGAGAAAATGTAAAACACAAAAAGATCCAAACCCAAAACATCCAGGAAATCCAAAACACAATGAGAAGACCAAACCTAAGGATACTAGGTATAGAAAACAGTGAAGATTCCAAATTAAAGGGTCAGTAAATATCTTCAACAAAATTATAGAAGAAAACTTCCCTAACCTAAAGAAAGAGATGCCCATAAACATACAAGAGGCCTATAGAACTCCAAATAGATTGGACCAGAAAATAAATTTCTCCCATCACATAATAGTCAAAACACCAAATGCACTAAAGAAAGAAAGAATATTAAAAGAAGTAAGGGAAAAGTTCAAGTAATGTATAAAGGCAGATCTATCAGAATTCCACCAGACTTTTCAACAGAGACTATGAAAGTCAGAAGATCTTAGGATAATGCCATACAGACCCTAAGAGAACACAAATGCGAGCCCAGGCTACTATATCCAGCAAAACTCTCAATTAACATAGATGAAGAAACCAAGATATTCCAGGACAAAACCTAATTTACACAATATATTCACACAAATCTAGCCCTACAAAGGATAATAGATGGAAAACTCCAACACAAGGAGGGAAACTACACCCTAGAAAAAGCAAGAAAGTAATTTTCTTTCTATTAATCTAAAAGAAGATAGTCACACAAACATAATTCCACTTCTAAAAACAAAAATGATAGAAAACAATAATCATTGGTCCCTAATATCTCTCAACATCGATGGACTCAATTCCCCAATAAAAATATACAGACTAACAGACTGGAAACATAAACAGGACCTAGCATTTTTCTCAAGACAGGAAACACACTTCAGTAACAAAGACAGACACTTCCTCAGAGTAAAAGGCTGGGAAAATTTTTCCAAGCAAATGGTCCCAAGAAACAAGCTGGAGTAGCCATTCTAATATTGAATAAAATCGACTTCCACCCAAAAGTTATCAGAAAAAGATAAGGAAGGACACTTCATACATGACAAATGAAAAATTCACTGAGATAAAATCTCAATTCTGAATATCTGTGCTTCCAGTGCATGGGCATGTACATTCATAAAAGAAACTTTACTAAAATTCAAAGCACACATTGCACCTCACATAATAATAGTGGGAAACTTCAACATGTCACTCTCATCAATGGACAGATCATGGAAATAGAAACTAGAGACACAGTGAAACTAACAGAAGTTATGCAGCAAATGGATTTAACAGATATCTATAGAACATTTCATCCTAAAACAAAAGAATATACCTTCTTTTTAGCACCTCATAGGACCTTCTCCAAAATTGACCATATAATTGGCCAGAAAACAGGCCTCAACAGATATAAGATGATAGAAATAATCCTATGCATTCAATCACATCGCCATGGACAAAGGCTGGTGTTCAATAACAACAAAAATGACAGAAAGCACATATATACATGGAAGTTGAATAATGCTTTACTCAGTGAGAACTTGGTCAAGGAAGAAATAAAGAAATCAAAGAGTTTTTAGAATTTAATAAAATTAAGGCACAACATACCCAAACTTATGGGACACAATGAAAGCAGTGCTAAGAGGAAAACTCAGTTCTGAGTGACTCCAAAAAGAAACAGGAGCAGGTATACACTAGCAGCTTGACAGCACACTGGAAAGCTCTAGAACAAAAAGAAGTAAATACATTCAAGAGGAGTGGATGGCAGGAAATAATCAAACTCAGGGCTGAAATCAACCAAGTAGAAACAAAAAGACTTATACAAAGAATCAACAAAACCAGTTGTTAGTTTGTTGAGACTAACCAGAGGGCACAGAGAGAGTATCCAAATTAACAAAATTAGAAATGAAACATGAGACTTAACAACAGAAACTGAGGAAATTAAAAAAAATCATCAGATCCTACTACAAAAGCCTATAGTCAACAAAACTGGAAAATCTGGATGAAATGGACAATTTTCTATACCGCTATCAGATACCAAAGTTATCAGGATCAGATAAACCATCTAAACAGTCTCATAACTCCTAAAGAAATAGAAGCAGTCATTAAAAGTCTAAAAAAAAAAAAAAAAAAAAAGCCCAGGACCAGATGGGTTTAGTGCAGAATTCTGTCGGACCTTCATAGAAGACCTAATACCAATACTCTCAAACTATTGTACAAAATAAAAACAGAAGGATCACTACCAAATTTGTTCTATGAAGCCACAATTATGCTTATACCCGAACCATACAAAGACACAATAAAGAGAACTTCAGACCAATTTCCCTTATGAATATCGATGCAAAATGCTCAATAAGATTCTAGCAAACCATATCAAAAAACACATCAAAATGATCATCCATCATCATCAAGTAGGCTTCATCCAAAGGATGCAGGGATGGTTCAATATACAAAAATCCATCAATGTAATCCACTATATAAACAAACTCAAAGGAAAAAAAAACACATGATAATCTCACTAGATGCTGAGAAAGTATTTGACAAAATTCAACACCCCTTCATGATAAAAGTCTTGGAAAGAACAGGAATTCAAGGCCCATACCTAAACATAGTAAAAGTCATATACAGCAAACCAGTAGCTAATATTAAACTAAATGGAGAGAAACTTGAAGCAATCCCACTAAAATCAGGGACCAGACAAGTTTGCCCACTCTCTCCCTACTTATTCAATATAGTTCTCGAAGTCCTAGCCAGAGCAATCAGACACCAAAAGGAGATCAAAGGGATACAGATTGGAAAAGAAGTCAAAATAGCATTTTTTGCAGACGATATGATTCTAAACTTAAGTGATCCCAAAAGTTCCACCAGAGAAATACTAAACCTGATAAACACCTTCAGCAAAGTGGCTGCATATAAAATTAACTCAAACAAATCAGTAGCCTTCCTCTACTCAAAGGAAAACAGGTCAAGAAAGAAACTAGAGAAACGACACCCTTAACAACAGTCACAAATAATAGAAAACACCTTGGTGTGACTCTAACCAAGTAAGTGAAAGATCTGTATGGCAAGAACTTCAAGTCTCTGAAGAAAGAAGTCGAGGAAGATCTCAGAAGATGGAAAGATCTCCCATGCTCATAGATTGGCAGGATTAATATTGTAAAAATGGCCATCTTGCCAAAAGCAATCTATAGATTCAATGCAATCCCCATCAAAATGCCAACTCAATTCTTCACAGTTAGAAAGAGTAATTTGCAAATTCATTTGGAATAAACAAAAATCCAGGATAGCGAAATCTATTTTCAATAATAAAAGAACTTCTGGGGAAAATCACCATCCTTAACCTCCAGCTGTATTACAGAGCAATAGTGATTAAAAAAAAAAAAAAAAAAAAAAGCTGTGTGGTATTGGTACAGAGACAGGCAGGTAGATCAATAGAATAGAATTGAAGACCCAGAAATGAACTCACACACCTATGGTCACTTGATATTTGACAAAGGAACTAAAACCATCCAGTGGAAAAAAGATAGCATTTTCAACAAATGATGCTGGTTCAACTGGAGGTCAGCATGTAAAAGAATGCAAATTGACCCATTCTTATCGCCCTATACAAAGCTTAAGTCCAAGTGGATCAAGGACCTCCACATAAAACCAGATACACTGAAACTAATAGAAGAGAAAGTGAGGAAGTCCTTCTAATACATGGGCACAGGGGAAATTTTCCTGAGCAGAACACCAATTGCTTCTGTTCTAAGATCAAGAATCTACAAATGGGACTTCTGATTTCTAGCTGGGGCCCGAACTTCGCTGATTCCGGCCCACAGCTCCCTGCTCCCAAACCCCGTGGGAGAGAGAGCTCACCGTCCAGACAGGTAGGCACTCCTGAGACTGCAGGGCAGGAGAGACCGCTAGTACTGCCCACCCCTGCCCACATCCCTGGCCCAATAGGAAACCTTATAGGGCCTCTGGGAACAGGAAGATAGGGGCACTCATCTCTGAGGTCCAGACACCGCCTGGATTTGAAGGGACCCAGTCAAACAGCTCCCTGCACCCAAATCCCGTGGGAGGGAGAGCTAGACCTTCAGAGGGGCAGACATGCCTGGGAAGCCAGAGGAGACTACTCTCTGCCCACATTTCTGACGCTAGAGGAAAACGCTTAGCACCATCTGGGTCCCCTGTGCACAGGGTCCCAAGCGAAGGCGGGGCAGGCCCTTCTGGTTGCTGCCCTCACAGAGAGCTGAAACCTGGATCTGAGAAGTGACTCCAGGCCTGAGACCAGAGGCAAAACCAACTTTTCTGCTCTAAGTGACCTTCCTGGTGGACTCAGTACACACACCCACAGGAACTCCTGAAGACCAGTAGACAGGAAAAAATACACGCCTGAAAGCAGAACACACTGTTCCCATAACTGGCTGAAAGAGAACAGGAAAACAGGTCTACAGCAATCCTGACACACAGGCCTATAGGACAGTCTAAACACTGTCAGAAATAGCAGAACAAGGTAACACCAGAGACAACATGATGGCAAGAGGCAAGCACAGGAACTCAAGCAAGAGAAACCAAGACTACATGGCATCATCAGAGCCCAATTCCCCCACCAAAGCAAACACTGAATATCCAAACACACCAGAAAAGCAAGTCTAGATTTAAAATCACATTTGATCATGATGATGGAGGACTTCAAGAAAGACATAAAGAACTCCCTTAGAAAAAATGCAGGAAAACACAAATAAACAAGCAGAAGCCTATAGAGAGGAAATGCAAAAATTCCTGAAAGAATTACAGGAAAACACAATCAAAGAGGTGAAGGAATTAAAAATGGAAATAGAAGCAAAAAAGAAAGCACAAAGGGAGACAACCCTGGATATAGAAAACCAAAGGAAGAGACAAGGAGCCGTAGATACAAGCATTACCAACACATACAAGAGATAGAGGAGAGAATCTCAGGGGCAGAAGATTCCATAGAAATCATCAACACAACTGTCAAAGATAACGTAAAACAGAAAAAAAAATACTGGCCCAAAACATACAGGAAATCCAGGACACAATGAGAAGATCAAACGTAAAGATAATAGGTATAGAAGAGAGTGAAGACTCCCAGCTCAAAGGACCAGTAAATATCTTCAACAAAATCATAGAAGAAAACTTCCCTAACCTAAAGAAAGAGATGCCCATAAGCATACAAGAAGCCTACAGAACTCCAAATAGATTGGACCAGAAAAGAAACGCCTCCCATCACATAATAGTCAAAACACCAAATGCACAAAACAAAGAAAGAATATTAAAAGCAGTAAGGGAAAAAAGTCAAGTAACATAAAGGCAGACCTATCAGAATTACACCAGACTTCTCACCAGAGACTGTGAAAGGCAGAAATCCTGGACGATGTAATACAGACCCTAAGAGAACACAAATGCCAGCCCAGGTTACTGTATCCAGCAAAGCTCTCAATTAACATAGATGGAGACACCAAGATATTCCATGACAAAACCAAATTTACACAATATTTTTCTACAAATTCAGCCCTACAAAGGATAATAAATGGTAAAGCCCAACACAAGGAGGCAAGCTACACCCTAGACAAAGCAAGAAACTAATCGTTTTGCAACAAAACAAAGAGAAGACAAGGACAAACATAATCTCACGTTCAAACATGAATATAACAGGAAGCAACAATCACTGTTCCTTAATATCTCTCAACATCAATGGACTGAATTCCCCAATAAAAAGACACAGATCAACAAACTGGATACGTAATGAGGACCCAACATTTTGCTGTCTACAGGAAACACACCTCAGAGGCAAAGACAGACACTACCTCAGAGTAAAAGGCTGGAAAACAACTTTCCAAGCAAATGGTCTGAAGAAGCAAGCTGGAGTAGCCATTGTAATATTTAATAAAATCGATTTTCAACCAAAAGTCATCAAAAAAGATAAGGAAGGATACTTCCTGTCAAGGCTTGATGCTCCAGTGTAGGAGAATATCAGGGCAGGTAGGTGGGTGGTAGTGGGTGGATGAGGGATCACCCTCATAGAAGCAGGGGGTGGGATAGTGGGTTTCTGGAGGGGAAACCAGGAAATGGGATAGCATTTAAAATGTAAATAAAAATATCCAATAAAAGAAAAAATGAAAAATTAACAAAAGAAGTTGATTGTAGCACTTTGCAAACACTTTTCCCTTGTTGAATTAGAATCCAACAAGGTAGTGAGGGTCTTTCTTATTGTTGTTTTGTTGTTACTTTAACAGAGGAAAGGCAATGATTTTGGGAGGTGGTTAAGTTCTGGGTAGGGCTGGTGCCCATATAAACAACATTCTCAAAAGCAAACCAACTGCACAAGGACACAGGAAGAAGGCACCATCTTTAAGGGACTTGCCTCAATTAAGAACCTTGATCTTGGACTTCCAAGCCTCCTGAGCCATGTGAGGGATAATTGGTGTGTGTAAGCAGCAACCTTGTCAATGGTACTTTTATTACTGTGTCCCAAATAGACAGGGCAGATGTCTTAGTTTGGGTTATAATGTTGTGAAGACGGCTCCCCCCAGCCCCCATGACTAGGGCAACTCTTATAAAGGTAAACATTTAATTGAGGCTGGCTTATAGTTTCAGAAGTTCAGTCCATTATCCTCAAGGCGGGAAGAAGGGCAGCACGCAGGCAGATATGGTGCAGGAACTGCTGAGAGTTCTATATCTTGATCTGAAGACAGTCAGGAGGAGATTCTGAAACCTCGAAGCTCCACAGTGACACACTTCCTCTAGCAAGGTCATACCTGCTAATAGTGTCAACCACATGCAAATCACCCTGGGAAAGCATTGCATTATTAATGGCTCTGATAATCACTTCCTAAGTCTGACTGAGTGCCTACTCTGTTTTCAGCACACTGTGAGGTGCTCACACAGCTTTGCAGGGGACAAAGGTGGCTCCTGACATCTTAGGCTTGAGAAGACACTAGGTAAACAAATCATTGTGATACTATGTGTGCTGGATAGGTCAACTGGGCCCACACTGGAGTCATCTGAGAGGATGGAGACATCCTCTCATCATTTAAGATGTCTGCATAAGATGTAGGCAAGCCTGTAAGTCCAGCCCATTGTGGGTGGGGTTATCTGTGAGTTGGTCCTGGGTTTTATAATAACGTAGGCCAAACAAGATTTGGAGAGCAAGCCAGGAAGCAGCACCCTCTATGGCCTCTGCATCAGCTCCTGCCCACAGGGTCCTGCCTTGCTTGAGTTCCTACCTTGACTTCTTTGATGATGAACTGAGATTTGAAAGCATAAGCTGAATAAACCCTTTCCTCCCTAAGTTTCTTTGGTCATTGTTTCATCACAGCAAAAGTAACCCTGACCAAGACATACTCATCAAGGGTCAAAAGATCCACCTATTTGAAGGGCGTGGTGAGGAAGTAATGTTTAGAAGTTAGCATGCTGGAGGTGTGTGGATGGGCTTTGTAAGGCTTACTCCAAAACAAATAGAGCCCATGATAATCAGGCATGTTTATGTACTTATGACCTAGGCAGATACTTTGAGATTGACATTAGAATTTTGTTGGAAAAACTGTTTGCTGTATTGGCTGACTATCTCCCAAACATCTTTCTACACCCTTCCTTCCTTGCCTTCTTCCTTTCTTTCTTTTTCTCCTTTTACTCCTTTCTCTCTCCTTCCCCTCCCTCCCTTTCTTTTTCTTCTCTCTCTCTCTCTCTCTCTCTCTCCTTTCCTTTCTTTCATAATCAAATGTTTAGAAGTGAAGAGTTAATCTTCTGTGTGGCTCTTTCTCAGCACCACTCACCCTCTTGCACTCTACCTTGAGTGCCTGCCTTTAAAAAAATTATATTATGTGTATGAGTACTCCACCTGCATTTTCCTATGTGTACCACATGTGTGCTTGGTGCCCTAGAAGACTGGAAGAAGGTGCTGGATCACCCAGAACTGGAGTTACAGTTGGCTGTGACTGACCACCTAGAACCAGGAGTTGTACCCAACTTCTGTGGAAGAGTAGCCAGTGCTCTTAACTGCGGAGCCATCATCTCCAGCCGAGTGCCTGCTCTTTCACAATCTCCTTTCCTGCCTGTGCGTATCTTTACGTTATTGTTTATTGCTCCCTTGCAGTGGATTCTGATCTTCTCTATTGATTTGCTTTAAGGTTTTCTTGGTTCTTTGGGGAAAAAAGAAAAGAAAAGAAAGAGTGGGCTGGAAGGAGATAGAGCAGCCACTTAGAGCCTGTAATGTTTTTGTAGGGGATCAAAGCTCAGTTTATAGTCATAGACTCATAGCTACCCAAATCTCTAGCTCCAGGGATGTGTCACCCTCTCTTCTGGCCTTCATGATGTCTACACTTATGTGTACACACACACACACACACACACACACACACACACACACACACACACACACACACACACACATACACACACACATACACACATTTAAAAAGTAATAAATAAATGAATAAACTTCATTCTGGGCATCAGTGTCACATCCTCGTGGCAAGAGCATCTGCTGTGGCTCTGATCTTCGCAGCCTGGGCATTTTCTGTGCTGTTGGGTGCCCCAAGCCCTTGTTGTTCTTTGCCAAGCTCACCTCTGGCTTTGGTGATAAAGCTTGGTTGTCTCCATGACTGTCTCCCACTCTTCCTCTTCTCCTGTGTGATGTGTATTCTTGAGACATCTTCCCTCTGGTGGTGTGAGTCCCATACCTTTGCCTGCAGACCTGGCTGGCTTTAATGCAGAACTGTCTGTTTAGCATCTATTACACTTGGCCTTCCACAAGCCAACACCCAAACATATTCTGTGTTTATGAACTGTGCTGCACTTTCGAAGGAGCCCAGATTCCTTTGCTGTCCTGACTCCTTACTTTTCCCTACTTTCTCTTTGCCTTCCATCAGCTAATGCAGACAAACAGCCCAGTTCATCCAGGGAAGCTGGGATCTGTGCCCAACTCCCATGCACTGCATCCTTGCTCCCTCATAACAGTTTCCTGGGTGAAACCATCCTAGGTAGTCACCCAGTCACTTGACAAGTACTGGTGCAGATAGTGAACACCCACGTGATTCCTGCTTCTTCAGTATTGGGGACTGAACATAGGGCCTCACGTAACCACAGAGCTTCAGCCCCTGTCCTTGGGATCCCTCCAGACCTGCCTCTTCTCTCTAGCTCTTCCTGGCGGTGTAGCACTGGAATATATATTACAAATTTGCTTATCTGCTTTATGACAACTTACCTTTGCCTTTTAAATAAAGGAAATGCTATCTGCTCCTTGGGGCCTTCCACAATCTGCTCTCAAGTTGTATTTTCAGCCATCTCTCTTGCTTCTCTCAAAAGGAAGACCATGAGCATCAAAGTAGGGGGCCAACCCAGGCCAGTGTTCCCACATGACTGCTGGTATGGCCATACTAGATGTTTGAGGGACAGTTTTAGCCAAGAATAGGCCCAGGGAAGAGATGGGCTGAGAGCCAGCTCTCCTAATCACAAAGAGGCAGGAAGTTGAGAGCTTCACCTTCTCTCAGTCTAATATGTAATTCTTAACCTTTTGCCCTGTGTGTGTGTGTGTGTGTGTGTGTGTGTATGTGTGTGTGTGTGTGTGCGTGCGTGCGTGTGTGTGTGTGTGTGTGTGTGTGTGTGTGATGTGTATAGGGGGGTCTGAGAATTGAACCTAGAGCCGTATGTATGTACGTATGTATGTATGTATGTATGTATGTATGTATGTATGTATGCTTGTATGTTTGGTAGGCAAGCATTCAGCCACTGAGATACATCCCAACTGTCACTTACAACAATGTAAAGGAATCATTTGATGTCTCTGTTGTAGGAGGACTGCTTTACTGCCAGAACATCCTATACCTCTGAGATTATACGATTCCTCATTCAGAGGAATGGCCTCACACAATTTGTCGGCTGTCCAATTTTATAAGCACATGCACAAATGTATTCCAAGGACCAACATGCCTACTCAGGCAGATGAGGGCTGGGAATGAAATCTAATCTCAGTCTTATCTTCTCACTTCAGATGAACTTTTGATATCTGGGAAGGCTACATGGGTAACGAACGCACTTGCTGCTCACAGTGTAAAGGCCCTGAGTTTGAATCCATAGAACCTATGTCAAGCCAAGCACAGAGTGTGAGAACACTGGGCTTATACAAATGGGGACAGAGTTTCTGGAAGCTCACACACCAGCCAGTGTGGTTTATGAAGCACTTCCAACACAAATGTCCTGGTCCCAGCAAGGTGGAAAGCAAGGACCAGGATCAAGGTTGTCCTTTGACCTCTTCATGTATGCCAGGGTATATGCACGCCAACAATTATACAGATGAATGAGCACAGACACACAGACACCCAGACACACAGACCCATAAAAACACACACTCACATGCATAAAAACACACACAAACATAAAACAATAATATTAGCTTTTAAATTCTGGGATAGAGAAAAATGTATGGCAAGAAAAGTATACTGTCAACACAAGGATTGGCTTGGCTTTTTGTAGAAAGGTTTTGGTGCTTTCCCTTGCAACTGTGTATGGATTTGGTTCCTGTCTTGAATAGGAATTTTGTACATTGGAATGATGTTTGATAATGTTTGAGTTTTAAATGAATAGTTTATAAAATTACAACTGTGAAATTTATTTAATTAAGATTTTAATATTAAGTTAAAATCTATTTAAGCAAGAACAAGTAAGTTCATGTTTTTCTTAGATTAGATATTTAATTAACTCAAATGGAAAGACTGGGAGTCCTTAAAAACTAGTCCCATTTATAAATTTAATTTAATTCCTTATGCATTTGAAGCACATCAATGCATCTACTATAGTTTATTTTATTGTATTTTATAGAACTTTGGATGCCTGACAAATTATTGACTTTTACAAGTCTAAGCATTAACTTCACCAACAGAAAACATGCTCAATATGAAAAAGTGTTTCAAAGTATTTCAGTATTATTTCAACAGTTCTCACCATACTAGAAATTCTAGAGTTAACTGCATATTGATTTGGAATTGCAAAGTTTAAAATCTAATTAGAATCTTTAGCATTTACAAATACCTTAACTTTACATGCTTACTGCTTGTTCAATGTAAAAATGTGTCCTCAGATGTAACATAACATTATTAGTACAATGGCTCTGATTTGTTTAGTTACATTTACATTTTATTCTGTTTTTTACACAAACATTTATTTATTCATTAGAACATGTCTTACAATGGTGAACTGCTGCAGGTGAATCATGAGCCCTGGGATACAGATCTTGAGGGCTGTGTGATTCTCCAGGTCCATTTCTCTGCTTTTCTTTTAGTGAAACAGGGTCTTGCTATATTTCTTGCTATTGTATGTCCTGAAGTCATGAGCTCAAGAGATCCTCAGTGCCTGCGTACCACCATGCTTGACTTCTAAAGACCACACATATTATATGTGTTTTAAAAAGTCTTTTCATGTTAGGAATTGAACCCAGGATCTTGAGCGCAACTGAGCTCCACCCTAGCCCTCTGTGACTGGTCTACATCCTCTGTAAGGTCTACATCCTCTGTGAGGGGTCTACATCCTCTGTGATGTTTCTACATCCTCTGTGAGGGGTCTACATCCTCTGTAAAGCCTATATCCTCTGTGAATGGTCTACATCCTCTGTAAGGTCTATATCCTCTATGAGGGTCTACACCTTCTGTAATGGATCTACATCCTTCCTAGTCCTCTGTGACAGGTCTACTTCCTTTGTAAGGTTTACTCAGTCTTCCAAGCATCTACATCAAAGACAGAAACCTAAACCCACATTTGGTTTAGCCCTGCTATCTGATGTGAGTCTTTACCTCTTCCCACACACTTCTCACTTTATTTATTTACTTTTGGTCATACTAGGGGTTGAACTTAGGGCATTGAGGGTGACAGATTAGAGTGTTGTTATGGTTCAACATCTCTAGCCCTTCTAACTTTTTGCTTTTGAGACAGCATCTTAATAAACTACCTAGATGACCTTGACTGCAGTATGGTTCAGATGAGTCTTGCTCTTGTGATTTTCCTGCATTAACTGCCCAAGAAGCTGGTGTTACAGCCTGCACTTAGCTGCTACCTTCATTTGATTAATTACCTTACTTCTTGGCTTAAATTAGGGCCTTTTTTCAGCACCTGGAACAGCAGTGACTGAAGAAAAGTGCTGCAAAGCACACATACGGGCCTGATTACTCACATAGAAGTAGGAGAGAAACTAGCTGGGACAAAGAAGGGAGGTTGGTAGGACTTTGAGAAGGATAATGGAGGATAATGGGGTGTATACAACGTATATGATATACATGCATATGATGTATGTGTATATGTATATGATGGATATGTGTATGTATATAATTGTGAAGCCAAACACACATTAATTAAATGCCAACGGAAGAAACTCACAAGGCTGGCATCTCAATGGAATTGCAATAAATCTTACCTGAAATATTCATACCCAAATACTGTATTTACCAAGCTTATTGCTTTCAAGCAAAACTTGGATGGGTTGAAGGATTGGTCAGGGCACTAGACAGATGATTAAATAAAGAGAATTTTGAAAAACTCCAATGATTACAAAAAAGAAAAAGCAAACATTAAAATTAAAAAAGATAAAGCCATTTTACTACTGTTTTTCTTTTTTAAAATGGCACATCCACTTATGAATATTGATTCAAAAATAATAAAATTCTAGCAAACCAAATCCAAGAACACATCAACACAATCATTCACCACCATCAAGTTCAATATAAGAAAATCCATTAACATTATTATAAACAAAGTCAAAGAAAAAAAACACATGATAATCTCATCAGATGCTGAAAAAGCATTTGACAAAATACAACACCCCTTCATGTTAAAAGTATTGGAGAGATCAAGAATTCAAGGCCCATACCTAAACATAATAAAAAGCAATGTACAACAAATCAACCGCCAATATCAAATAAAATGAAGAGATACTTGAAGCAGTCCCACTAAAATCAAGGAGAAGACAAGGCTGCCCACTCTCTCCCTACCAATTCAATATAGTACTTGAAGTTCTAGCCAGAACAATAAGACAGCAAAGAAGATCAAGGGAATACAAATTGGCAAAGAAGAAGTCAAGGTATCACTATTTGCAGATGATATGATAGTATACATAAGTGACCCCAAAAATTCTACTGGAGAACATCTACAGCTGATAAACAACTTCAGCAAGGTTGCTAGATATAAAAACTCAAAAAATATAAGTAGCCTTCCTTTATATAAATGATAAAGAGACTGAGAAAGAAATTAAGGAAACGACACCCTTCACAATAGTCATAAAATAATATAAAATATCTTGGTGTAACTCTAACCAAACAAATGAAAGATCTGTATGACAAGAAGTTCAAGACTCTCAAGAAAGAAATTGAAGAAGACCTCAGAAAATGGAGAGATCTCCCATGCTCATGGATTGGTAGGATTAATATAGTAAAAATGGCCATTCTACCAGAAGCAATCTACAGATTAAATGCAATCCTCATCAAAATTGCAATACAATTCTTCAAAGACATGGAAAGAACAATTCTCAATTTCATATGGAAAAACAAAAAAGCCAGGATAGCAAAAACAATTCTTAACAATAAAAGAACTTCAGGGGGAATCACCATCCCTGACTTCAAGCCATACTACAGAGCAATAACGATAAAGGACTGCATGGTATTGGTACAGAGACAGACAGATTGATCAACGGAGTAGAACTGAAGACCCAGAAATAAAACCACACACTTATGGTCACTTGATCTTTGACAAAGAAGCCCCAAAAAATGGAAAAAGAAAGCATCTTCACTAAATGGTGCTGGTCTAACTGGCAGTCAGTATGCAGAAAAATGAAAATAGATCCATATTTTTCACCTTGCACAAAGCTCAAGTCTAAGTGGATCAAGGACCTTGACATAAAACCAGATACAGTGAATCTAGTAGAAGAGAAAATGGGAAAGAGCCTGGAACATATTGACATGGGCAAAAATTGCCTAAACAGAAATCCAGTGGCTCTGGTTCTAAGTTCAAGAATTGATGAACGGGACCTCATGAAACTGAAAAGCTTCTATAAGGCAGAGGACATATTCCATAGGGTAAGTCAGCAACCTACAGATTGGGGAAAAAAAACTTCACTAATTCCACAACTGATAGAGGACTAATATCCAAAATATATAAAGAACTCAAGAAGCTAACCTCCAAAAACCAAACAACCCAATCAAAAAAATAAAAAAACTCAACAGAATTCACAACAGAGGAATCTTGAATGGCTGAGAAGCACTTAAAGAAATGTTCAAAATCCTAAGTCATCGAGGAAATGCAAATCATAACTACCTTACACCAATCAGAATGGCTAAGATTAAAAACTCAGCTGACAGCATATGTTGGTAAGAATGTGGAGAAAGAGGAACACTCTTCCATTGCTGGTGGGATTGCAAACTGATAAAACCACTCTGGAAATTAATCTGGAGGTTCCTCGGAAAATTGGAAATAATCTACCTGAAGAGCCAGCTATATCACTCTTGGGCATATGCCCAAAAGATGTTCCACCGTGCCACAGGGGCACATGTTCCACTATGTTCATCGCAGCCTTATTTATGATAGCCAGAAGCTGGAAACAACCCAGATGTCCTTCAACAGAAGAATGGATACAGAAAATGTGGTTCATTTACACAATGGAATACTACTCAGCTATTAAGAACGAGGGGATTATGAGTTTTGCAGGCAAATGGATGTAACTAGAAAATATCCTGAGTGACATAACTCAGACCCAAAAAAACAGGCATGATATGTAGTCACTAATAAGTGGATATTAACCAAAAAAGTACAGAATACTCAGATACAATCCACAGAACTCAAGAAGGTTAACAGGCAGAAGGGCCCGAGTGAGGATGTTTCAATTCTACTTGTGAGGGAGAAGAAAACAATAAGCAATCAAGGGGAGGGGCAAAGGGAGGGATGGACCTGAGTGGGAGAGGGGAGAGGGAGGGGAAAAGAGGAACGTGATCAGGTATTGGGGGGAGGGACAGGAGTGAAGTCCTGAGGGCCAGCAGAATGAATGAATACAGGCAACCTTGGGATGTAGGAGGTGGGAGGTGGGATGTAGGAGGTAGGAGGTGGGAGGTGGGATGTAGGAGGTGGGAGGTGGGAGGTGGGAAGTGGGGGGACCCTCTAGAATGAACCAGAGACCTGGAAGGGTGAGAGACTATCAGGACTCAAAGGGAAGGACCTTAGATGAAATGCCCTACAGTGAGGAGAGGGAACTTGTAAGAGCCCACCTCCAGTAGAAAGACAGGTCATCAAGTGAAGAGATGGGGTTGCCATCCCACAGTCAGAATCTATGACCCAGAACTGTTTCTTTCTGAAAGAACTGCAGGGACAACAATGGAGAAGAGACTGAGGGAAAGGAGGTCCAGTGACTGGCCCAACTTGGAATTCATCTCAAGGGGAGGCTCCAAGGCCTGACACTATTACTGATGCTATGGTGTGCTTACAGACAGGAGCCTAGCATGGCTGTCCTCTGAAAGGCCCAACAAGCAGCTGACTGAGACAGATGCAAATACACCCAACTAATGGAATGTAGTTGAGGACCTCTGCGGTTGAATTAGGGAAAAGCTAGAAAAAGTTGAGGAGGAGGATGACCCTATAGGAAGACCAGCAGTCTCAAGTAACCTGGACCCCGAGATCTCTCAGCCACTGAGCCACCAACCAGATGGCGTACACTAGTTGATAAGAGGCCCTGACACATATACAGCAGAGGACTCCTGGTCTGGCCTCAGTGAGAGAAGATGCACCTAACCCTGGAGAGACTTGAGACCCCAGGGATTGGGGAGGCCTGGTGGGAGGGGGTGGGCTGCAGGAATGGGGACATCCTGTTGAAGAGGGGGTAGGAGGAATAGGATGAGGAATTGTGTCAGAGGGCAGACTCAGGAGGAGGATAACAACTGGACTATAAAATAAGATTAAAGATAATTTAAACAAACTTGGCACATCTAGAACATCGCTTGAGCAGCTCGCCACAGAGTCATGTTCTAAACCACCTTTGCTTTACTGCCAAAGCAGGACCAATGCAGGGGAGGGTGGCTAGAAACCACATTTCAGGGGACAGTGCTCTGGCGATTGCAGAGTGCAGCCAGGATCCCCCGCTTTCCAAGTACCTGAAGGTAAAATGATTTTCCTGCTGTCTCCTAGTACCTTGCTCATGACTTCATAAACTCTGAGTACATGAAGAAGTTGTGAATAAAGAAGGGAAAGACAGGATGGCTTCACTCCTGCAAAGGGTCAGGACCTCACAGGGCCTCCGAGAAGGAAGACCCAAAGGACAGGAAAACTTCCATATCATTAGCAAAACGGGACAACCAGGAATTGCCTCTTTCCCAGGGCTGGATTTCTGGGTCTTCAGGCAAACAGGGCTACTTTGCCTCATTGAGTTCTCAAATGCTACATCCAGGCTCCAGGAAGGAGCTGTAAAAGGCTGGGTCTGATAACAGTTACATAATGGCTAATCCACTTTTAGGGCTACTGAGAAAAGGAGCTGTTCACCACAATTTGTAATTGCTGGGTATCATAACTGAAGAACACTGTTCTGTGGGTTTTCTTTAAAATTCATTTCTTTTTTGTGAACACACAAAATAATGGGCTTTAGTATGTTATTTTAATACATGTACAACATTTTGATCTATGTAAACATTTTAATGCACATAAACATTTTAGTGATGTAAAACATCATGCATGGCACGTACAGCTTCACGGCCCCATTATGCTCTGACTTTGATTTCTTGTTTTATCACCGGGACAGAACTACCTGACAGGGAAGATTCATTTGGCTCATGATGTCAGAGGATATAATTCACCACGGAAGGGAAGGTGTGGTAAAGATCATGGTGGTGGGGGTATAGAGCAAAGTCTTGTTCATATAGCAGCTAGCTGGGAGCAGACTGTGACCACCGTGAGCAGGAGTGGGTGCAGCCTTCAAAGACCCACCCACAGGCCCCCTTCCCTCAGCCCTGCCCGCCCTTCTTAAGGCTCCGCAGTCTTCAAATTAGCATTTGCGGGCATCTGAGCATTCGAAAGGTTAGATTGTTCCCGTTTCAGATCCAAACTGTCCCCCAAAGATGTGTGGCCACCAGATACTACAAAACACATTGGGTCTCACTTCAAAAGTCTGTATGGTCTTAATACCTACAACATTGTTTAAAATTTTCCAAAGTTAGAATTTTTTTAAAAAATTTCATCACCATGACCCCCTGTAAAAACCAAAGTGAGGTTGCCTTTAATATCCAATGGCAGACAGAACGCTATCATTCCCAAAGGGAGAACCACAAAGACAACAAGGAAAGATGAGACAGAACCTACCAGGACAGGCGTTGAATCCTATATTTCATGTGCAGTATCTGTGGCATGGTGGTGTCATGAGTTCCGTGAGTCTGGATAGCTCTGTTTCTATGGCCCTGCTATTTATGGTAGATAGGCTATCCTCTTGTCTTGGGGCAGCTTCACAAGGTGCCTGTGTCTGAATTCAACTTGGTTCACCCAAAAAGCCCCTTAGGGGCATCTGCAGGCAACCTCACCTTGTTACACACGGTCTGCCCCCCGTAAGTTTTTCTCTAGTACCTTGATGTAAGCTTTCACAACTTCATAAACCCTTATGTTCTGTATGTCTGAAACTCAAACACCATGTAGATGATGGTAAGTCTTGGTGCCACCTTGAGGTAGAGTCAAAACACCTCTAATGGTGCCTCTGAGTGTTTGGACCACTAAAGCAAGCAAAACCTTTTTCTAGGTAATATTCTGGTGGATAGTGCCTTGTCTGTATTTTAATCTGAAACTTTAAATTCAGCTGCACTCTAAAAGACCCCATTATTTACATCTTCCTGTTGACATCGTTGTGAACCTGGCTTACAGCACTAACCATAACTGCTGCAACCCGACTCCTGTCTTGTCGTCAGACTTCCTCAACTACATTAATAAGTCCATTACTCTTGAATTTAGTCTTCCAAAGATTTTCAGGACATGGAGAAATGTAATCAGATTATTAGCCAGAATGTGACAGGAATGGGCCACAGATCAGCCTCGAGTAGAGCCCTTGTTCCCGTTAGAAAACTCGTGAGCACATTCCTCCTTGCCTTCTTTCGTACCTGCGTTTTGTTTTTCTCCGTTTCCACCAGAGCAGTTCATTTGAAGTTCTGCTTACAGCATGTTAAGGTTTCTCTGATTTGCATCCTTAAACTCTTCCAGTTTTCCCCTAGAAACCACTTTAAAAGATCTACCGAGCACATGAATGAGTTTGGCCGTAGTGATGACCTTACTGTATTATTCTTTTATTTTGAAAAGTACATCCTTTGGCAAATGCTCACACAGGCACAGAACACGTTCTGATCATAACCCTTCCTCCCTGTCCTTCCACTCCTGATGAACCCCTTTTACTTTCTAACCAGTTCCTGCCCACCTCCATATCTTTGTGCGTGTGCGTGCGTGCGTGCGTGTGTGTGTGTGTGTGTGTGAGTTCATGTGACTCATGGGATTTAATCAGGGTTATGGCATGAGCATGGGTGGGGGTTATTTAGTGCAGAATGGACAACTTGCTAGTGGTTACACCACTGAAGAAAATGATCCCTCCTCTCCTAGTAACCATTTATAGTCAATTGTTCCTCAGGAAAGGATGACACCTCAAACTCCTTCCCCAACCCATGATGGAATGCTGCTAGGATCATCTTGTGCAGTGACTTCCCTTCCTGGTACCACTTTTCTCTCCTAGCTACTCTCCTCGTTTTTTGCAGCAACATACCTGACAGAGATAGCACGAGGAGGCAGAGTTTCTTTTGAGTCATGGTGTCAGAAGCTATGGTCCACCATGGATGGAAGGGCCATGCAGAGTTCGTGGTAGCAAGAGAGTGAGGTTGAAGGCTGTTCACATCATGCCAGGCAGGAAGCAGCGTACGTAGGCCAGAACCAAGGGTGGGAATAAACATCAAACCTTTGCCTCTAGTGAAGTGGCTCTACTATCCAGATCCAGAGTTCAAAGGAGCACTGAGAGCTGGAGCTGAACTTCAGAGTGTAAACCTGTGTGCCTGTGTGTTGGGGAGTGGTGATCCAGACCCAAACGATAACGCCTCTGCTGTATCCTCCCTTTCCTCGCGCCTGCCCCAGATAACACTCTGCTTTAGTTGTCTATATAATAGACACAGTGTAGGCTTTACATCAAGGAAAGGCTCAACGCTTAGCTTCCTCTTCCCCATCACCCTCTTTTGATGTCTCCTTTTATAACATTTCCTTCCCACACTTCCACTTTTATGTCACATATGTCTGTCTGTCTACCAAAACCTAACATCTGTTTGGTGAGAGAAAACCTGTGATACTATTTGTCAGAGTCAAGAAAGCTCAGGTTTCGTGCCCTTAGGCTCAGGAAGTTCACTTTGGAATACTAGCATAGGGAATGTAGAAAATGCCAAAGTGGGCTCAGTTTTACAATGTTAAGCTGCTAAGGAGCTGGAGGCCCTCAAGCAGTCATCTCGTTGACTCATGGGTCAGTTCTCATTGCAGCCAGCCTGCCTTGTTCCAGTGTCTGACCTGCTCTGACGTGTGTTGAGATGGTGGGCTGGCTGGTGACTGGTTACATAAGATAGCTTCAGTCATCCCGTCAGTGGGGATGGGAAGAGTGGTGCATGCATTTTATGCAACGAGCCAGTCAGGGCTTTTTCACATTGAGACAGTCTCCCTGACAAGGGACTCAGTGCTTGTTCACATTGGGACAATCTCCCTGACAAGGGACCCAGTGCTTGTTTACATTGAGACAGCCTCCCTGACAAGGGAGCCAGTGCTTGTTCACATTGGGACAGCCTCCCTGACAAGGGAGCCAGGCACCAAGCCGGAATGTTTGAGGACTTACATCTCATCTACCAAGCAAACTGTGTAGCTGAGCTTGGATTCAGAATGGGAGGGCACTGGGTATTACACAGCAAGAGGTAATACAGAGGAAGAGGAACCTGCTAGGCATTCCTACACAAGACATATGCCCTAAGACACTCATCGTGGTGTTCTCTGTACTGTAGAGAGACATGAATGTCATTAAATGACATCCAACAAAACCAGTAGAAATTATGGCTAACTATCTGAAAATAGTTAAAATGCCATTGATATGGGACTGAAGAGATGGCCTAGTGGTTAAAAGCACATTCTGATTTGCCAGAGGACCTGGTTTAGATTCCCAGCACCCACGTGGCGGTGCAGAAATGTCTGTATCTCCAGTTCCAGGGAATTCAGTGTCCTCCTCTGGTCTCCTTGACCAGCAGGCACGCACACGGTGCAGTTACACATGCAGGCAAAATACCCATATACATAGGAGAAAACTTAAAAATATGCTTTTGACATGCCATTCTATGACAAAGAAGACTCATAGCACACTCTGCAAGAGCAACTATGAACAATTTGTGTTAAAAATATTAGAAAGGGGGTTGGGGATTTAGCTCAGTGGTAGAGTGCTTGCCTAGGAAGCGCAAGGCCCTGGGTTCGGTCCCCAGCTCCAAAAAAAAAAAAAAAAAAAAAAAATATTAGAAAGGACCACACAACAACTTTACTGACTATACTCAAGGACGAGACGTATTATCTCCTCTCCATGACTCAGAACATTTGAAACACTATACTGTATATATTTATTGTAGTTATTTAAAGGTTTATCCAAACTTTCCATATATGTTAAAAAAATCCAAATTATTAAAGAAGTATTAATATGTCATACTTTATACAACTGTAAGTTTTGTAATTTCTTTTTTTTTTTTTAAAGGAAAGCTTAGTGTGGATAGATACATGTTTGGGCACCGGGGTGTTCATGCTGAGGTCAGAAGGCACCATGCGATGGTTGGTTCTCTCCTCCCACTATATGGTTCCAGGAATGCCACTCAGGCCGGCAGGCTTGGTGATGTGAGCCTTACCCACTGAGCCTCCTCCCGGGCCTTCCGTTCTGTTTTTTACAAAAGAACAATATCAGATTACATGAGCAAGAAAGTAATTTAAATATGTTCAGGGACCATTTTCATCTCCAGAATTAAGGATTATTTTAATTTTCCATCATTGCTTCTTTTCTTTTACTCTCCTTTTTAGGTTTATCATTTTAGGGTTCCCTATTTTTAATTTTCATACAGAGATTTCTTTAAATGATCATTATAATTAAGCATAAAGCCACAAATTACAAAGTCATATTTCGCTGGATCCCAGAGTTCTAAATTATTCATTT
Source organism: Rattus norvegicus (assembly GCF_021556685.1). NCBI lineage: Eukaryota > Metazoa > Chordata > Mammalia > Rodentia > Muridae > Rattus > Rattus norvegicus. Next base: position 5,916,738 of record NC_141551.1, on the reverse strand, counting down.
CACTCACTGTTTTTAGATTAGTTTATCCCAAAATTACCAGTTTATTGCTGTAGTTTTTTAAATTTTGTACAAACAAGAAGGCAGAAGGAAAGAGAAGAGCATTACTCATGGATCTTACTTTGCTGGCCTTCACGATCATGCTTCCTAATATGCTCGCTTGCACCCACCCATCAATCTACTCCCAGAAGCTCTTGACGTGATTTTCCATAAACCTCAATGGTTTCAGCACATCCCAGCAGTGCCTCCCAGTTTCCTCTTAGACCTTAACTTCTTGACTAAAGCCATTTATTCACAAGCCACTTTTTTTTTTTTTTTCAGTGAAGAAGCAAATCAATACATTAAAGGTGAGTTCAGAGTGTCAGCTTTCCCTAAACATTCCGGGATTCCTTTAGAGCTCTTCTGGAAAGGAGGCTGGGTGGCGCCCTCACACAGCCATGATAGGCTTTTCTTACAGACATCTTTTGCTACCTTTCGTCTTATCTAGTGACCCTCAATCTGTGTTAGATGGGAAAGCTCGTGCATACATTTCAACTTTCCTGGATTAGCTCTAGGTCAACAATGCTCCATTGGAGGCCAGAGAATATGGGCAGCACAAATTGAGCTCGAAGGGTTGCAGAAAAGTAAAGAGGCTGTTGAAGTTGCAGGGGTAGGGAGGGGCGTGAATCTAGGAACAGTTAGGGGAGAAGTGGGTGTGAATATGGTCATAATACCTTGGATGAAATTCTTAAATAATGAATAAAATATCATATTTACATAAATTATTTTCAATATGTCTATTTTCTGATTCTTTTCCAGGCTCAGCTCCTGCTTTGGGGGAATTCTTTAGCAAGGTGGTTGGGATAGTTTGCATAAACACGCCCACTGCTTGACATAGCTGCTCTCCTTGACATAGCTTGACATCCACTTCATTTCCATAAGCTCCTTCTTTGGGTAACCATGTGGGTGGGCTCTATCAGTGCTACACTGAGGTCACCCATCTTATCTCCTGGAATAAGTGCAGCTTATTTACTATTGTTCTGTTTCCTCCTGCTGGTTCCTCACCAGCTCCCACTGCTCAGAGGCCCACGAAGGGATCCGAGCTGTTTTTTCTTCAGGTCTTTCTGTCACTGTACCAGTCATTTTGGAGAACTAGCCCCTCACCTGAGGGATTTCCCATTCAGGACTCCATTGCACCGTAGAACTGGTTTTAGGATCTCTATGCCGGGCCCTCTGAAATCGCCATTATTTTCCCGTAGGCTCGTGTTCCTCTCTGATCACAAATGCTGTATGCCGATGAAGAGGACTAGACAAGCCCTGGGAAATGAGAATGTGGGTGAATGTCTTGATGGCTGGCTGTGCCTGACAGGCGTTCGGGAGACTAATGGGAATGTGTTTAACTCTAATCGTGCTTTTCATTTATGGTTCTAGAGAATACAGTCAGAAGTTTTACTCCCAAAAGACAGAAAATCAAAATGACAGGAAGCCTACTGATAGCGAGGAGGGGAATTGACACCTTGATGCTTTGCTGGTGGGAAAGGGAACCTGAGAAATCTTTAAACCAGCAATTTTACTATAGATGTCTTAACAATTGTCACATCTTAGTGACTCAGCGAGTTGAATCTCAGGCTACGCTGAAAGAGGAGACCCAGCAGCTAAAGCACTCGCTACTCTCGCAGAGGTCCCAGGTTTGGTTCCCAGCACCGACATGTTTGCTCACAAGCTTCTGTAACTCCAGTTCCAGGCCTCTGGTGGAACCAGGCACACAAACTATGTAAACACATACATACACTTAGGTAAAACACTCATACATGGAGAATAAGAACAAAAGATTTCACCGAAAGGAGCGAATTCTAGTTTAAAGCAACATTGCAGAATTGTTCAACATAATTTGGTAGTTGACAAAATTATCAGAAAAACTTAATTATGCAACATCAGAGGATGATTAAATGACTAGGTATACATACTGTATGGTATATTGTTTGAAAATTATTCTTAGAAGAATACTTACTAGTAGAGAAATGTTTAAGGCATTAGTGAAAGTGCATGCCTAGAAGAGTATGCTTAGCACAGTGCTGCTTTGCAGGAGGCAAATCCAAACCAAGTTGGAGAGCCATGAATTTCAACAATGAACGCTCATATGTTCTTAGAGCTTACGAAAGGCATAACTTTCCTTTTCTGTGCTTTCCTTTGTTTTCTATGCTTTCTATAATAAGGGTATTTATTGCAATCACAGGGAGATATTATTTTTAGAAAATTAGTGGGACCCAAGAGTGGCTTTGGTCCTTCTTACACATGTGTGGATATACACCCTCGACCCAAGAATTCCCATTAACAAAGAGATATTAGCATTCACAAAGCAGCTCGTGCAGGCTTCCAGAATGTGGTTGCGTATGTAAGTATAGAAATGGTTGTCTGAAAACTGGGCAATCTTTATATAAAAGGTATAAACAGGATCAGCAACCCAGACAATTTTCTCTTTGCACAAACAGCTTCTAACATTCTTCTTCAAGGCAGAAGTCGAGGGTTGATGAAGTCAGCAGTGTGTACCAAATGGAACTTTAGGCTTCCCTGGTTGTGAGTCGGTCTACCCATTTCCATCCCACCCAGCCTCTCACCGAGAAGAGCTATTAAGATTTCAGACGTGTCCCTGTGTGTTTACAGTCAGTGGGGACAGAGACTGCCCACAGGCACATGAGCTGGGAACAACTTGGAGAGGTCTCTGTCCCTTAGATGTTTGCAAGTTGACAGTAAGCAGGGAAAATGGACGAACACACCTGTCTATTTTTTCTTTTCTTTTTAAATTTGAAATATATTTTTTCACACGATATATTCTTACCATGGTTTCCCCTCCCCAACTCCAATTTGAGGAGACACTTGCCCTGTTTCATATGTAAGGTTAAAACATAATTTTAAAAGTAAGCAGGGAGTTCTTTCTAGCTCAGCTCTGCGGCAAGGGACTATCAACCCAGATAAGTGGGCAATGTCTGCAGTTTGCTGCTAGCAGCTTTGCTCCCTGAGGAAACCCCAGGTGACTTTCCTAAGAGGTCAAACAGGGTAAAACCCTCCCCCTATCCCCACTTAGCCTTTATTTCACTCTGTGAACCTATTATCATTGAACGCTGGGCTGCACACGCTACTTGCCTGGCTGCTTTGTGGGCCGTGGCATTGGGGCCGCTCCCGTTCCTAAACACCTATTTTCAAATCTGGTTCATTTGCAGAAATTGGGATTCACCTCCTGATAGGCAAAACCAAGAAGCCCCGGGATAATTTACAGAACCTATAGATGTCTCCTCAGCTGAGACCCTGACCACACAGCCTTGTTCAGTGGTCCATGCAGGAGATACCCTTTGGGAAGTGGGGATGACTTTGGGAATTTTCTAGGAACAAGAGCTCTTTTCAAGCTGTGCAGCAGAGGTCCAATAGAACTGACTTCACCTCAGAGACTTAATGCTTTTCTCAGAAATATTTGAGTCGTTCTTTGAGGAATCTGCTTTGAAATCATTTGCATAACATGACAAGTTTTATTTGCTCATTTTAAGTAATTCTCAATTAATACCAATATCATCAAGAATTATACCAATTTGGCCCAGGGTAGGGACATAGAGGCAGCTTACACCTGTGTCTGGTTGGACCCTAAAAATCACAGTTGGGAGATCACTCTTCTACCCGGGCGTGCAGTCTAAAAGAAAGGCCCAGAATCTGTTTAAGAACTCACCTTGGTACCGGGACCATTTTTAGCATTTCAGCAGTGGAGATAATCACTGTACACAACCATCTTGTCTTCTTGGATGGTCTCAGCTCAGTCTTCCTGCTGTGATCAAATAGTCTTAACGTTCAGGTGCTGGGAAATTCTTCCCCAACACAGCAGAGTTGGACGGTGGGATTACTGGGGGGATGTTTTGGACAGGAGGGCTCTGCCTGGGCTGACCGTGGCAAAACGGAGTGTTAGGGCTTATGTAGCCGAGACTCTGCTGCTCTTCTGTCAGGTAGACACCGGTGTTTTCTAGCTTCATGCTTTTTACCATGAAAGGACACGGTAGACACAGGCTTGCGTCAGAGGCAGGTGCCTTGATGCTAGGCTTTGTAGCCTCCTGAGCTGGGAGAAAATGTTTCCCATTTTTATAATTGCTGTTAGAGTGAAAGAGCGTACCCCAAAACGGGGAGCCGCGTCTCTCGCTCCGATCGCAGGGTGGGATGCCCCCAGGAATCACGAGGAGCCATTCTTGATGAAACAGCAAGAGGTAGCTTTATTAACGAGATCCCAGGTCTTAGCGGGATCCCGGGTCGACACGTATCTCACACAGGAGACAGAGGAATCGACCCCGAGCCTCCAGACTCGGGGGTTTATATAGGGGAGGTTAGGGGCATTCTCGAGGTTACACATGATTGGTCAATTCAAATGGTGCACAGTTACTTTCGGCGCGAAATTACATCAGCAAGGAGTACGTGCTCTCCAGCAGCTCGGCAGGCAGGTAGGGTGACTCATCTCACTCAGGGGGGTGAAGGAAGGGGAGGGGGTAGCTACGGATGGTCAGTGTCCTTGGGGCTGATAGCTGGTTTGGCAAGTCCTATCTCTGGCTCTCCCTCAGGCACGTCCCGCCCTGCACATCTGGACTCTGACAATGAGCAACCTTTATGAAACTCTAGTTCTACATTCCCCAATTCTTTTTTTTTTTTTTGTTAATAGTTCTAATCCTAGAACTTCATGGAGAACTCAGCTTCATCTAGCATAACAGCTTGGTATTGTAGTCTTAACATGAGGATTCTAACCTGGACACTATCCAAGCCTATCCACCAAGGTCATGACTAGCTTTTAGAACTTCTAAGCTTATACGGACTGTGATCCCTGAGGCACAGTCCCAAGAAGTGTTAAGAGTACTAACATATGCAATGTTACATCATTTGTAATGGAAATCAAGCCTATCCCACACCTATCTTGATAGAACCCAGGACAAACATGACTGAGTTTCCCTCTAGGTCCCAGCTCTCAGCCCCAACAGCTAGTACACGGCTGGTGAGGGCTGAGAATTGACAGCTGTCAGGGTGGTCAGCAGCACCAGGTACGGTCCTTTCCAGCGAGGCTCGAGTGTCTGGACTCAGTGTAGCTGCAACCTGGAACTGATGGGATGTCTCAGGGGTCTCCGGGGCATAGGCTGCTGTCAGCTGTGAGCAGATTTCTTTCTGTATCACCTGTAGGTCTTTTAGCCTGGCACACAAATCATTATTACTATGGCACTATGACATGTTGGTTCAGTAACATCATCTAATACAGTCAGGGGGGCTGAGGCCCCATATAAGATCTCAAAGGGGGTAAGGCTGAATCTGGAAGGGGTATTTCTTGCTCTGAAGAGAGCAAGAGGGAAGGAGTGTCACCCAGTCTGTGCCAGTCTCCATGGTTAATTTAATTTGGTCAGGGTCTCTTTTAAAATTTTATTTATTTACTCTACCTGTCCTGAACTTTGAGGTCTGTAAATACAATGTAATTTCCAATTGACCTCTAAATACTTGGCCACACCCTGGCTTACCTTGGCAACGAAAGTAGGGCCTTTGTCTGGCCAGATTACCTTGGGCATTCCAAATCCGGGGAAGATTTCTTCCAGTATCTTCTTGATGATTGCAGAGGCCGTCTCTCATTTGGTGAAGAAAGCTTCTATCTATTCCTGAAAAAGTATCTACAAGCACTAGGAGATACTTGTGATTATATTTTTCTGGTTTTATCTCAGTGAAGTTCACTTCGACTTTTCACTAAACTCTCTAGGTCTCTTTGCCCTGTTTGCTTGCTAAGCATTCACTTATTGACATACCTTATACTTTCTACTGTCTCTCTGGCTAAAATCTTAAAGTCTGTTACATATACCTTAACTACTTGGACAAACTTTTTATCTCCTAAATGAGTCCATTTCTGTATTTGGCAAAGTGAGTCTTTTCTTTGTTCTCTGGGGGAGTATAGCTTTCCCCTCAAGCGTGCCATTGTCCTTTATCTTTTAAGCAATTTGGGCCTTTTCTAAGTGAGGCCATCCCTTAGTCCGATCCCAGTTCCCAGTGGCTGTCTCTTGCAGGCCTGCAACCAGGATGGGCTCCTGCATAACCATTTTTCGAGCCACTTTATCTGCTTCGTTATTGCCCCATGTCACTGAATCTCTTCCCTCCTGATATCCTGAGCAATGAATAGTACTCACAGTTGTTGGCTTCACTAGGGCATCCAAGAGATGGTAAAGGCATCTGCAGTGCTGATGTACTGGGGGGGGTAGAGGTTCAGCCATCCCAGATAACATTGTGTTGTCCACCATGGCAGCACCCACTTGTCTCTGACCTTCATTCATGAAGAGAACTGTTCCCGTCTGTGGACAAGGTCCTCGGCTTTCAGCAGGGGTCAATCAACCAGTCGCAGAGGTCTTTCCTCCATCCATGGGCTTCTGCCAGTGCTTGACACTCATGTTGCAGTGGCTCCAGGTCCGGATTGGGCAGCAAGGTGACCAGATTATCCCCAACCGGTAGAGAATCTAGTCCATGGCAGCTGACCAGTGGTCCCATCTTTTGGGACACTCTATTCAAAGGCAAAACATCAGCCACTCTATCACAGTTTAAGTCCTGGATTGGGTGATAATTGTTAATGCCCGGCTGGCAGGAGTGATGTGTTCCAGGCAGATCAGGACTAAGTCACACATCCCCCAGCATCAGGTACTGGTGCACTGAGACAGGTCTTAAGCTCCACATACACAGTCTGTAGATATGCATACACATGGCCTCACCCAGCTATTTCAGCCCACGCAAGCCATTTTGGAGAGCAATTTTCTCATGAGCAAGGGATAGGGGCAGTCAGGGATGACCATGAATTAGTGGGTGGGTTACCCGGCCCACGCCAAGGTCCACTGTTCTTCGGGCAGTCCATAAGTATTGTTCGTTGCCAGTAGCCCCTTGCACTCAAGGTCTTTGGATATTGGCCCACTGGAGGGGGGCATAGGAGCACAGAGCATTGGGTCCCTGCATCCACACTTCCCTTCTATCTCTGTACATAGCCAGCACTCTAGGACCAAGAAGCTCTCCAGTGGCCCCTCTTGTTCTTTCTTGGGCAGTCCCTGACCCAGTGTCCTTTTTTCTTTGCATTAGGCACACTGATCTTTAGCCAGGAATTCTCTTCTGTTGCCAGGTACTATCTTCCTAGGTTCCCTAACTACTGTGGCCAGTATATGTTCCTCTCTCGCCTTTTATCTCTTTAGCTCTCTAATTTCCTCTTCTTTTTGTCTCTTTTCTTCCCTAGCTTCCTGCACTCTTTACCTCTTTCTTTCTTTCTTTCTTTCTTTCTTTTTTTTTTCAGTCTCTCTGCATCTTCTTCTACAGCTATTAGGTGCTGTCCACTTTTCTGCACAGACCCTGAACCATGCATCAACTTATTTTCTCTGCAACTTACAATAACTCTCTCAGTGACTTAGCTTAACCCTTCAAGTTTCTGTAACTTTCTCTTCATATCTTTTCTTTATCTTAGCCAGATTGGTGGGGCATTTTCCAGCCCCTAGGAGACCCACCCTTGGAGCCTGGGGGCAGACCTGGAGCACTCCCTACCTTCAGGGGTATGAAGAGAGCAGGCAGAAGTGAGGGCCTTCTATGCGTGTTGGAACCCTTTTTTTTCTGGCCTCTAGTAGGATTCCGTCTTTCCTCAGTGGTAAAGAAGACCTGTAACAGTTACTAACAAGCATATCAAATGGGATGGTGAGAAAACAAGAGAATCTTGAGAATAGAGTCTACCGAAGAGGGCAAACAGCATTTAGTCACACAGCTAAACCAGGAGGCCTTTCTTGGAACAAAAAGGCCATGGTCAGTGTCAGCTCCATGGCTTTGCCTCTCAAGAGAACCAGCCTCCAAATGACACTAGGCTTCCAGTAACAACTAATAACAAAAGGATGGAGAGATGGTTAGAACCTGGGTGCTAGATGCCAGGGGGCTGATAAAAGAATTGTAACCAGTTCACCTGGGGCTATCAGGACCTCAGTAGTAGCCCTTTACCAAACTGTCTCACTGGGTTTAAAGGGGCCAAGGAAAAGAAAACATTAATCCTGACCTTGGCCACCGCCAAGTAATTTAGTGCTGGAGACTGACTCCTCCCTTGGAATAAAGACAGCAGATAAGGCAGGCTTCCTTAAAGAACTTCTCTAAATGAGTGCTCTCCTACTGTGAGCAAATGTCAGAAATTCCTTTCCTATTCTTGTTTTCCTTATAGCCCCACCTAGCTCTCAGCCTTTTTAGATTATTCTTCCTGTAGCATTTCTAACACAGCCTGTCCCTTTTTTATAGCCTATTAACAGCATTTCTGATCTTTTAGGCAGCTACGCACTAAGTGTCATACCGGCTGAAACTCCGCCTTTAAGATTCTTTGCTCCCAAGCAATATTTACTCACTTCTCTAGCTTATCTCAGCTGGCTGCGAGCACAAGCACAGATAAAACACTGTTTTAAAAATTAACTTTGGCTATCAACCAACACACCGCCACTAGAGCGGGGTCCACAAAATTAAGTTCCTTACTCACTAAGCATTAAGGGGACCAAGTAAAACTCTTCAACGAACAAAGCAAACAGTTTCATGATTTCAAACACAGTCGTCGGTTCAAGATTTTAAACACGGTCGTCAGTCCAAATTCAAACACGAATAAAAAGTCAAAAAAACACTGGACAATACCACAGAAAACAATCCAGACAAACAAGACCAAGACAAAGCATCCTATAACCAATTTCCACAGATGCCTGGTACCTTCAGTACCTGGCCCAAACTGCAGCTTAACCTTAGCTGCTTCTGGGATACCAAACACAGGAATAGAATACAGACAACAGACACTAACACATCTAAGCACACTTGTCCGTGCCTATACTCAAATAGGCTGCCGAACTCGACCTCCGAAGTCAAGTCACAGTCAGATCTTTTTGACTGTCCGTTGCCGGGTCCTCCCGACAAAATTCGGCTCATGGAACGTCTCTCACGCGTCCCAGAGCCAGGACCCGACAAAGGCTGGCTCTCGGAACGTCTCTCACGCGTCCCAGAGCCTGCGCGATTGGGGCGTCCCCCGGTGCGCTTTCTAAAAAGGAAAAAAAGAAAGAAAAAGACTATTCGGAGTAGGAAACCCTTCTACTCACAGGCGCCTGTCCAGAGCGGGAAACCCTTCCGCTCAAGTACACTCAAATACGGGGCAGGAAACCCATCTGCCCAAGTGTACTGTCTGTCCGGGGCGGGAAACCCTTCCGCCCGAGTGCACTCAAATACGGGGCAGGAAACCCATCTGCCCAGATGTACTCGAAAACGGGGTGCACTCAAATTCGGGGTGGGAAGCCCTTCCACCCGAGCACACCCAACTTAAACCTTAGACCATGGCACAATACACAGTACGAGAAGCACAACGTACACACACACACATACATACACCTACACAGCGGCCGCTTTCAACACTCACACCAACGTACCTCCAAGTGGCATTCGGGGTTCCAGGGGGTCACGCTCCGATCCCGGACGAGCCCCCAAATGAAAGAGCGTACCCCAAAACGGGGAGCCGCGTCTCTCGCTCCGATCGCAGGGTGGGGTGCCCCCAGGAATCACGAGGAGCCATTCTTGATGAAACAGCAAGAGGTAGCTTTATTAACGAGATCCCAGGTCTTAGCGGGATCCCGGGTCGACACGTATCTCACACAGGAGACAGAGGAATCGACCCCGAGCCTCCAGACTCGGGGGTTTATATAGGGGAGGTTAGGGGCATTCTCGAGGTTACACATGATTGGTCAATTCAAATGGTGCACAGTTACTTTCGGCGCGAAATTACATCAGCAAGGAGTACGTGCTCTCCAGCAGCTCGGCAGGCAGGTAGGGTGACTCATCTCACTCAGGGGGGTGAAGGAAGGGGAGGGGGTAGCTACGGATGGTCAGTGTCCTTGGGGCTGATAGCTGGTTTGGCAAGTCCTATCTCTGGCTCTCCCTCAGGCACGTCCCGCCCTGCACATCTGGACTCTGACAATGAGCAACCTTTATGAAACTCTAGTTCTACAAGAGCAGCATAAACAAAGAGGCACGAGGAAAGCCTCTCTCTGCTGCATGTCAGACAACTGCTTTATCTTGCGTTTTTCTGGCTGTCCTGGGTCAATTCGACAGAGAAGATTCACTACCAGGCTGGAACCGACTGGAGTCTCCAGCTTTCCCGTGCTTTGCCCTCTACCGTGCACTGGTATAGGGTTTAACTCTGTGGTGCGAATTTTGAGGATTCTGGGAAACCTGGGCATTTGTTCCGCACTAAGGACTTTCCTAGAAGACACGTTCCACCTCTGTCAGTAGAACCGTTCTTCACTGTCCCCTTCCTCTCTCTGCCTCCTCTTTCCTGACAACAGAGAGACCCTCCGGATTTCTTCTGTTGAATTTATAACTCTTCTGCTGGTATAAACATGGCCAGGTTCCCCCACCTTCTGCCCTGACTTTGGTCTCTGATTGCCTTTCATGCACTCTTCAACACCCGCCAACATTCTAGATTTTGTTCTCAGAACTTCCGGGCTACTTGTGTTCAGCCCATCGAGTGCTCAGTGTCTCACCTTCCGTTTTCCCTTGTGCTGTTGGACAGCTCACAGCTTAGGAAACTACTTTCTGGGCGCCCAAGATGCCCTTTCCCCCAGCTCATGTCTTTTACTGCTGTGTGGATTCCTTGCCCTCTGTACTTTCTAGTCTCTCGATATTACTCATTTGTCCCTCTGCTGAGTGTCTGTGCTGGTTAGACGCAGTCAGTGGCTTTGCTTGCCTCGAAGTGGAGTCCAGATTTCTTAGGCTGATGCTGGTGCTCGAGAGCATTGTACGAGGGCAGCTCAGGGCTGCCCTGCAGTCGTGAGGGTGGGGGGTGGGGGTGGGGGGTGGGGGTGGGGGTGGGGGTGGGGGTGGGGGGGCAGTAACTATGGCTTTTTGCTGAGTCAGTCAGTAGGCATGCGGGCACTCCTGTGCATGTTCTCCCTGGGTGAATACAGTCAGCAAGGACACACTGAATAAACAAGCAGACTGTTGGCCTTAGTAACCAACAGAATTCTTTCCCACCTTTCTCGGTTAGCTTTTCATCCCCACCATGATGAAGGCTTTTCAGACCCTTCCCCTGGCAGCTTCCCCACCTGTCTGTGTCTCTCTATTTGCACACTTAGTCTCCCAGCACCCGCTGCTCTGCTTTCTACCCACCAGTTAGTTGAAAAATCTTAAGTGAAGGGTTTTCTTTTTAATTTTATAACATGGAGCATTGGAATATAAACTTGGTGCCCCACAAAACAAGCAAGCAAGCAAGCAAACAGAGTAAGCCAAAATTTAAGAACAGAATCTAATAAATAATTACTTTTTAGTAAATAGAAATATAAGTGGAGCTACTTCTGCTTTTAACTTTCGAAATTAAAATAAAATTTTATCCAATGAATCTTTTAAGATTACAGCATGTTTACTAACAAGCTGTTAACTGCCAAACTTAGCCATTGAAGCATAAAACACTTCAAAAATCTGAATGTAACCACATTTTAAAAACAAAAAGCAGTCTTAAAGCCTCTCAAGTTTTAGATGCCAATGTATTTTGTCCAAGTACATAGCATGCGCATATATATATATACATATATACACACACACACACACACACACACACACACACACACACAAAACTTTAGAAGGCTCAGGCATTCTTCTCAAAAGTAAAAGATGACCTACAGTGTTAAAAGGTAGATTCTTTTGCTTTTCAGTTCCATACAGATGTTTCCAGAAGTCTCACAGAGAAGATTAACATCTGGGTCTTGTGAAGGAGCTATAGGGTATTGAGGTAAATTAAGTAAGACATGAGTGCAAGGCATTTTCCCATTAGCAGTTGGCAGTTTTCAGTATAATTTTCTATTTTGACAGTATTGGTAATAATATATAACTTCTAAGTTATCAGCAGGTAACTAATGTGTTTGGCTATTACAGGACTAATGTTGAAGGTAGCACATCAACACTGTGTATTAAAAATCTTGTTTGATTTTTTTTGGTGACAATTAAGGTTATTAAACAATGTTGCGATTTTCATGATCAATTAATCCTGTCCCAGCATGTCTGTGCTTGTGGCTTGGCCTCACCTCGTTTACCTCTGCCTTACAGCTAGGATAGCTCGGGACAGAATCGTTTGCTTCTCGGCAGTCTGTGTATGAGCTTTTGCATTTTTCTGGTGTGTATGTGTGTTGTGAGTGTGTGACTGTGCCAGTATAGGGTTGCATATATATGCACACATCTATGTGCAGGTGTAGGTATGAACTTGGCATCCTTGATCATTCTTGACTTCATGTTGCTGAGGCAGGATCTCTTCCTGAACCTGGGCTTGACATTATGACGAGCTTACCATTTCAGCTGGATAACGATCTTGTTCTAAGAATCTGGTCTCCACCTCCTAGGCACTGATATTAAAGTGTGCTACCACGTCTACCCAGCTCTTTATGTGGGTTCTGGGCACCCAACATCTACTCCTCAAATGCTTTGAGTATTCGTCAGCCCAGAACTTCTATTTTTTTTTAATCGACACATGAAAGTTGTATACGTTTAGGGGGCTTGATGCGATGTTTCTATACATGTACACGTTGTGAAATGATTAGACTGGGCTTAGTCGAATATTTTTCTTTTTGTGTGGTGAGGCCATTTTAAAACTCTGCCTTTTCGAATGCCAGCAGCAAACCACTGAACTGAGAACGGGACCCCCGTTGAAGGAATCAGAGGAAGGACTGGAAGAGCTTGAAGGGGCTTGAGACCCCATATGAACAACAATGCCAAGCAACCAGAGCTTCCAGGGACTAAGCCACTACCCAAAGACTATACATGGACTGACCCTGGACTCCAGCCTCATAGGTAGCAATGAATATCCTAGTAAGAGCACCAGTAGAAGGGGAAGCCCTTGGTCCTGCCAAGACTGAACCCCCAGTGAATGTGATTGTTGGGGGAAGGGCGGTAATGGGGGGAGGATGGGGAGGGGAACACCCATATCGAAGGGGAGAGGGAGGGGTTAGGGGGATGTTGGCCCAGAAACTGGGAAGGGGAATAACAATCGAAATGTAAATAAGAAATACTCAAGTTAATAAAGATTTAAAAAAAAAACAAAACCTGCCTTTTGCTGATTTGAAATGCGGGCTGCAGGGACTGAGATACACTCCTCGAAGTCTTAGCTGTTATGTCCAGTGATCCTATCCCTAGATTGGAATGTGGGAGCCAGGGGTGAGCTCCTGTGTAAAGCGTATGTCCTGTCTGCAGTCAGCAAGTGAATGGAGGGTCATTTAGAGCCATGCTGCTGTGAGAATGCTTTCGAACTCTCGACTTTAGGTTTTGAAAGCCCTCTGATGTAGAAGAGCCTGCTAATGAGTAGGCTGCTTGTGTAATTTTTTTTTTGAACTTAAAGTAAAATGTAAAATGTCAGGCAAGCATCCATGACTTACTCCAGGGAGAGGGGCAGCTAATGATTAGTCTTCTGTTTACAATTAAAGTCTGATTTCTTCTCCTAATTTCGGTTGACTTGCGATTGGTCCTCTGCACTCCTAATAGACCTTGTGGAGTCTAAATAGATTCTGCTTTGACTCCCAATTACCATGCAATTAAAGGACCTCCACATGCTGCCCTTTCATTTGGTTGATACTCATTTTCTCTGGGCTCTTATTCTACAGCCTTCTTTGAGTTGCTGTATCAGTTCTTTATAATTTGCTGTTTGGATTTTAGTGACACACCATCCCAATTTCCCCATATAGCCCTCCTTTATTTAAAAAGAAAAACAACTTAAGAAAATCACCAATGTGCCTGAATAAACTTCAGTGGAAATGAGTGGTTTGAGAATGGACTGAATGGAGAGGAGGGTGACTGAATCATATGCGTTTAGTGCCAGCACTGGGATGACATGATGACTAGCCAGGTTTCTTTGTCGTAGCCTTCTTGGTATATCCAAATACTCAGACTTGCTTTCTGATGTAAAGGACTGTTTGCTCACTCTCTGGAGTATGTGTATCAGCTGTTTAATAATAGGATGTTCCTCTGTCAATAAATCAGGGTCCTAGGAACATGAATATATATATATCTGTATCTATCTATCTATCTATCTCTCTCTCTATATATATATAGATAGATAGATAGATACAGATATATATAGATATATATAGATATCTCTCTCAATATATATATATATATGTATATATAGATATAGATATAGATATACATACACATTCAGGACCAGAGTCTTTGGGTCTTACTGGGTGGTGGTTAGCCAAGATGATAATGAGAGAAAATTAGGTGATATTTCTGCTTAGCAAGGAACTATAAAATACCTACTCCTAACACTGGCCTTGAAGGAACACACTGTACATCCCAAGAGAAGCACTTGGTATTTATATAGGACCTTTCCCAGAACCAGCCTTAAAGGTGACTTCAGAACAGTGATTTCAGTAGGATAGAACAGGTGAGGCCTTTCCAATCAAACACGGGCTTCTACAGCTCCACAGAGTTGTGGCCCTGGAGCCCCGGATCTCCCAAGGTCCGGAAGGCCACAGGAAGAAGTCAGTACATGGAGCTCTTAATGATGGTCAGTTTAGCACAGTAAGCAGCAATCACCCTCAGACCTGCAAAAAGAACTGACTTACTGTTCTTTCAGCTTCCTCACGATGACTCAGGAGGCCACCCAAAACTGTAAATAATCGAAAGAATATGTGATGCAAATTTGAGTTTATTTCGTTTCATAGCAGCTCCAGTTAAACAGCTCATTCAGCTGTGTGCACCAATAAATAGAGTGGAATTGGAGTTGACAAGAGGGGGTTCTCCTGTCTGTGCTCACATTGCCAATGGAGTTGCAGAAATGCTTTCTGGTGCAAAACAAAGGATTCAGCAACTGAAAGCAGCCATTCTGAGCCAGCCCACTTCTTCCTTGCCTGCTGATGAAGCACCTAATGAAATGTGAAGAGGTCTGAAGAGCTGTAGGTAGAAGAATGGCTAAATGGGAGAGCGGGGTACTGTGAGGAAAGGTCTAGTCTTCTGGATGAAGGTGCATAAAACAAACTTCCGGGATGGACACAAGCACCTAGAAGGAAGGAAAATAGCCTACAGGGAGGGCATCTTTCCATCATGAATATCCTCTGAGATGTGAACCATGTCAAAACAGGTCATAGCAGGCATAACCTGGAATCCATTAAAAAAAAAATCAACCCAAGGGGTTGGTGGAGAAGAAATTCTAAAAAGAGAAAACAAAATACAGGCTGATGAGTTGCCCTTTCTCTTCTTTTCCTGTCCTAATTTCCCTCATTTTCTTCATTTAATCAGGCCTCTGAGATCACTGAGTCAGCGATTGACTTGAGGGGTGATGTGGCGTATATGTTAGAAGTCATAGCCTGTGTTAGAGATGCTGTGGTCATGGTGTCTGTTTACAGGAATAGAAACCCTAACTAAGACATGGAGGAAGGATTTATTTTAGCTCACACCTTCGGAGCTATCAGCTTATCACTGGCAGGGAGAATGTAGTGGAGTAGAGCGATTTGCATCGCAGTGGTTAGGAAGCATAGGAGGGCACAGGAGCATTAATGATCAAGATACATTTGCCAAGCATGTGCCTGTTAGGCCCTACCTCCTCTACCCTTCACCACTCCCAGACTATGTGGTTTTATTATGAATCCTTCAAAGGGTCAATCCAGTCATTAAATCAGAGCACTCAAGCAGTGATCTCTGACAATGCCCAGAGGTGTTCTCTGCAAATCTCCCCTTCCCCCGCCCCCAAGTCTAAATCTGATCTAAATTTACCACTGGCAAAGTCCTCATGAAAGAGGCACTAACCCCACGTGACAGACTCATAGATTTTGTGAGGGGTGGATTTCCTCTAAGAGGTCAGTACCAGACTTCCCTGAGCCAAAGGGAAATGAGAAAAAGAATAAAGATGGGGCCAGTTTCCTAGGGACAGAGTGAAGTCGGCTCTCACTTTCTACCTACATTCTCAGACATCCTAAGGTGAGGCTAGAAGGGACCCACACATGGCTCCGCTCCATCCATCAATGACCTTGTGTCTCAGGGTGTTCATGATCACATCACCCCTGGCTTTGGACTTGCAGGATTCCCTTACTGTTGAGTGTAGTGTTTTCTACTAGGCAGTATGAGCAGGGCCTAAGGATACTGAACAGGGTGTGGCTGCCATTGCTCTGTGGGCTCACTATGCAGTTATGATACAACACTCAAGAGAGAGTAGCAAGGGTCTCCTCATTTGCTGTGCTGCTCTCTGTCACTGATGGAGACGACAGCAACCTGAAGACATGGTTGGATCAGGTGACAAGGTCTGTGCTATGGATAAATGCACTTCAGGAAGTGTGTGTGTGTGACTGTGTATATAATATAGCCTTTGGGGTTTGTGGTAATTTTCTAGCTAGAGAATCTTAGTTGCTTTTTTTCCCCAAGGAGGTAAATTTTGCAAGAGAATCATAGAGATATTGACTTAGTAGGTTGACATCAGTGAGAGGCAGAATCAATTCCAAGAATTTCCTATCAGGCTTCTTGTGATCTGAAGTAATTAAATGTATTTATTGCTTAGACAATGTTAGAATTTCTGTAGCTTTTAGCCAAAAGCAATCTTACCAGATACAATGGGTTTTCTTTTTGTCAATTTTTGTATTCAATCATGTTTAAAAAGAAAAAAGAACAGGTGAGCTCTATTTTTGGCTGTGGTTGTAATTTTTTGGATTAAACTGTAATTGTCGACAGAGAGGACATTTTTTTTTTAATCCCCTCCCTTTCTTCTCTTCCTTTCTTCCTGATTGAATTATCTTTAAAAATGTCAGTTGTAGCCAAACTGCCTTCTGAGTAATCTGTTTATGCCCATAGACTTGTTCTGCTCTCTGGGTTAAAGAAACTTCTGTTTGTAGTGGGTGAGTTAGGGCAGAGAGGGAGGCGTAGCTGGCCATAGTGCTGAGAGAACAGGAATGGTGGGTGCTCAGTCATACAGGGAGCTCTAAATCACTGTCTGTGAGGCCAGGAGACACCTGGAGGGTGGGAAAAGTCCTGGGAAGTGCTGTCTTCTGGGTATGCCATAGCTGTCAGTCATGAGCAGGGAACAGTGATGACTACCTATACAGTGCCTGAAGGAGATGGGGCCTTTCACATTCCAGAGGGAGTGGGGGTGAGAGAGAAGCTCATGAGGCTCCTCCACTCCCCAGGGAGCTACAGCCAGTTAGTGGTTTCTGGGGAAAAGGGGAGTCGGTTTCAATGGTGTTGCCTCTGAAGTTGCTCATACTGTCTGTTCTTATACAAGCAACAGGAAGCCTCAGTGGGCCACACAAAAGGCATGAAGGGTGGAGGGGAACTGATTGGAAAGAGGAAGGAGGTGGGGAGGAGTGGGATGGGGGACTAGTTACTTTTCTGCTGCTCTGATAAAGCACCACAACCAAGGGCAGCTATGGAAGAGTCCATTTTGGCTTACGGTTCCAGATGAATAAGAGGCCATCATGGCAGCCGCAGGCAGAGGCATGGTAACAAGAAGCAAGCATGGTGGCCAGAGAAGAAAGCTGAGAGAACACATCTCAGTTTGGCAAGCATGAAGCAGACAGCGTGAACTGGAAGTAGGGAGTGTTAAATATTCTCAAACCGGCTCCCCACCGACATGCTTCTTTCAGCTAGGTCATACCTCCCAGACCTCCCCAAACAGTGCCACTAACCGGGGTCCATGTGTTCAAATGCTCAAAACTCCGTGCCTACGAGCTAGAGTTTCTGTTGCTGTGATAAAACATTATGACAAAAAAGCAGCATGGGAGGAAAGCGTTTATTTCATTTCTACTTCCACATAATGGTCGCATCGCCATAGAAAGTCAGGGCAGGAATTCAAACAGGGCAGGAACTGATGCAGAAGCCGTGGAGGAGTGCTGCTTACCAGCCTGCTCTCCCTGACTTGCACTCTCTGCTTTCTTATAATACCAGCCCAGGGGTGGCAGCTCCCACAGTGACTTAAGCCCTTCCACATCAATCATAAATAAAAAAAAAAAAATGTCCATAAGTTTGCCCACAGGCCAATCTGGAAGGGGATTTTCTTTATCTTGGTTCCTTCTTTCAAAACGACTCCAGCTTATGTAAAGCTACTTTTATCACATGGAATTAGCTAGTGCACTTACAGGAGGCGTTTCTCATTCAAACCAGTATGTTCTACTCCGTGGCCCCACAAGTTCAAGTCCGTCATAATACAAAACGCATTTATTCCAACATAAGAAGTCTGCAGTCTTTTTGTCTTAACGCTGTTTAATACTCCGAAGGTTCTTTGAACCACATGCTTCCAACATAAAATAGCACATGTATATTACCATTACAAAAGGGAGGAATAGACATTTGCTAAGAAAATTCTGGGCCAAAGCAAGATGAAAACACAGCAAGACAAACACCAAGACCTGTAATTTCATGTCTGGTGTCTGGGACTAAAGCTTTAAGAGCCTTAGAAAGTTCTACCCCTCCAGTTTCCTTGCATGCAACAAACATCTTTTCCTTGGGCTGGTTTCACCCCCTGTATGCAATTATCCTTGACAGATGTCTTCAACCTCTTGGAGTCTCTACTATAACACAGGCTTCACTTTCACAGCTCCATGCAATGGCTTCGCAGGTCACCTGCTTTCTCTAGTCCTTTATCCAGGGGTCCCCTGAGACTTTATTCCTGGCCATAGTGACTTTGAAACTATGGAGGAAAAATCCATAGCTCATGTATCCTTCAGGTACCTAGAGCCAGCACCAGGAGTACTACACTGCTAACTTCAGTGTGGGAAAGACCTTGGCCATCTTAAGTCACACAAGCAGCAGCACTTTTATTAAGTTGCCTTCTAGGAGCAGGGGAGCTGTATTCTCTCTTTTTAAAGTTGAAAGATTCCTGGTGGACCTTGCCCTAAGTACTCTTCCTCTAGTGCTAAGCAGGCCCCTGCTCAATGGTGCTAACAGCCACAAGAGTGTGGCCTTTCTTCTGGCACGTGCATTGGCTCTAATGTATGCTTCCTGGCACTCTTCCTTCCTCCACACTGTGTATTTATGTGCTTTCTGCCCTGACTGCTCATCTCCATTGTAGATATGCATAAACATGATCAGTAGCAAGTCACAACTTCAACACTGTGTTGCCTTGAAATTTCCTCTGACAAAGGAATCAGTTCAATACCTTTAACTTAGCTAGGGGAAAGTTCTTAGGGTAAGAGAAGACAACAGCCAAATCCTCAGCTCCCACCTCCACCCTGCCCAACCAAGAATCACAAGAATGATATCTAGCCTTGTATCCCTCTGAAACCCCTTGAAGCTCTAAAGCTGTCTTTGCTCTCAGAACTACTATCTTCCAGGTTTCTATAAAAATGGTTGTTTAAGCTCTGCTTACGATATTCAGCTGGTATTTTTAGTCCAAAGGTCCAAAGCTTTCCACAGTTCTCAGAAAAGAACATGGTCAGTTTCTCCAAAGCAACACCCCACTTCTGGTGCTAACTTCTGTATTGGTTAATCTTCTATTGCTGTGATGAAACACCATGACCAAGGCAACTTAGGGAAGAGAGAGGTTACTTGGCCTCGTGGCTCCAAAGGAGTAAGAGTATACATGGCAGCAGCAGTGGGTGTGGTAGCAGGAGCAGGGGACTCAAAGACTGTATCTCTAACAGTGAACACAAACCAGAGAGAGCAAGCTGGAAGTAGGTTGAGCCCACCCCCAGGGATATGCTTCCTTTGGCCAAGCTCTACCTCCAAAACTTTGCCAAACAGCATCACCATCTGGGGATCAAATGTTCAAATCTACAAGCCTGTGGGGCACATTTCTCATTCAAAGTGCCATTGAAGGGGACAATGAAGGGTGGTAGAGGATAAACATGATCGTTATATATAGTGCACATGAAATTATCAAAAATAATGTCCATATGCTAGATAGTAGATGGCTGGGTCAATCTAAATTCATTTTCACATGATACACAAACAAGTAAAGGTTCCTGTACCAAATAGATAAGCTTACTTATTAATCTGAAGGTTAAAGGTCATGCAAAAGAGATACTGCTTTTGACCTCATGGGAGAGATATTTACAGATTGTCCCTACAGATGACAAGACGCTAATTAAGCATAAGGATACTAGATAAGACCTTTCACTGAGGCCTGAGTAGGATATTAGTTTCATGGAGGTGAAATTCTCCCTTATCTTTATAAAGGAAATATTAAATTCTTTCTTAGTGCTTTGTCTTCTGTATTCAATCCTGCTACTAAGAACTGTGGCCTCTGACTTAGCTTTAATTAGTTAAAGCTAAATTTAAGGAATCTGTGTTAAAATGTGTTCTGATCGACAGGTCGTGGTCATCTCAGTCATTTGCAGGGGGAAATTACTTCACGCATTAAGACGCTAAACCTTTGTCATGTATATTAATTGTCTTTCTCGGGGTCTTTAAACTTATTTAATGGTGTTTTCAAGCCTCACAGGTAACTTTTAAAACTTCGATCTGGAACTTATTTTGATGTAAGAGGTAAGTTAGAATAGCAAGGGTTATGGCTTTTGGTATGGGATATGTGTGCATGCAAGAGAAAGAAGTTAGGAATCCCAGTTTATTTGGGAACTAGCTGTATTCGTTATTTTTCTGTCACTGGGATAGAATACCCTGACTGAAACCAAACTCCAAACAAAAAAACAACACCAAGAAGAAAGGGGTTGCTTTTGACTTAAGACTCTAGAGTCTCTGCCATGCTGGGGCAGCATCAGTGTCCCTGCCATGACAGAAGCCGAGTGACTGCATTTCATCCTCACATAGGAAGCCATAAAGAAAGGATCAGGATGGGTCAGGCTATGAAACATCAAGGCCTGTCTTCAGGGTTGTACTTCCTTTGGCAAGGCTCCATATCCTAGCCCATACCTTCCCCAAACAGTGCCAAAGACTGGGGACCGAGTGTTCAAATGCCCGAACTAATGGGGGTTATTCTCATTCAGACCACAAAGTAGCTACTGCTTTGTCTTTAAAGTGACTTTTATTGACTATACCACTCTTCAATGCATTGGAGGCCACCTTCCTCCTGTCTTGTTGCTCTGCTGACTGGTTATCTCACACAGTCAAAGCGTGGTACTAGCACCCCCTTCCCTCATTTGTGGAGTTTGTGTCGGTATACCCTCTCTGTCCATCTACAGAAGCTTCTTTGCCTGTGATGGGATTATGTCTGGAGAAATCCATTTTGAGGTGGACACATGCTAAATCAAGAACACATTTGATCACTGTAGCCGTCTGAGCACCACAGCTTTTAGAGGCAGGGCTTACTGTAGAGTTACTCTGTTTTCCCTCATGATCTTGTGGCACATTGGGAGTTTGGCTTGGTGGTGCCACCATGATGAAGTAGAGTTATATCAAATGTTCTAGAAAATATTCCAATTCAAAACTTAAAGCATGTTTTGTACTGAATGGAGGTTGCTTAAGCACCATCATAAAATCAAAGACCTATAAGTTGAACTATTCTAAATTGTCCTAAACTGGGGACAATATACCCAGGCCATTTTTCTCAGGTGTGCATTCATGCACGCACACATGCTTGTTTACATGTCCACTCGTGCGCATGCGTGTGAGTGTGTGTGTGTGTGTGTATGTGTGTGTGTAGTATGTGTGTAGTATGTGTGTGTGTATGTGTGTGTGCTGTGCTGCAGATTGAACCCAGGACATCAAACATGTTAGACACTGCTCTCTCACCAAACTGTATACCAAACTCCCTACAGTGTATCTTTAAAAGAGTATCTTGGTTCTTTGTGTATCTTGAGTCTTTCAGATTGATTTTTAAAAACCTAGATCTCACTCTTTCAGGCATTATTTTTTCCTGTATTGATTTTTTCCCAAGAAAATAAATTATAAAAGTAACATATGTTTGCTAGGACAAATTCAAACAATAGAGACAAATAGAGCCTTGACTTCCCGCCTCACCCACCCCACCTCTCACCCCTATCCCCACCCCTGCTAACCAGCTCCTGTCAGACATACATGGGCCAGCCTTTTCTAGTTCCCCTACTCTTACACAGAAACACATTGTGTAGCTCCCAAACATGGGATGTTTTGAGTAGGAATTCTCAATCCATATTTGGAAAGAGACATTTCTTACTTTACTTACAGTGTATCCTGTGATGGATGGTGTCATCTACCTCACCGAAACAGCAGGAGACAGCTCAGGACCACAGAGCGCAGGTCTAAAGACTGTGAATCTGTTATTGGCTTATATATCCTTATTTCAGTCTATCACTGAGGAAAATGAAGACAATAATTGGAAGAAGCTAGGAGCCTGGAGGGAAGAACTGACATACAGGTCAGGGAAGCATGCTGACTTTTGCTCAGCCTGTCTTCTTAGATAAACCAGGACCATGTGACCACAGTGGGCTAGGCCTTCCAACGTCAGCAATCAATCACAAAAATCCCTTCCCCCAGACTTGCCTACAGACCCACCTGACAGAGGCAGTTTTCCACTTGGAATTCCTTCTCCCCAGATGACCCTAACTTGTGTCACGTTGAGAAAAAAAAAAAAAAATCCAACCAGGACAGCCTGGGAGATACTTGGGAGAAAAAGTTAAGGTTCCTTTGCCCCAGAGTTAGGGAAACACTGGGTAGTATGTTTTCCTTTGAATGTTTGTAATTCAAAGAGGAACACCAGATAGTTTGTTAGATCCCATCATAAAAGATTTACTCTGTCTAACCAGTGATATCCAAACCTGTTTGATCAGAAAACCTTTTTACGTTTTGAGACAAAGCATATAGAAAACAGTTTGGGAAATGTGGCTTAGACAGACAGCTCCATGATTGACTTGGGGGTAGGATGGTGAGCCCATTTGTGCCATCCCCAGGTCTGTGGCTTGCAGAACAATAGTGCCACCCACCAAGTTATAGAAAAAAATAATCCGGAAAACTGATTTTGGATATATTAAGTTTTGATGCCTTTGGGAGGTCAGAGCGGAAACGCTTAGGAAGCTGGGAATCTTTAGGTCTGGGACTTGGGCAAGAGGTCATAGCTTGAGGACAGGGGTCAGAAAGTTTGCTTTGGATGAAAGCATGTTGTCAAAAAAGGCTCATTTTAAAAATGCACATATATTACCTAGGAAGGGTTAGCACTAAATTATTAATATTTATTATATTATCATATTAGCTCCCTATCATTTGAAAGCAGAGATCAGGCCTCTGCAGGAATGGAAATCAGGCCTGGTGAACTGTGAGTGGAGGGTCAGCAAAGACAGTCTGAAGTGATCGCTCACCTCTTGGAAGCTTTTTTTTTTTTTTTTTTTAAATGCTAAAGAGTTTACCAAGTGCCCTCTGACCCCACATACTACCTATTTGTTTATTTTTAGACAGGGCCTCACAGCATAGCTCCAGTTGGCCTCGAACTTGTGGTCTTCCTGTCTCACCTTCTGTAGTGATAGAAGTGTGTGCCACCATGCCTGGTTCTGCCCTGTACACTCGATTTTTGTGTTCTTTGCCCCAAACAACATGGACCTTAGCTTTGAAAGGACCACACAATTTAACAAGTGTTAAGTCCCTGCACTTCCACTTCCTGATTGTGTTCGCACGCCTGTGGGCTTCTCTGTCACCTATTACTCAGTTCCCAGGTAAACATAGGTTCAGGGAACATGACTGGAAGACCATTCTCTCCCACTTCTGCAGGCATCTACCCAACTGAAGCAGGAGGTACAGGGAGAAGAGGATGCTAGTCCATGATTCAGTCAGTCGTCTACTCTCTTTTCAGCCCGGGCCCTTTTGAAGCAAGGGGATGAGGCCTGGGAAGACACAGCATAGGCTTCCTCTTTCTGGGTTTGCCCTGACTGCTGACCAAGTGACCTAACAGCAAACTCACTGTGTCCTCTGCCATAACACTCAGAAAAGGACAATCATACTGGCTTTTCTCACCTCCCAGGATCCCTGTGCAGGAGTCAGGAAGATAAAGAGCTGTGCTCCAGTCAGTGGGAAGGATAAAAGGATTCTAAATCCACAGCATTTCCATGGCCGCATTTTAATATGGCTACCACCGGGTATCCAGAAGGTAACAATTCTCCCAAGGGGGTTTAATCGTCTGGGCTCACATTGGCGGACTCCGTTTAACCTGTGTGCTCCAGTTGATTGGGTTATTGTGTGTGGATTGCAGGGATTTCAAGGTTCACTCCATCATTCCCCTTTTGATATAATTTTAATGAGATTTTCCTCATTCTTTTGTCGCATGGCAGGCTACAGCTAGAATAAATATAAGAAATTTTTTAGAAATGCAAGTAACAGGAGGTCTGGGAAGATGAAAAGTGCAGAGAGAGAGAGAGAGAGAGAGAGAGAGAGAGAGAGAGAGAGAGAGAGAGGGGCAGGGGATGAGGTGAGAGGGCTGTTCTCAGATCCTCATGCTTCTTCTCTCAATGGCTTTGGGACACCTGGGACCTGGCTTCGTGTGCCCCATGCTCTGGAAGATAACAGTGGAAACCTTGCCAAGGCCTCTGAGAAAATGTCTTTGTTAAATGCTTAAAGAGACTACGTTTCTTCCAGGAAGCCCTACCACCAGGCTTAGGAATCCAGGCTTTGAGTTGTACAGTCGGAAGACATCTACATGGTCTGCATTCGCCCTACACTCTGACCTCCGGGGCTCTTCTGTGAGAGGGAAGTTGTAGGGGCTACAGTGGGACAGTAAAAATGAGATGGACACTTCAGAAGCACCTACTTTCCTTAGACCAACCCGGGGGCCATTTAAAATCCATTTATTGGGGAACACAAGTGTTACTCATCAGTTGAGTCTCTTCTGTAGAAAACAAGCGAAGAAGTGAAGAGAGTGGTTATCCAGCAGGTGGCTTTACTTGGGAATTCATCCATTTTCATGTCCCTTGGGGTGTGTGTGTGTGTGTGTGTGTGTGTGTGTGTGTGTCTTTGTAGAGTTTCATCCATTTTTCTTCCCTTGAAATGTGTGTGTGTGAATGGGCATGCATTTGGATATGACTGTGTGTGTCTTTGGATAGAGAGCATAGGGGACTGGAACACATTGCTCCAGTGTCTCACCTACCACAATTTAATCTCAAAACGATTGAGAAAAGGTGGAAGCCAAATCAGTAGTCTAGCCCCTTCTTCCTGTACCTTCATCACTGGAGAAGATGCTAGACTTAACAGCACCGAGGGGACTATGTGCTAAAAGCACTGCCTTCCACTGTTTTCACATTGTTACTACACGAGTGTCTCAGTGGTCAGTGTTTCATGCTAAAATGGCAGGGTTCATTGTGTCAAACAAAGGATGGGATAAGATACAGAAAAGCAGCGGTGAAACTTAGATTTATTATAGAGAAAGATAAGGAGAGTAGACTGCAGAGGTTAGGGGTGTGTTCTGGCTGACAGGAGCTCAGCCATGGGACCCTCCTTGTTTCCAGGTCTAGGCACTTTTAGTTATAGAGTGCAGGGAGAGGTATTGACATAGATTACCGACACTCATAGGTCACATCATATCCGTCGGAACATGCTATCTCATCCTCTTTGTACCATACGCGTGGGATATTGATTATATTCATTACCCCTTATGTGGGTCCTGGCAGCCTAAAGGTTTTCATGGGGTAACACTTTCCTTAGTGAGCATGCATGTCCCTAGAGGACTCCTCTACTGGGGTTCATTTTGATTGTGGTCATGTTCTTGTTGGTGTTTGACTGTTGGAGGGGGTTTACATAATCTCAGGGTTGGTCTGGGGGCAGTTCAAGAGATGGTTTTTATTTCGTGATGGCCACCAGGTCCCAGATTTAACCTTTCTGTATGGCTCAAGTCATCCACATCCAGCCACACCTTTCCTCTTGAATTATATATTTACCTTTCCCTGGCTTGCTTTTCATAAAAGCTAAGCCTCTCGTCCTCTGTTTTAACACTTTTTTACAAATTAATGTTCTTTGCTAATGTTATAGTTTGACCATGAAGAGTTCTTCAAGAACTCCTGTGTTTCAAACTTGATTTCTATCTAGCAGGTCCAATCACATGCTTCACCACGAGGGCTCTGGCCTAATCAATGAATTAATGTAGGTTTGTAACTTGACTGCATTATGAGAGTTGGTAGAAGCTTCTAGAAAAGTAGGTACTAGTGGGAGAAAGTACATTGTCCTAAGTGTGTTTCTTGGAGCATTGTATCTTGTCCCAGGTCCCAGGCTCTTCCTTGGTCCATCTCTCCTTTCTCACTGACAGGTAAGAAGACTCGATCTTCAACGTTTTCCCACTGAGATGCTGTTCCTCACCACAAAACCAGAAACAATGGAACTAACCAACCAACCATGTAGACCTCAGACACTGTAGGTCTGGATAAATCTTCCACCACCTTAAGGTGGTTGGTTTTCTCAGGCATTTGTCACAGGGATAAAGAAGCCAACTGAGACAGTCAAGATGGACATACAGACTTTCTGTGGAGCTCCCCCACATTTGCATGGACAGACGGACTTTCTGTGGAGCTCCCCCACATTTGCTTATTGCTTATGTTCATGTACTTTATTGTTGTTTCTTTCCCCCCTTTCTAATTCCAGATACCTAGCTGGACAGTCCAGAAAGGGAGAGAAAGAATTTTGTTTTCCTCTCCTATTGGGTTAAGAAAGGTCCCAGTATCTGATACATTATAGGGGTGGACCACTCAGATTATCCAATAGGCATGAAGTATTAGTTTTTCCATTTCCTAGGAAGACTCGAAGAGATTTGGGCCTGAGTCTGCTCCTTGTATAGCAAACAGTTTTAGTTTGGTTTGATTCATGCTGGGTATATTAGTCTATTTCCTGTTGCTATAACGAGACCTGAGACTGGATATTTTATAAAGAAAAGATGTTCCTTTGGCTCACAATTTAGAAAGCTACAGGTCTAAGAGCAGGTGGATCCATCTGCTGGCTCTTTGGTACTGCTGATCACGTGACCATCAACGGCAAAGGTAATGACACTGAACATGTAAGGTGGGCTCGCCTTATAACAGTCTGCTCCTAAGCTTCCTGAGGGCAGAGAGCACACTTCCTAACTTGATGTGTCTCATCGAGCTTTGCGGTGGGGGACATACTAAAACCATATCCAAACCATTGTAGTAATGGAGAGGTTTTTCTCTCAATTTTCATCTCTGGAGTGGCTGTCAAGAGGAAGGCATCCAGGAAAGAAGACCATGAATCAATTGTCAGGATATGGATAAGGGAGGGGGTCCCAGAGATCTGTCTCTGTCTCTATATCTCTCTCTCTCTGTCTCTCTGTCTCTCTCTGTCTCTGTCTCTCTCTCTCTCTCACACACACATACACACACTCACTCACTCACCCTTCTCTCCTCTCCCCTCTCTCTTGTTTAGAGGACTTCTCACTATTGTTTTAGATATTACAATGCTATAGTTCTTTTGTGGAGTTCTCGAGATCTCAGAAAAAAGGAAGAGAGCAAGACTAGCTGTGTGGGGCTCACAAGTCTGAGCATCCAAGAAATGAGAGTTCAACAAACAACTTAGAAAATCCCTCCAACACTTCATCACTGCTCTTGGCACAGTTCCTTTTACCTAGTGATTTTATTTTATGGATGAGAATATGGCATTCCAGAAACCAAGTAGGTACATTTGTTTTCTAAAATAGAACGTTCTGTCTTTGGGGTGAAGGTGCTGTGTTCTCTGGCATTTGTAAGTCAATACTTCTGTTAAGATAGACTCTATTCCTATCTATGCCAAGAATGACAATTAGAGTGTGGCCAAAAGAGTGGGCAGGGTGTGTCACTGTAGATGTCCTCACCAGGACGTAATCAACCAGGCTTGGGTGAACCATCAGTTAGTCCTGAGAGCAAGGAGTGTAGGAGTGGTGCTTACAGTGTCACTGTTTGTTTTTCTTATTACTTGGGGACAACTTTGGTGATGTCTTTCAGGACAGAAACTGCTCGCCGTAATTGGACTTAACTTTGCTCTGCCAATTTTACTCGCTATTTACATGGTGCATTTTACAGCTGCCAGCATGGGAACACCCGCTGTCAGCTCACCTCCTCTCGAGGTGCTTGAGCACAAAGAATCCCATTCCCCTGGCTCCAGGCTCTAGATCAGTGGTTCTCAATCTTGAGTGTACATTAGAATACCCCGAGGGCCTGTTATAAATACCAATGGCTGGGCCCCATCCCAAGAGAGTCTGATTTAATTGGTCTAAGTGGGACCCTATCATTGGTATTTTTCAACAGCTCCCTAAGTGATCCTAATGAGCAGCCAAAATTGGGAGCCACCGCTCTGGATGGCTGACTCATCCTACATAACCCGTCAACTGGAGTCTCTATGGCTTCTGGGGCTGTGTAAGTACATGATGCCTTTGTGTGAATCAGAATGAGGTGCCTCTATTACAGCACACTTTGGGGAAATGCGTTATTTTATCTTTTTTAGATTGACACAGCTACATGGATACACAATTTGGCTGTGGCTTTGCATGTCTGTCCTGGTGACTTCCAACTCAGCATTAGCCTTGAGTCTTCTGGTTTTTTCATTTCCTTCTAAGGCTGTCTCCTGGGTCCTGGCCTTACAACATTCAAAGAAGTCAGGAGGAACACTTCTGAAGTATGCTCTGAGGAGCTCATTGGATCCTCCCCTCAGCTAAACAGCCCCGACTGGTACATATTCTAAAAACTTCCATTTAAAGTTTCTGGAGAGTTCCCTAAGAATACATAGTGAATAAAGAAACATTTATTGAAGAAAATCTGCTAGATCTTTGTAAATAGTTGAAGGTTCTGGAATTCGAGCCATGAGTCCCCTTTACTCTCACCCTGAGCTGGTATGAGGACACTTCAGTGGTGGAGGGCTGCAGGCAAGAAGACTGCATGGGCTTTCATTACCCTCTTGTTCTTCAGCTGTAACTCAGGGTTACACAAGCTTCCTTTAGAGCAGAGATTCTCAGCCTTCCAAATGCTGTGACCCTTTAATACAGTTCTTCATGTTGTACAACATCCAACCGTAAAATTAATTTTTTGCTACTTTGTTATTAATTGTAATGTAAATATTTGCGTTTTCTGATTGTCCTAGGTGAACCCTGTAAAAGGGTCATTCCACCTGAAGGGTCGCAACACACAGGTTTAGTGAGCACTGCTTTAGTGACACAGGTACTATTCCCCCTCTAGCCCCAGCTCCATACTGTAGAAGCTTGATTTCAGGTGGCCTCGGGTTACTTCAGGCACAATTACTATCACCCCACCCCATTCCTGGAATCAAGTTCTCATTCCAGGAGACCCCAAACGAAGGAGACCCCAAATGCCTCATTCACAGGGAGAAACAGGTCTCTTCTTCCTGCTACAGAGCCTTCCTGCAGAGGGAAAGGCTGAGTAAAGAGCAGGGAGCCCTCAGTTTCTTTAGATTGGGATACAGTATAGTTCGAACTTGAGAGTATGTCTGAAGTCGGCAACTTCACGACAGCAACAACCGAAAGCCCAGACAGGACAGAGTTAGAAAAACGACAGCTGGGAAGTGCTACCCAGGACTGGAGACGTGGAAGGAAGGCTGCCTTCAGAATAGGGCCAGGTTGGACTGGACTTGACAGTAGGATCATTTATGGCCCAGAGTATTGTCAAAAATAGTTAAGTAGCCATCTAGTCAGCTGATGGTCCTTAAAGAGATGGGAGAGACAGCAATAGAGACAAAGGAGTAGGAAACTAAAAGTAAATCATGGGATGAGCCAGCAGGAGCCACCTCAGGGGGCTCTGTGCACCCCACAATGGCCCCTTGGAGGAGTCAGGAGAAAGACATCACAGTAAATCTCAGTCTAGAATATATACAAACAAAAGTAAAGACCCAGAGAAATGGTGATGGGGAATCGGAGCTTAAAATCCATGACCTACACTTCTAGTTTACAAATGATGATGATGATATGTACAGAGAAACCAGTAAGTTCATCCCAGGCTTAGGGACAGAAGCAAAAAACAAAAGACCCAGGTGTTAGACTTAACAAGCATTTTGAGCACCTGTCATAATCATATATAATAATAAAATTGATATTATATAGGGTGAGGAGATGGCTAAGTCAGCAAAGCTCCTGGCTTATAGGCTGAGGTTCTGAGTTCAGTGTTCAGAACCTTCACAGACCAAGCTGGGTACGTTGGCATGTGCTGAGAGGTAGCTGGGAATCCTTGAGGCTTGGCCAGCCAGCCTGGCCTCTTTGATGAGCCGCAGACCAGTAAACGATCTTTTCTCAAAAAACGTGCGCGCGGGGGGCGGGGTGGGGTGGGTGGGTGTGTAGGGCGAGTTCGGTGGTGCTCAAGGAAAGACATGTGAGATTGTCCCCTGGCTTCTATGCACAAATGGGCAAACGCAAAAATGTTATACAGCAAATACTAAAGAGTGGAAGGAAATTATGCCTAAAGAAGTAAAGGAAGGTCCGACAAGGGACCGTGAAACAGACAGACAGACAGACAGACAGACAGACAGACAGACAGACAGACAGACAGACACTACAGCGCAGTCAGGCTGTACAGTGAGCCTCAAGACCTCCTGCTGTTCTCTTAGAAGGCTGCGTTTACTTCCCAGCACCACATCCTGTGCCTCATAAATGCCTGTAACTCCTGCTCCCGGAGCTCCAGTGCCCTCTTCTGGCCTCTGCAGGCACTGCACGCAAGTGCACATAGCTCCCGCCCCCATATGCACATAATTAAAAATTAAATATCTAAAAAGATCTGAGTATTTTTAGATTGAAAAGTACAGCAATCAACATGAAACCCGAGGGTGGCTCGGTGGATATCTGAATCAGTGTAGGAACGAGTGAGCCGAAAGACAGTCATAAAATCGTGTAGCCTGCAAAGCAGGGAAGAAAGAATGATCAACAGTGATCTGACATCAATGTCCAGCGTCGTTAAGCACACTAACATATGTACATAGACATAACATGTAACATACGTTACACAACATATGTACCATGCCACAGATGGAGACGACAGAAAGCAGACAGACGGCAGGAAGAAATGTCTGCAAACATTTCAGATTTCATGACAGAACTTACTAATACACAGTGAAGTTAAAGGGCGGAGAGAGGAAAATGAAGGGATGGTCCTCCAGTAAGAGGAGAGGAGTGATGTGTGCTGTGCTAGGGGGCCCCTGTGAGCCGTAGCTGACTCATTCTGGACTCTGCGAGCCAGGAGGCAGTGGATGGTGTCAAGGGAAGGACTGAAGCTCAAAGAGCCAACCTGTTCTCAAAGCTGTGTCAGCTGCTTCTCTGTTGCTGTGATAAGTCTTCCATGGAGACTTATAGAAGAGCTTATTTTTCGCTCAGAGCTCCAGAGGGTTAAAGTCCATAATGCTGGGGACAACATGGCAGCAGTGGTGGACATGTGGCAGGCATGATGGCTGGAGCAGGAACAGGAGGGCCCATGCCTTGAACTGCAAGTATGAAGCATGGAGAGAGGGGGAGGGGAGGGGAAGGGATGGGGAGGGGTAAGAAGAGGGAGAGAGGCAGAGGGAGGGGGAAGGTTGGGGGAGGGGGAGGAGGAGGGGGATGGAGAATCAGAGAGAGTATCAGGAGGTGAGGCTTTTCGCTCTCAAAGTCCTCCCCCAGTGTCAGACTTCCTCCGGTAGGCCCACCACCTAAACCTCTCCCAAATAGCTCCACCAGCTGGGGATCAAGTGTTCAAACCCAAGGTGAAATAATGAAGCCTACAAAAACAATCTGGTTGCTAGAGGCACATCTTAAAGGTGACACTAAAAGTGGTTTAAAAACAAAACTGAATAATGTTTGATTTTGCACAAAACATCAGTGTGAGAAGGGCAAAAGCAGCATGTGGGGAATTATAAAGGCTCAGCTTTCTTCATCCAGCCTACGGGAGAGCATCTGTGTGCTCCATGTCTCTCTGTCTATATATTTGTCTGTCTGTCTGTCTGTCTGTCTATCTATCTATCTATCTATCTATCTATCTATCTATCTATCTATCTATCATCTATCATCATCTATGTATCTATCATCTATTTATCATCTATTTATCTACCATCTGTCAATCATCTATCTATTATCTATTATCTATGTATCTATCTGTCTATCCATCTATTATCTATTACCTATCTATCTATCTCTATCTATCTATCTGTCTGTCTATCATATATCTGTCTGTCTATCATATCTATCTATCTATCATCTATATATCATCTATCTCTCATCTCTCTCTCTCTCTCTCTCTCTCTCTCTCTCTCTCTCATCAATCACCTATCTAATCTATTGTCCACCTTCTGTCTCTGTGCTGTTGGGCTGGCTGTATGGACAAAGATATATGGTATAAATAGCACAAAGCATGAGCACAGAATAGAACTGGTGTCAGAATAAAGTCACACTCAGTGGTAATTGAGATTAACAGGTACAAATGAGACGAAACAGCCATGGTAAATGAGAATGGTGGTATAATACTCTATATGGTTAGCACCAATAACATGACATTTATTCTTAGGTTTGCAATTTATATGTTTGCATAATAAACTTTCATATAAATTCACATAAAAATAGTAAGACAAAAATGAGGACGAAGAAACAGTATATAAGAGTAACTTCACTGAAATGAAGTTAGTGGAAATTTGAAAGATCTTAAGTGGATTCTGACAGGTGAACACGTGCATGAGAAACCTCAGGGCAAACATTAGAAACCCCATCAAAATAATGACAGGCTCAGCAGCAGACTGTTACAGGAGGTAGTTCTTAACACGAAGGGAAGAGGTGAAGGGGTGGGGGGAGCAGAAGTGACTGCAGACCCTTGGGAAACAGAAGAGAGCAAGTGTGGAAATCTCATTGCATTAGTAATAGTGTGGGGTCCAAACGGGCTGAGCACTAGAACAATAGCAGACTGGCAGGCTAGCTGTACAATGAGATACAGTGACTATGCCTACTTAGAAATGAATTTAAACACAAGATAAAGGTATGTTGAAACTAAAGGATGGGAAATATATTCTACTCAGAGAGCAAACAAGCAGGCTGGTATAGTCATACTAATGTCAAGACAAACAGATTTGAAAGCAAAATGTTACTAGATACAGAATATTTTATGATCATTAAGAGGCCCTCTCTGTCTGTCTGTCAGTCTCTCTCTCTCTCTCTCTCTCTCTCTCTCTCTCTCCACACACACACACACACACACACACACACACACACACACACACACACACACACACCTTCCTATCTTCTCAAGAATATATCTTGAGCCAGGTGTGGTGGTGCACACCTGTAATCTTAGCACTCATGAGGCAGAGGCAAGCAGATCTCTGTGAATTCCAGGCCAGCAGCCAGTTTCTCCACTCTATGAGACCCAGTCTTGAGCGAGGAAGAGAGAGACACAGAGAGAGACAGAGGCAGAGACAGAGAGACAGAGACCGAGAGAGGATTTTGAAAGTAAATGAAAAAGCTGACCAAATTGAAGGGAGAAACTGAAATTAGTGGTCTGAGCTATGTACTATGGTCTCATTGTGTGGAGGTAGTCTCCTACCGTATGAAGTGGAGTCTCACTGGGCTGCCCAAGCCACGCTCAAACTTATGGATTCAAATGAACCTCTAGTCCCTGCCCTCAAGCACCCTGCACTGTAGCTGTGCACCACCATACCTTTCTCTAAGTCCTCACTTTAAGCAATGGGATAACTAAGAAATTCAACAATAAGGCAGAATATTTGGACTTCCAAGGCCCCTGACATCTATAAACTATTCTACCCAACTGGAGTAGAATATACATTGTTCCCAAATTAAATGGGACATTTTCAAGAGAGACTATGAGACAAGCTACATGAATTTAAGATAACTAATACAGACTGTGCTTTTTGAACACAATAAAATGAAATTGAGAACCAATACAAGACTTTTGAAAGATAAAATGTATTATCTATTTAAAATGTATAGTAGGGGGTGGAGAGCACTGACTGCTCTTCCACAGGTTCTGAGTTCAATTCCCATCAACCATTTGGTGGCTAACAACCATCTATAACAGGATGCCCTCTTGTATGTCTGAAGAGAGTGAGTGTACTCACATACATAAAATAAATAAAAATCTAAAAACAAAAAAGGACAGTATTAAATACGTCCATGTCACTGTGAGACTGATCCCCAGACACTCTCAGCTCACAGATCTGAAACTCTGCACTTTGGAGTGCCGGGACTGAGTAGACTTCCAGGTGTCTTGACTCAGATCTCTGCGTGTGGTGGGGGACACAGGAGCTTCCCTCTTCCTTGATGTTGCTTGAAAGGTCTCTGCTCCTAAAGAGAGCAACCATATTTCGACACACAGTCCCCTCAGTATTTGAGTCAACCACATTTTGGCATTTCTCATTTATTACTTTCTCTTTTCTCTCAGGTGCAGAGAATGCTTGGTTCCTCCCCCACCCCAACTTGAGTCAGGGTTTTACTGTATAGCACAGGCTGGCCTCATACTAGGCTCTTCTAGTCTCAACATTTCAAGAAGTGGGATTGTACTATACGTCATATGCTTAGCCAACTCTTTGCCTTACTTTTTAATAAAAATATTCCAAATATTTATTTACACATACAAATGTGTGTCTGTGTGAGAGCATTACCACGTGTGGGTGCACATGTACATGTTTGTGCAGGTTCACACTCGTGTAGGCTAAAAGACAGCACTGGGTACTCTGAACCTGAAGGCACAGGTATTTGTGATCTGCCTATTATGGGTGCTAGAAACTCAGATCCCCGGGCTGGAGAGATGGCTCAGTGGTTAAGAGCACCGACTGCTCTTCCCAAGGTCCTGAGTTCAAATCCCAGCAACCACATGGTGGCCAAGGTCCTGAGTTCAAATCCCAGCAACCACATGGTGGCTCACAACCATCTGAAATGAGTCTGATGCCCTCTTCTGGTGTGTCTGAAGATAGCGACAGTGTAATCATAATATATAATAAATAAATAAAATATTAAAAAAAAAAAGAAACTCAGATCCCCTGGAAGGGCTGGCGGATTGAATGAGAGTGGCCATATGTTTGGATATGTGGCCCTGGTTGGTGGAACTATTCAGGAAGGGTTATGAAGTGTGGTCTTGTTGGAGGAGCTGTGTCACCGGGGCTGGCTTTGTCATCTGCAAACATCCATTCTCAGTTAGCTCTCTGCGATGATACAGGCACAGGCTCTAAGCTACAGTCCTGGTGCCCTGCTTGCCTGCCGGCTGCCACGATTCCCACCGTAATAGTCATGGACTCTAATCCTGTGCAACTGTGGGCTCCACATTAAACATTTTTTATGTTACCCCTTCCCTTGGCCATGATGCTTTGTCACAGCAATCAAAAAGACCAAGAGAGGCAGGAGTCACTCCTGGCTGCTGAGCTAAGTCTCATGCTCCCAATCCTGCTGCTAGAGGTCTGAAGTCAGTCTTGCTTCTGTAGTCTCCCAAGTGTCAGACAGACGACCACAGTCATGCTAGTGTCTCCCCACCTTCACAGATGCTTCACACCTCCGTAAAGGACAGCCTCCTGCCTCCGTTATGATTCTGCCTTCGCACTCTCTCAGAAGCTCTAGGTTGATGACTGCTTCAGCTCGTACCCATGAACTTCCTCTTCCTCATCTGTGGAATCTCTTCCTGTTCGCCAGTTGTTAGAATTTTATCTGTGTCCATGAATTTGTATCCTAGTGTTCATTTTTCTGATGGAATTTGAACATTTAAAGACACTGCCCTTATTTATTTAAATCAACTCCTTGTAATAAATGTGTTTGTTATTTAACTTATCTATCTATCTATCTATCTATCTATCTATCTATCTATCTATCGTCATCTATCTATCATCTATATATCTACCATCTATCTATATACCATCTATCTACTTACCTATATCTATCATCTTTTCATTCATCCATTCATCTACCTGTCTACCTACCATCATCCATCCACTCATTTTTATATCTAGTTTATTGCTTCTACTTTCTGACTAAACATACTGCCTTTTAAGCTGTGATGGTTAATACATGGAAACCAATCAGAAAAATCCATGGCTTTTGAAATTAATTGAAAATGTTATTTCCTCTGGGCATTGCAGTGTGCTGCTTTCCATCCCAACACTCAGGAGGCAGATGCAAGCAGATCTCTGTGAGTTCGAGGCCAGTCTGGTTTACACAGTGAATCTGAGGCCAGCCTGATCTACCTAGAAGTTCCAGGCCAGCCAGGGTTACATAGTGAGACCCTGCCTTAAAAACACAAAGTAGCAAACTCCATCGCCATCCTCCCTGTGGGATTCCCTTGCAGGCTTTGGTAATCACCACTGAGTTACTGTCACTTTGTTTCATGTGCCTCTAGACTGCAGCTTCTGTTGGCTGCAGGCTATTTCGGATCATGCACACAGAATCTTCCACAGTGCACTCAGCTGCTCCTCTAGAGGAAGATGCTCAGAGCCCTCTCAGGTCCCACTGCCTCCCACATACACGCACACATCTCCCTCAGCCTCATTTCTGCTGGGTTCTTTGGGTTCCCCCCAGCTTATGTTAACAGTAGTGTCTTTCTCTTTGCTTTTCTAAATTCATTCCCTTTTAAGCCACATTTTTTTTTTTTTTGGTTCTTTTTTTCGGAGCTGGGGACCGAACCCAGGGCCTTGCGCTTCCTAGGCAAGCGCTCTACCACTGAGCTAAATCCCCAACCCCCAACCCCCAATTCATTCCCTTTTAGGCGGCTTTTTTTTCAGCTGATGTGTCTTGTTTGAGTGCAGTTCACCAACAGTAAAAGCTGAGGACTTTGTCATCTCAGCTTGGGATCCCCAGGGCAAGAAAGCTATGGAGCCACTGAATCTTCTACCTGATTGTTTGTGTGTGTGCACACATGTGTCTGAGTATGTGTGTGTGCACATGTCTGTGTATGTGTGTGTGCAGATACAAGTGTGTATGTAAGTGCTTGTGTCTGAGTATAGTGTATGCATATTCAAATGTGTTTGTTTGTGTCTGAGTTTGTTTATGTGTGTGTATGTATCTGAGTATGTATGTATGTGCATGTCCAAGTGTGTGTGTTTGTTTGTGTCCAAGCATGTGTGTGTGTGTGTGCATCATGAGTAAATACTTCTCAAATTATTGTCCACCACTGGCCGTATTCCACCAACTTAAACTGGTTTTAAACATCATTATATTTCTAGCCTCATATTTGTGAAGGACACACTCCTGACTTCCTCTCATAACATCATTGGAAGGTGAATCTTGGGACATTTGCTTTTGGAAACCAGACACCGTGCCACGAAGAAGCACAACGACCATATGGAGAGACCATGTGTGGGCGCTCTGGCCAATAGCCCCAGCTGAGATCCCAGATGACAGCCAGCTTCCACCTGCAGACGCACGAGCGAGTGCACCTTCAGAGGATTCGAGCCCCATCTGCTGAGTCTTCCCCATGCTAGCCTTCCCAGCTGAGGCCCCGCACACTGCAGCACAGCCAAGCCGCCTCTGCCATGGCTGTTCTAAACCCCGGCCCTACATATTCTGGTTTATAATAAAATGGCTGTTTAATGTGATCGCATTCAAGGTGACTTGAAAAACTAGGACTACAGTGATTGCAAGAATTTCCATGCAGGGATGGACACATAAAAACAGGGCTGCAGGTTTTCTAAGATCGTGCCTTCCGCTTGTCATGTATTTTCCCCAGACTACGCTGAGTGTGGAAACTACCTACATGCTTTGCAGTTATTTCCTCTCTAAACGCTCAATGCTTAACAAACCCTAACTTTTCTTTCACCACTGAAAACTCCAGGGGGGAAAAATGGTTTTCATGGTTACCTGTGTATCACTAGGAAAAGTGACTTCAAGTTTCAAGTTTAATTTTTGTTTTGTCTTATTTTGGGTTATTTTTTCATTTGTTTGCACTGTAAGGTATATTATGCTGGATAGGGCTTTGGAGTTGGAGGTCGGTGACTTTGGATTGAAGTCCAAGTGCAGAAGGAGATGCTGGGCCGGTTTACTGAATTCTATACTACACAGAATTGCCAGTATTTTAACCGAACAGTTTAGGAATCTTCCCAGTGCTGGTGTCTGTGATTAGTTCCAAAGGCCTGGGGTCCCCTCAAATACCTCCCTCTATTTGGACAGGATTTGACATCCTCTTCCAAAATCGAACATTGGCACATCCATTGAGCCAGTAGTTGCCTTTTAAAAGATGCTGTGACAACAAAAATACCTGCATATAAACACCCGAATAGTTATTTGTGGTAGAATTCCAATGTGGAAATATTAGAATCAATGCAACAAATGCGTTGTTGGCTTGGGAGACGGCCAAAGGATGATCAGTGCTGCGTAAGAATGAGAGAAGGGAAGGCAGCTGTAGCTGCTAATGTCTCAGGTCAGGTGGAACGAGGCAGCAGAAAGGCACGAGACTTTGAAAAGTGAGGCAACTTCAACTACTTGTCAGAATGTATAAAGGGCCAGCAGGCACCCCAGCCTCATGGCTAGCGCTGTCTTCCGCCCCTGGCCACTTTTATTGCCATGATATCTTTTAAAAAGCAGCTGCTGGCTCAAGGAATGCGCTACTGTTTGATTTTGGAAGGAGATCTCAAATCCTGTTCAAATGGGCAGGAGTCGCCGGGCCTTTGGAACAAACCACGGACACCAGCACAGGGAGCATTCTGAGTGATCTGAAATGAGCGTTCTTGTGAGGTAAAGCTGTTTTGCTTCATGCCCTGTTTCTGTAGAGTGGATTCTTCCTGCCTCTTCGTGCTTGGGAGAGGTGTTGGCGATAGATATTTCTGTTCCGCCTGACGTTTTTAAGGGAGGGCATTCACAAACATGGGTAATTCAAACATGCAGGTAACGTAACAGCTGTATATCTCATTGGTGCTTTCTGGAACCAAAGTTTTGGCTCGTTTAAAAAAGAAGAAGAATTTCTAAGTGTCTAGCAAACACTCATTCATCTCCGAGGGGGAAAAAAAGGTGAAAAGAAAATAGGTGTAGCTGCCAGGCCAAGAGTGTAGCCTACTGAGGGACACAGCAGGGGGACCTGCTGGTGACCAGGCCTGTCCACCCCATGCAGGTGCTGCCACCACTAATACGATTTACTACCTACCTACAAACATCGGGAGAGAGGGGAGTAGGGTAGACAGCCACTCTCTGTGCTCGATAAGGTGGAAGTGCTCATGACCTGAATATTGAAATGAAACACACACCCCTGCTCCTTTGACTGACGCTTTTGTTTCTGGGTTTAAGTCTAAAAGCTCCAACTTCGTTGGCTAGAAACAAAAGTGACCCAGGGAAGCTTCTTCCTGGTGTTTAATTAAACTATAATATGCCGCAAAATAAATTAAGCATCAGTGAAATTACAACTACCATGGAGAGTGGACTGGGATGTTTTAAAATGATGGATTCATGAGAGTGCTCTATCCAGACAAATGGAAACTGTCCCAACCTCTCCTGTTCTAATGCTTCCTTGAAAGCTCTCCCATGCAGGTTGTCTCTGGTGAAGGAATGCTGTCGAAGATTGCAAGTTTAATTAAGAACCCCCCAGCTCCGAAAAAAAGAACCATGGAGGCCGGAGCCTGTAAACGGACAGAAGTGTGGGGGCCTACTTTACATTTGGTTCCTGGATAGCAGGGCTTGGTAAATGAATCCTTTGCCGTTCCTCCTTGTTCATCTCCCAAACAGCAAATATGTGGCCTCGTTTGTTAATCGAGCTATGAGGATTAAAACTTAGATCTGCTTTTCTTTTAAACAATGTTTTTACATTTATTTCTATGGGTCCCTGGGATCGAGCCCAGGTCATGAGCCATGGTGGCCCTGATACCCGCTGAGCTGTCTTCCTGCCCTTTGACCTGCTTTTTCTGACCACAAA
Organism: Rattus norvegicus; assembly: GCF_021556685.1. Taxonomy (NCBI): domain Eukaryota; kingdom Metazoa; phylum Chordata; class Mammalia; order Rodentia; family Muridae; genus Rattus; species Rattus norvegicus. Next base: position 5,877,097 of record NC_141551.1, on the reverse strand, counting down.
TTTAAAATAAACCTAGCCAGGGTGGATTTATGGATCTAAAATCGGAATACTTAAAGCTGATATCCACTAGGGGGCAGGCTATCTGCATGGGGAAGTCCCGATTGTAGTACGGGTGGTGGTATAGGCTGGGGCGGAAAGAATTTCTTTGAATTATTTTCCATTCCATAGTGGTTTCTAGGAAGACGTAACCCTGTTTTCTCTCTGTCGGTGTTTAGCAGTTCTTTCCTTTAAATATAGGAAATTATTTAAAGAATCGTGAAAACAGACTGGAGAGAAGGGGCATTGGGAAAGAGGTCTTTTCTGGTTAGGAGGCAGAGAGAAAATGGAGCTGTGTCTGCCAGTGAATATTAAATAGGCCGGCAGACCCAGAGGGGATCCAGCGCGGTGCTTAAGAGCACTGGCGCCGGAGTTTAAGTCCGGCTTACACCGGCTCCCCTTCTCTCTCGAGGGTCTTCATTTGTAATATGAGAATCTTGCCACCCACCTCACAGGCAGGCCAAGAATTAAATGATTCGCGTGCTCCCTGCCCACATCTCATTCCCCTGTCCTATAGCAGCTGCTGTTACCAAAATAATTACCCTCGATTTCTAATTCAAATAGGTGCGTTTCTAGGCAAGATTTTTTTTTCTTGCCCCCAAGAACAGAGATAGAAAAATAAACGAATCTTTATGTTCCTTTTTGTTTTTGAGAAACATTTCGGTTTCTGACAGAATATTAATACAAGGCAAAACTGAGCCAGAAATTTACAGTACACTTGGGGGTGGGGCAAAGGTGAAGAGGTGGCCTCTTCTCTCAGCTTTTCAGTTAAAGTAACAATGGAAAAACAAGGAGCAGGACCCTAAGAGCTCCTGATCCAGTAAGGGAGAAATGTTTGCAAAGGACTGCAGTCAACTTCCTAAAAGGGGTTTGTGTGTGTGTGTGTGTGCGTGTCTATACAGTGCTTTGAATGATTTAAGTCTAAGGACTCTGCACCTCAGTTCTGTCATCTGCCAAATGAGAATAACCCTGGCCTCACAGTGCTGGATGAAAGCTGAGTGAGGTGGTGTGAGGCAGCTACCAGAGCATGGTTTGGAGCCTTTCCTCATCCCTAGCCTTCCTTCAAGAGGAGGGAATCTGCCAAAGATGATGTTATTCCCCTTACTCTGGGGGTTGGTATAAATTTTTACTTATTATTGGCGCTCTCTCTCTCTCTCTTCTCTCTCTTTCTCTCTCCTCTCTCTCTTCCTCTCTTCTCTCTCTCTCCCTCCTCTCTCCCCTCTCTCTTCTCTCTCTTTCTCTCTCCTCTCTCTCTTCCTCTCTTCTCTCTCTTCTCTCTCTTTCTTTCTCTCTTCTCTCTCTTCTCTCTCTTTCTCTCTTCTCTCCTCTCTCTCTCCTCTCTCTTTCTTTCTCTCTTCTCTTTCTCTCTTCTCTCTCCCTCCCTCCCTCCCTCCCTCCCTCCCTCTCTCTCTCTCTCTCTAGCATGTGTGACGTATGAGTGCAGGGACGCACACACAGCAGTGCTCCCGTGGAGGTCAGAGGACAGGTTGGGAGTCAGTTCTCTTCTGTGGTCTATGACTAGAGTTCAGGTTGTCAGAATTATGCGGCAGGACTCTGAGCTGTCTCTCTGGCCCACTGCGGAAGTTTAGAAAGAAAATTATTGGACAGGAAATGTTGTACTTGAACCTTAGGTCCGTGCCTCTAAGGGTGTGCAGGACTTTGGTGGGGTGAGCTGGAAGAAGGGCTATGATGTGCATGCCTGGGTTCTCACGTAAAAACGTGGTTTTCTTTGGAGCCTTGGGTTATTGCACTCCACTAGGATTCCAGTTTTATGGGGAGATGTAGACAAACTTGGAGTGGGACTAGAACTGTGTCAAGGAAAGCTGCACGTGTGCGCTGAGGAATTAAGTCTCTTGGACAGCAACTCTAGAGAGAGATTTGGGAGGGTGGGAGGCCATCTTCCTCCTTGAATTTGACAAGGATGGTGTTCTCTAGAGTCACAGAACTTATGGAATGCCCCTCTAAGAATTTATTGTGCTGACTTATGCAGTCTGCAGTCCAACTCACCCAACAGTGGGCAGCTGTGGATGGGAAGTCCAAGAATCTCGTGGTTGCTCCGTCCCACAAGGCTAGGTGTCTGAGCTGGTTTTCTGAGGAAGTGAGTTCCAACAGATGTGGACAGTAAGTGCACATCTTATTGTAAGTAAGATGGCCAGTAAGTGCAAGCAGGCAAAGAAGAGAGAATCTGCCTTCTTCCAGTGTGCCTGGGTAGGCTTCCATCAGAAGGTGTGGCCCAGATTAAAGGTGTGTACCACCACTCCTAGATCTGGGACTTGTTTAGTCCCAGGCTGACCTTGAACTCAGAGATCTCCTTGCCTCAGTCTCCTGGGATTAAAGATGTGTACTACCCTGCCTGGGCCTAAGCTTTTCATGGCCACTAGGCCTCAAGATCTCCATGCCAAGGTCCAGGTCAGAAACTTGTGTCTCCAGACTCAAGATCTGGATCACAGGTGAGCCTTCCAATTCTGGATTGTAGTTAATTCCAGTTAGAGTCAGGTTGACAACTGGGAATAGCCGTTTCAAATGGGAATACAATCACATTATTATTATTTTAGCTTTTTGAGACAGGATTTTAGAATTCAGTTTGGTTTCAAACTCATAATCCTCCCTCCTGAGCTTTCTATATGTGGGGAGTTACAGTTGTACAGCATCATGCCTACATCATATTTAAAGCACACACACACACACACACACACACACACACCACACATACACACACACATACAACATACACACACACACACACACACACACACACATATATTTTTTTTCAATGAACTTTGTAAAACCATGTTGAAATCCAGTCACCCTTGTTTGCTGTGGATACGGCAGCCACAGCCTATGGAAACCACTGCCATTGTGATGGTATCATGAGGTGAGAGCTATGGCCTGCGTTTGTGATACGAGGACTCTGGCCTCCTGGACAGAGCAGATCTGCTGTTGTAGGAGTTCCGTCCCTTCTGCTGTCAGGGAAGGTTTGATTCAGCACAATCAGCGATCACCACATTACTGGTGGGTGCTGCACCCTAGTAGTGGAATTTGAGTCTCAAAAAACAAATGAACGTTTTGTTCATTATAAATTATACAGCTTCAATATCCTGTCAATTCACAGATATCAGAGCCAGAAAACATTTATGTTTTTTCCCCCTCGAAATCCAGCAGACCCCAGGAATTGAGTCTGTTACTGACAGCATAGCGCCTTCCTCCAGGAAGGAGGCCAGTTCCAGAGCGTCAGAGGTGTCTTGCGTGGTTTGGTGCTGGCTAGCTCCATCTGCTTCCCAGAGCGTCTTCCAACAGCAAACTGTCAGGGGCTCTGTCTCTCCCCAGGCCCACTGCTGCTTATCCTGACCGTGGTCCAATGGCTCTCAGACGACTCATTATCAATTACTATACATTTTCATGAGATCAGATAAGATCAAATTTGAAGGATAAGTCAAATGAAAGAGAACCTCCCCGACCCCCACACATAAGCTATAACACGAGAAACTCACCCGTGCCCATGAAAGACTTAAAAGAAATAGGAGTAGTTCCTTTAACACATGCAGTTTGGGCATGGATTTCTTTTTTTTTTTTTTTTTTTTTTTTTTGGTTCTTTTTTTTTTCGGAGCTGGGGACCGAACCCAGGGCCTTGTGCTTCCTAGGCAAGTGCTCTACCACTGAGCTAAATCCCCAACCCCGGGCATGGATTTCAAAATCCTGTTTGTGCTTATTTTACACTGTGTTTCATTTATTCTGGATGCCAAAGAGAATGAAATTCTTAGGAAAAAAAAAAAAAGAAAATCTCACCACCTCGGGTAGCAGTGTGCTGATTCATACTGGTTTATTCTCTGTAGTTTGGGGCCTGTTCTATCATCTGACCCCCCAAGAAGGGAGCAGAAGAAGTCAGCTACAACGAGGAAGAATTCCCACACTCATTACTTCTGACATGGCTTTCAGCTGTGTTTACCGGGGCACCTTTGCTAGATACAATTATGTGTGGTCAGACGGGGACCCAGCTTTGGAAGCAATTAAAACAGGAAATCAGGTAAAAACAGACATCTGGCCTTTTATTTTTGTTACAGAGAGTGGATACTTCCTCTCAATGCTTAGACCTTCTTTATTTAATTAATTAATTAATTTTGAGAAAAGTTGTGAGGTTCAGAGGGAAACGAGGTACCTGCCTCTAAGTGTGTGCTCTTCAAGGGAAAAGAAGAACTGCAGGCCAACGTGCTGTCGCTTTAACAGCCCGAGTGAAATCCCTCAGACAGGCTGTACGCATCCCGTACAGATATGAACACAGCGCTGTGGCTGTACGCATCCCGTATAGAAGGTAAAGCTGCCTGGTGAACTTGCGGGGCCCACTAGTGTGGGGTGGGTTTTGGAAGGGGGGATATTGGGAAAGTAGTCCTACTCAGGCCCTGCAGCAGTGTCCAAAGTTCACTCATGTGTGTGGTCTGACAGACAGCACTCGCACCTCTTCCTAGAGCATGCTCAAGCAGAGAGATGAGAAAGAAGGCATTTCCCGGGCAGCCCTACTATGCTCATAGCTCAGCCGACCCACACTAGTCTCTGTGGCCAGAGTTCTCTAACTTTCTAAGTGGGCGAACCTGTTCTCTGGAGTTAACGATCAGCACGTGCCTCAAAAGACAATTATTTTAAAGTGACCCCTTATGGTAAAGGGGCCACGTTGAGTGTATCTTTTACAGGGAGCTGGCCAGACAGAGCCCAGGCGACCCGTCTCCATAAATTCCACTCTGCAGCATCTCTATCTCTGTGTCCACCGCGGTTCTTCATCTCCGGAAGTCCGGATGGAGGAAGGAACACAACTCAGGTATTTGCATGGGAATCACTCGATGTTCAGACGGTCCAGAGACCATAATTATGGCTACGGCCCCGCTGGTGCTCCTTCTGAGGCGCTTTGGTTCATGCAAGGCTCTAGGTGAATTCACGGACTCTCTTAGCCGGAAATTTGGCCAACAAGGTCTCAAACCCTCCCCTTTCACTCACTGATTGAAAATAGTTTTTATCTGGACACCATAGGACTTTATGCTGGCTAGAATTATTGGAGAGGAGATCTTCATAAGACCAGACTGCAGGCTGGCCTTAATTAGTGATTGATGTAGAAAGACCCAACCCATGCCGGTTGTTGCCATCCCTGGGCTGTGGTCCTAGGTTCTATAAGAAAGCAGGCTGTGCAAGCCATGAGCAGCAAGGCAGTGAGCGTCACCCTCCATGGCCTCTGAGTCAGCTCCTGCCTCCAGGTTCTTGCCCCATTTGAGTTCCTGTCCTGACTTCCTGTGATGATGAGCTGTGATGTGGGAGAACAGGCAAATAAACCCTTTCCCCAAATTGCTTTGACCATGGTGTTTCACCACAGAAAATGGTAACCCTGACTAAGGCTCTGAATCACCAAAAGTTAAGCTGGTGTGTGTGTGTGTGTGTGTGTGTGTGTGTGTGTGTGTGTGTGTATTATACATATATTCTCTCTGGTGTGTGTGTGTGTGTGTGTGTATTATACATATATTCTCTCTGTGGTGTGTGTGTGTGTGTGTGTGTGTGCGTATGTGTGTGTGCGTGCTTGCGCGGCGGTACATGTGCATGTGTACAGTGCTTGTGGAGCACAGAAGTAAATATCAGGTAACCTCAATTATCCTATAGCTCATTAATTTTTTATTTGCTCCTTGGTAATTCCATTTATGAATGCAATGTATTTAAATTGTGTGCACCTTGGCTCCTTCCCTCTGACTTCTCCTGGACTGCTCCCTCACCTCCATGTTGTCATCATCTTCCTCATCCTCCTCTATCCTCCTTCCTCCTCCTCCCTCCTCCTCCTCTTCTTCCTCCTCCTCCTTCCTCCTCCTCTTCTTCCTCCTCCCCCTCCCCCTCCTCCTCTTCCTCTTCCTCCTCTTCTTCTTCCTCCTTCTCCTCCTCCTCCCCCTCCTCTTCTTCCTCCTTCTCCTCCTCCTCCCCCTCCTCTTCCTCCTTCTCCTCCTTTTCCCCCTCCTCTTCTTCCTCCTTCTCCTCCTCCTCTCCCTTCCCCACTTTCTCCTCCTCCCCTTTCCCTTCCTCCTCCCCCTCCTCCTCCTCCCCCTTCCCCTTCTCTTCATCTTCCTCCCCCTATTTCTCCTCCTCCTCCTCCTCCTCCTCCTCCTTTACTCATTGGGGTTAGTTAGTGTCATTCCTATGCATATGGGCATGTGGTGTCATCCACTGGAGCATGAGCAGCCTATTATGGGCTGCAGTACTGAAGAAAACTGCCTTTCCTTTTCTCCATGGCCACCAGCTTCTAATAGTGCCTCAGCTAGCTAGGGGCTCCATGAGCCTCTCTTCTTCTCATGCTGGAGTGATGGCTGACTTGACTTTGTTTTTTGTCTCTCGCTTACCTGAAGCTCCTGGATTTGGCTAGACTGGCTGGCCAAGAAGCCATAGCAAGCCACGCCTCTTATCTTCTATGGCGCTGGGACTCCAGGTGTATACCCTTGCACCTATTTTATATGAGTGCTGGGGATTTGAACTCAGGCCCTCATGCTCACACAGCAAGTACTTTATTGAATGAGGCATCTCCCTCACTGTAAAAATTGATATAGTAATAATAGCCATGTTCTAAAGCCACAACATTTGGCAACATTGTTTTTCATGGCTTAGTCCTGAGAACATCTAGGTATTTTAATGCCCCTACTTCATTTCCCTACAAAAGTAGCCTATGTGAACCAGTCACGGACCACAGCAAGCATTAGCTCTGCCATTCAAATGCTTCGGGCCTATTACCCTCTAGAGCGAATTTTGTTTTAATACAGGCCAAGGCTAGCTCTTTACATACAATACAAATACTAACCGTTTTCTTGACCTTCTAGAAAGCTTGCTTTAATAATTTGGTGTTTACCAGGGGCGGGGCACTTTAAGATTATCCAACCTTAGGTGGTAGTTGTTGATTTTAAGTGACAGTACAGAGACAAATGTTACTTGGTTTTGAGAGTTAGGTATGCTATTGTGAATAAGAAAGCATCCAGACTCCAGTGGGCTTCCTTTCCCTCTTGGGTAGTAGAGCAATCCCTCAACTCCATTAACTATTTGCTGTAGAAAAACTAATTTCATCTCTGCCAATAAAGTTCTTAGATAAGTTTGATTTTCTCTCGACAAAAATTAATATTCGTTCTGTTTGCCCCAGTTCATCTCTTTGCTAAGCTACAGTGGGGCTCATTTACTCCAGCTGAGACCATGACCTGGCCATATTTGTCTATAAAGAAACTGGGAAATTCAGACAAGCTGACCTTTTCATAACATTTTTGCACATAGGTATGGACTACGAGTTCCAAATGTAGTCAGCTATGCTTTGAAGATGGAATTTTATAAATATGCAAAGGTGTATTGAACAAGAAAATACCAACCCTTGCTTTACACAAAGGAAAATATAATGCAACAGAATACTTAAGAAAAAAAGGGCAAGGGAAGAAAAACCTATGCCTGTCTCTCTGTCTCTCTTTGTTTCTCTGTCTCTGACTCTGCCTCTCTCTCTCTCTTTCTCGTGTGTGTGTGTGTGTGTGTGTGTGTGTGTGTGTTCACACAAGGCCAATGCATGAGGAGGCCAGACTGAGCCTTCTGTGTCACTCCTCAGGGACCTAGTGCTTTGAGCCATGTTCTCCTCCTGAAGTCTGGGGCTCACTGTTTAGATGAGGCTGGCTGGCCAGTAAGCTTCAGGGCTCTGTTGTCTTCTGCCTCCCCAGAACTAGGATGACAACCATGCCACCTACATGCCTAGACTTTATAATGTGAGTTCTAGGGGTCCAACTCAAGTCCTCATGCTTTCAAAGAATCTCCAAAAGCTTGTTGGAGAAAGAGCTTTATACTGTATTTATGTTTCTGTTTTCTTCCTCCAGAAATGCAAGTCGATGTGGCCTCTGCTTCATGGAGCCTGGGGTTCCCCAGAATTCATCTTATAGGGTGAGATTATCATTTTATGTTTGTTTGAACATCAACAGGGTTGTGGGAGTTTTGAGAGTTTTGAATTCACATATATTTGAAAGTCAATCATGGTGAACAATTACACATCAATGGAATTCCCTTGACTCACAGTGGGGTAACAACTGTATACCCAAATTTACTCATTAGGGTATTTGGGGCTTGTTGGCAGGATTAACACCAGAAGAAATTATTGATCCAATGAGCTTTCTCAGGAGCCAATATCCTATAGAAAAGAAGCAGGGGCTAATGAAGCAAGCAGTGTAGGCATGGAGACTGGGCCTTGTCATGCCTTGTGTGACTCTTCCTTGCTGGCCCCTTGCTGCTTCGTTTCTCTCCATGATGCCCACCATTATCTGCCATTCTCGACCTTCACTCGAAAAACTACTTCTTGCTTGTGTCCAAGAACTCTGAGCTAGCATCATGAGAGTAAGTGTTTGTGTGGTTGGTTTTGCAGGATCACCAGGAGCCAGAAGACCTTTGAACATATCTAGCGTATGCTTACTAGATGTTTGTTGGGGACAATGTCTCTGTCTTGTTGGGCCCACAGGGTCAGGTGAACTTTGTATTTACAGCAATGTGAGCAGTGGCTAGTGCCCAGAAGAGATTTGGTAAGCATCTGTTTCCCACTTCTGTTGGGTCTCACTCTTCCCTTCTCTCTGTAGAAATTCCTAATATCTAGGCATCAAGTATTCAGGTGGATTGCAAAAATCTTTGATTAGGTGAATTGAACTAAGGGGTAACCTTGCCCAGGAATGTGAACATTGAAGCCTGTCTTCAAGTAGTGGAATCACAGGATCTGATTCTTATTAAAGAAATATAAAGTAAGAGCTAAGCAGATAGGCAAAGCTGGAGCTCATGACACCATGAGACTGCTGGTCTCTTGCTCTGCCTGTGAGGATGGTTAGTTCAGAGAAAATCTTGACTAGTGGTGGTATTCGTGGTATCAGAGAAGTGTACTTTGGCTGAAGTGGACAAAAGGCTCTGCAGAAGTTTTTGGCCACACATTCAGGAGACAGGAGATCTGAAGTTGTCTGTTAATCATCTTTAGAAACAAATGTATATGTCACATGAAGACATATGTCTCATTATCACTCTATGGATAATGTGGTAGGAATGGGTTTCAAGACTCTCAGTTAAAAGAACACAACATTCACTGTAGTTATTGACCCTCAGGGTCATGGATTGCCTATGCCTTGTGTGTGGCTGGCTTAGACAAACCTCTGGAAAAGTCTCTGTCTCTGTCTCTCTCTCTCTCTCTCTCTCTCTCTCTCTGTATATATATGTGTGTGTATAACAATAATAATGATACACATGTTTGATAAGGGAATTTGGAAAATGAAAATATCCACTAGGAAAAAAATTGTAATCTTACCATTAAGATTATCATTATAAATATTTTGACATATTTCATTTTATTGTTATTTATGTATGTAAATATTCATATGTATTCATATGTTGTATAAACTAGTATGTATTCATATATTGTATAAACTAGTCTGTATAATACAAATGTATGTATGTATGTATGTATGTATGTATGTATGTATGTATGTATTAACTTCTTTTGAGACAAGATCCCATTAGACATCCCAGGCAGGCTTTGAACTCATGCTCTTCTTGCTTCCTCTTCTCAAGTGCTGGGATTATAGCAGTCAGCTTTTCTTTTCTCAGTTAACATATTATGAACTTATTTTTACAGAGTGACTGTAAAAACTGTGGTTTCATTACAAATGCTTGTGCTGTAATGTACACGAGTCCTTCAGTTGCTGTGGGCATCATGTCTCATTTTTCTAGTGACATATGGTGCTGATATAGAACCCTGGCTTACCACCATGTCTGTTCTCCCTCTCAGCCAACGCCATTGACACCTCTTAAATCACATTGGAGATCTAGAAGCAGTTCATTTATTTAGTTAGAGTTCCATTTTCTGTATATTACTTACTACATGTGGCTAGTTCTAGTTCTAGACTAGCTTCCCGTGCTCCCCATCCCCTCCGCCCATACCTAAACATGTACTTATGTGGAGCTCTAAGTACACCCCCTGCTGCTCTGGCTTCTGTCTGTGTTTCTTGTGACCTTTAAAATCCATAGATTGGACCAGTCATTCCTTGAGTTGGACCCTTTAGTGGCTTCCTAAACATGCATAAAATTCAAAGTCCTTCCGGCCTGAAGAGCCCCAGGCCCCTTTCATTCTGATTGCACATTATTCTATTTTCTTCCTTCTTTTGATGGTGTCCTGATTGTGTCAGCCCTTGGTCATTTGTAGGAGTCCTGCTCTGTGCGTGTCTTCACTCTTTTGGAAGTTTTGTACCCACCATGGCCCTCCTTGAAGCCTTGCCCTTCCCTCACTGGCTTCTTCTCTGTTCTGTTTGGGTTTAATTATTGCTCCCTCAGTCAAACTCCTCAAACTCACGCTGTCTGTGAGCTCCTTACAACAAGGTGCTTATTTCCTTTATGAATTTATTTTTTGAAACTGATATTTCTTTTCATCATCTGTATCTTCTTAAAATTAGTTAAATTGTGAAACGGTAAGTCTGTATTTATACTGTATATTTTTATGTTCTTAGTACTATAGGACAATGTCTATGAAATAGTTGGCTCTTTGTAAAACATAAATTTATCACATCCATTATTGAAGCCCAATTTGGACGTTGAAACCTTTGAAATCTTCCCCCATCTCAGTTTCATGACGTTAATCATTCCCAGTGTAGGTAGGAGTGTGAATAAATACACACGGTTGGTGAACTTTCTAGAAATTTTGATATTTTCTCTAGGCTTCCCTTCTTCTCTTGTCCATAAAAATGTGTGGTAATAAGACACATCAAGATAAGAGTAAGATAAAACATTTCCTTGTGTATGTTCTGTCAGTGTGTAAGAGTTGTAAGCATTAAAGGGTTTTATTATTACATTTTCATACATGCATGCAACATATGTTGCTAGCATTCTTTCCTCCCAATGATGCCTTTCCTCTTTCCTAATAACCCCTATTTAACTTTCTTGTCATATACACACGTATATGAATTTAAGTCTAGAGTCTAACTATTAAAGGAACCACTGCATTTGCCTTTCTGAGTGTAGCCTATTTTGCTTAATGACCCATCTGTTTTCCTAAAAAATCTCATAATTTCATTCCTGTTTATGGTTAAGTGAAATGGCATTGTGCATAATTCGTACACATGTGAATATATAATTTTCTTCACTCATCTGATGATGGTATCTAGGCTGGTTACATATCTTGGCTATCATAAATAGAACGCTGGAGTAAACGTAGATGTGTACGCCTCTCCAATATGCTGACTCAAGAATTCTTCCAGTATACACCCCGTGTGTACACACAGCTGGAACCTACGGTAATATGGTATACAGAGAACCATTTCCGGGTTTCCGTGGTTGCGTATTTCACATCCCATCAGAAGTTACCGCCCCGGATTCCCTGCATTCTCTCCTGCATCTAATGACAGAGCTATTTTCGTTTTGCAGAAGAAGAAAATGAACGAACAACCTTCACTGCAATCCACACTTCCTATTCTGAACTGTGCTGAGGGTGCGGAGGCAGGAGCCGTGTTATCTGCTTTCCGGAACTCTGCGCAGGGACCGTAGAGCAGTGGAGAGAATGGAGTGGTAGAGCCCGAGGGGCTGGGAGGGAGTCAGAGGCGACTGTCCTCTCAGGCAGCCTTGCTCCACGGAGGGCTTTGCGTCTACTTTATCTTCCTTTCAGTGTCTGTTGATTTTGGTTTTTACTGTAGGAATGAGATCGAGTTTCTGGATGATCTTTAAGGGTCTTCTGGCTTGAAAAGTCTTTCATCATTTTAAAGTCCTCTGGTGAAGAACGATTTTGAATTTCCAGAGCTTGCGTCTATTGCTTTTGGCAAATGTCTACGCCATTAGTCTGCTCTCTTGAAACTAAAATATCCATGTCACCTGTCACCCCAGCCATCAGTCACTGGGGTGAGCAAAGGAGAGAGGGGGACAACTAAGGTCAAGCAGATGTAAATGAGCCCGTGTGGGAGGAGCTAAACCCTTGGATTCCGTTCCTGCTCCAGTACTGCTGGGCACAGTTAGAGGTAGTTACGAGGGTGTGAGTTCCGGGCTGGGAGGTGGGGGTTCTGCTAACAAGGCTTTATGGAATCTATTAGATAATTGCAAGACCCAGGATGTTTTGAACCTAATGGGACCTCAGTGCGATTGAACTCCCAAACAGCTGTCAATCATTTTGGGGTAAAACTTGTGAATTAGTCCCTTTATGTCTTTCCCCCACCTCCGCTCCAGTGCAGTTTAGACTGCAAGACGTGGGCCCCAGGCAAAGGCTAAACTCTTGAAAACTATTCAGGGGACAAATCCTTTCAAAGCTTTGTGTGGAAAATATTCTTTTAATTCAAATTTGGTGAGAGTTGCCAGCGTAGCACATTAAAGATTTAGTATCTGAGAGTTTTGGGTCACAATTTAACACAGGTCTGGTTGCTTTATTGTAAAATGTTTGGAGTCTGTCCAGCCATCGGACTTTCTACGTGGGCCAGGTGTCGGAGGCATTGCTAATGCATTGACTGATCGATCAAAGCCGTGCGTGTTGTGGATTCTGTTCCTGTGACAGAGAGTTGTACCGAGAAGATGCTGAGATAGCTTTCCACCATTCTTATTGGCTGATTACGTGAGCTGCCTGTAGTTCGTATCGTACTAACTGCATAAAAGTGTCCCCAGTTAGACATAAAGCCTGGAGACTTAGTATAGCTTTGAAAAAGTGTGTGTGTGTGTGTGTGTGTGTGTGTGTGTGAATGTGAAAAAGAGATTGAATGTGTGTGCCCGCACGTGTTTGTGTGTGTATGAGAGAATGTATGTGTGTGTGCACATGTTTGTGTGTGTATGAGAGAATGTATGTGTGTGTCCACACGTGTGTGCATGTGTTTGTGTGTATATGAGAGAATATGTGTATGTGCATGTGTTTGTGTGTATAAGAGAATGTATGTGTGTGCCCACACACGTGTGTGCATGTGTATGTGTGTGTATGAGAGAATGTATATGTGTGCCCACACATGTGTGTACATGTGTATGTGTGTATGAGAGAATGTATGTGTGTGCCCACACATTTGTGTGCATGTGTATGTGTGTGTATGAGAGAATGTATGTGTGTGCACACACATGTGTGTACATGTGTATGTACATGTAGAAACCAGGCCCTGGGTGCTGTTTTTAGGAGCTACACCTTGTTTTCTGACACAGGTTCTCTCACTTGCCTTGGAGATTCCTAAATTTACTAAACCAGTTGACTGCTGATCCCAGGAGAAGCCTACCTTATCTACCACCACAGTGATGGCCTTGCAAGTTCACGTCCCCCTGCCCAGGTTTTAGAGCACGCTAACACATCTTAACTAACTCTCTGAGAATTTCATGCTGTGTATTTTGGCCGTAGTTACCCTCACTTCCTCAAAGCTCTACCTTCCCTTCCCTGCCCTCCCAATTTTGTGCCCTCTTCTTTCTAAATAACCCATTGAGCACAGGTCCTGCTCTTTTGTATACTCTTCCTAGAGCATGGTCAAGTGACGGGCTGCTACAACCTTGACGAGAACGGACCGTCTTTCTCCTGTGTGCAGCTCCTTCCTCAGTTGGAAGGGTGTTCATGAGCCCCTTCTGTGTCCATGCTGGAATGTTGACGGTGCCCAGCTTGTGGACTCCAGGAACTGATCTCAGTTCTTCATGCTTCCTCCTCAGGCACTTTGCTGATGCTCTGTCTCCCCTTGTGAGGGAATTAACTCGTGAAACGATATCCAAGGTCACCAATCAGTGCACCCCCCTTCCTCCCAGAAACGAAAGTCTTGGTAATGGCACCTTGTTTTCTTCAATCTGGATCAAATGTGGGAGAGCGAACAGGTATTTCAAACTTCAGAAACTTCAGACAAATGGAACGTTACTGATCTAAACTCCCTCAAGGCCCATGAATGGATGTACTTTTTCTTGGTTTTGAAATTAATTTCAAGTCCGGGGAGTGGAATACATAATGTCTGTAATAATTTCAGAGTGAATCCCAGGGAAATGAAACATTAAATCTGGCTGAGATTTCACATTATAGGAATTACTGAATGTGCACCATTAGCAAACATCACTCGGCGACCTACTGTATCTGAAGCTGTGAGGTTTACGCAAATACTCCAGTGTAACATTTCACTTATTGGGAGGCGTGACCAAACGATCAAATTACCACGAATACAAGGAGAGTGCTAAACAGCCTGGCCTTGAAAATAATGCTCCTCCCACCCCAAATCCGTCATTGCTCTCTTTTGGTTATCTCTGTATAAAGGATGTTTAAGGCCCCCTTCCAGTAGAAATAAAGACATTAAGTTTAGTCATCTTTCCCCTTTCTCCACACTACTTTTGGCTTTGACAGGCACCCTTAGCCAGCTTCCCATTCCTGCCGTCTGTCTTTTCTTATACATGATTTATTTCCCTTGAAAGCCTCACTACGGGATGGAGAAGACACACCCTGCATCTTGCTGGCTTTGGCGAGCATCTGCTTTCCGGTCACCTTTCTTCATCACTTGTGCGTGTGGTCACCTGTGCTGTACAGGCTCAGTGTCTCTTGCTCAGCTCCTGTGTTTGGAACACATTGAGCCACGTACAGTGGTCAGGGACCTACCTACTTTACTCATACAATCCTCCTGCCTGGGCGTCTCTGATGTAAGTCACAGGTCAAGCGATGCCTAGCAACCACTTCATTCCACTGAGTTCCACTCCCACGGGCGTGGCCAGCCGATGGAAGCAGGAGCATGTGGAGTTCAAGGAAGCCTCGGTTACGTAGTGAGATCAAGGCTAACTTGGACTACATGAGATCCCGTCTCAGCAAGAAAAATAGTAAAGCCCAAGCCATTGAGTGCTTATGTCTACCTGAACTGCGAGAGGATGATAAGAGATTCCCGAATGAAGCAAAAGTCACCCTAGGTCATCTGCCTAACGCTTTCTGAGTTGTGTGTCAATCTGAGTTGAGTGTCTTTCTGAGTTGTGTGTCTTTCTGAGTTGTGTGTCTTTCTGAGTTGTGTGTCTTTCTGAGTTGTGTGTCTTTCTGAGTTGTGTGTCTTTCTGAGTTGTGTGTCTAACAAGCGGCCTTGGCAAAGCTGAGTGTGGTTGGTGGTAGGTGGTCAGAGCTGTAGTACACATCAGGGCTACATGCCCGTGTTGCTCAGTTGGGACTTGGAAGTTTGTTTTCAGATCTTCCCTCTGGGCCTGTTGTTCTTTTTGTGAAGACTGGGAAGGGACCCCCAATTCCAGACAAAGCCCCAGAGTCCCTTTGTCTCACAGGTATATTGTAACTTGCAGTCTGACAGGAACATAAAGGCCTTGATGCACAGCATAGCACCTCAGTATATTCCCCACGTATGACAATGTAGAGATAGGAGCCTTTAAAACTACAAAGAGCACCCAGGAGCTGCATCCCAAGCACATAAAACAAAAACCCCAATTTAAAAAGTGGAAGGAAATTCACTTTGCTGCATACTTGACAGCGTTAAGAATTTAATTTTCTGCTTTTCCAAGAAAACCTCCCAGAACTTTAGTCCCTTGAGACTTCCAGAACCAAGGAAAGGACCTTGTCCCAAACTGCACCCCTACTCTCCATCACTCACTGGGGAGACAGACTGTCTACCCACCCAGGCAGCAGCAGCCAGGCAGGGCTATTCAGGAGATTGGAGTGTTTTCTCAGCTGCTGTCTTTTGCTTCCCTCGCTAGCAAGAGGAGGTGCGTGATGCTGGGAAAGGGCTCCAGGAAAAGAAGCAGTCTGAGCTGTCTGAGGAGGAAATTAGTTGGAAACTGTGACATCACTCGGAGATAAATTCGCCAGCATTCTTTCCTTTTGTGGGGCACATCACTAGCTTGTGGGGAGTCTGATGCGGATATGCTGCAGGCCCAGTTTTGTCCTGTTGCCGCTCAACTTTAGAGAAACTCTCTATCTGGACATGCTAACTGCTTGGCTGACATTGTCTAGGGCAGAAGTATTGACTCACTGAAGAGGTAGATTAGCAGAAGAGGAGGGGAACAAAGCTTCCAGAATGGTGTGCGTGTGATGCGTGTACATGTGCATGTACTTGGTATATGGGCTTATGTGTATGCATGTATATACTTGGTGTGTGTGTATGTGTATGCGTGCATGTCTGTCTGTCTGTCTCTTACAGACACATGCTGCCATCTCTTGCTTTTGTGCGTGTGTGCTAGGGATTGGAGTTCAGGGCCTTGCATAGGCACTGTACTGATAGAGGCCTCTTCTCAGCCCCAGGATGATTTTTAAGAGCTTTTAGCCAGATGGAGAGGACCATTGTTTGAATCATTGTAAATATTTCTTAAATATCACTGGTGTTTTTCCTCAAGAGACTTTCCTTGTGGACGGTTTGTTCAGGAACGCTTTATGTGTGACCTTTCTCTGGGACATAGCGAATTTGAATCATCAACGTTTGTGTGTGCTGCTCACTGCTCTGTAATGGCCTTGTCTCGGCCAGTTCTCTCTCCAGGCCTGGCTAATATTCAGTCAACTTTTCCATAATGAGGAGAAAGAGCTACAGCTTTTCAGGACCAACCCACCTTGCATCCAGGTCACGATATCCCCATAAGGGCAAATGAAGGCAAAGGCGAAGTGTAAGCTTTGGCCATTTGTCCTGCTCTGCTTCTTTCCCGGGTTAGTCTAAGTCCCAGGAGGTACAATTAACTTGGCCCCTTGCCATTTGTATATTTAATTGGGCAAAGTGACATTAGGGCTCGAGTAGCTCTTTTGTGGAAATGAGTAAAAGCGAGCAACTTCTCAAGGTAGCTACCCTGCACCAGCAACTAACAAGCCCCCTTCGTCTGCAGGATGTATTCATCCAGGAACTCCCGAGCTCAGATGTATAATAACATAAAAGACAGCACTTGCATCGGAGGCCTTTCCAGGAGGGCAGAGCGGCTAGCACACACCTTCAAGCTCCATGTAGATGCTGACAATTTTCGAATCGTTACAAAGGCTATCAGTTTTTAAATGTTTTTGGTTTTCTTGCTGTGAACAGACACGATGACCAAGGCAACTCTTATAAGGCCAACATTTAATTGGGGCTGGCTTACAGGTTCAGAGGTTCAGTCCATTATCATCAAGGCAGGAGCATGGCAGTGTCTAGGCAGGCATGGCATAGGCAGAGCTGAGAGTTCTACATCTTTATCTGAAGGCTGCTAGTAGAAGACTGATTTGCAGGCAGTTAGGATTAGGGTCCTAAAGCCCACACCCACAGTGACACACCTACTCCAATAAGGCCACACCTACTCCAACTAATAGTGCCACTTCCTGCGGTGAGCTCATACAAATCATCACGGTTCCCAACATATTCTATATATGAAGAAATAGTAGTGGTTAAACACACCTTCTCATTCTCTCTCTCTCTCTCTCTCTCACACACACACACACATACTCACTTTCTCTCTCATACACATACTCTCACACACATACATACTCACACACATACACACACTCACACACATACATACATACATACACACACACACACTCTCATACACATACACACACTCTCACACATACATACATACACACACATACACACACTCACTTTCTCTCTCATACACATACTCTCACACACATACACAGTCTCACACACACACTCACACACATACACTCACACACATACATACATACATACACACACATACACACACACTCTCACACACATACACACACTCTCACACACATACACACTCTCACACACATACACACACATACACACACTCACACACATACATACATACATACATACACACATACACACACACTCTCATACACACACACACTCACACACATACATACATACACACATACACACACACTCTCATACACATACACACACTCTCACACATACATACACACACACACACACACACACACACACACATCTGACAGTTCACTTGCTCACTGATGCCAGCTGACCTACCACTTTTGGAAATTAGTGAATTAAGTAGAGATGATTTAGATTCTATTGTCTGGATAGTTGATGAAATGACATTTGACACACCACTCTTGTTGACAGGCCAACAGGTGACAACTCTCCTTCATCCACTTGGGGCCACAAAACTAGTTTTTCATGAAAAAAAATGTTGAGTAATAGAATCAAGGGCCGTCTTCCTCCAGGCTGAGGATTCTGTGGCTTAGGAGTCTTTTTTTTCTCTCTTTCCCCGATTTCCTTCACTGGCAAGGGGAAACCTGCAAGGCCCCAGGTGATGGTGGATGGTTAACAGATGGAAGAATCCTGGATCCCCAAATCGGCATGTAGAGGAAGCCACCCATTACCAAACAAATTATCGTTGGCTCATTAGAGACTAGGTGAACGAAGTATTTTGTTATTCTGAACATTCATAGAATAGGCTGGTGAAGAACTTCTAGAAGGTTACTGAGACCACCCGTCCCTGATTCAAGAATAAAAATGTTCCTTCTTACTTCATATCTACGCTTTTCAGCTCAACCCTTGATTTTCCTTGTTAGCTTCAACTTGTTATGAGATGGAGCTTGAGAATTGTTCAGCAGGACAATGACTTTTAAATATAGAATTGCGTAAAGGCTCGTGTGTTAAAACTCAAAACTCGGGCTGTCAGCTGATGTACTTTTAGGAAAGGATTGGTTTATGAGGGCTATGACTTATCAGCGGGTTAATTCACAGATGAATATAGTAGGTGACATAACTGGGAGGCGGGTCTAACGGAAATGTGTCACTCACTGTTCCTAGAACGCTTTGTCCTGTCTCTGGTCATTGCATCTTTAAGACTTAACTTACTATCCTTGGACAATTCCATGCATATATGCATGCCTTTTGGTCATTTTACCCCATTACCATCTCTCATCCCCGCATTCTTTTTTTTTTTTTTTTTTTTTTTTTTATTAACTTGAGTATTTCTTATATACATTTCAAGTGTTATTCCCTTTCCCGGTATCCGGGCAAACATCCCCCTCCCCCCTCCCCTTCCTTATGGGTGTTCCCCTCCCAACCCTCCCCCCATTGCCACCCTCCCCCCACCAGTCTAGTTCACTGGGGGTTCAGTCTTAGCAGGACCCAGGGCTTCCCCTTCCACTGGTGCTCTTACTAGGATATGCATTGCTACCTATGAGGTCAGAGTCCAGGGTCAGTCCATGTATAGTCTTTGGGTAGGGGCTTAGTCCCTGGAAGCTCTGGTTGCTTGGCATTGTTGTACATATGGGGTCTCGAGCCCCTTCAAGCTCTTCCAGTTCTTTCTCTGATTCCTTCAACGCGGGTCCCGTTCTCAGTTCCGTGGTTTGCTGCTGGCATTCGCCTCTGTATTTGCTGTATTCTGGCTGTGTCTCTCAGGAGCGATCTACATCCGGCTCCTGTCGGTCTGCACTTCTTTGCTTCATCCATCTTGTCTAATTGGGTGGCTATATATGTATGGGCCACATGTGGGGCAGACTCTGAATGGGTGTTCCTTCAGTCTCTGTTTTAATCTTTGCCTCTCTCTTCCCTGCCAAGGGTATTCTTGTTCCCCTTTTAAAGAAGGAGTGAAGCATTCACATTTTGATCATCGTCTTGAGTTTCATTTGCTCTAGGCATCTAGGGTAATTCAAGCATTTGGGCTAATAGCCACTTATCAATGAGTGCATACCATGTATGTCTTTCTGTGATTGGGTTAGCTCACTCATCATCCCCGCATTCTTACTGAGCCCTTTCTTGATCACACCAAGTCATTTTCTGTTTTTATGTCTTTTTAGTTTTACAATTTTTGGGCGACCCAGTGAGTTTAGCTGTGGCTGTTCTCATGAGCATGGGTGGCATTGCTTTCTGGAGCAGGGCTGAACCACCAGTATACCACTGAGGAAAATGGCTTCCCTAGCCCTAGCAACCATTAACTTCCGGTAGCTCCTCAGGGAGGTGGAGCCTCAGGAACCTCCCCCTTATCCAGGATGGAATACTGTCAGAGCCTATCTTGGGCAGACAAGCACAGCTACTGTGACTTTGTGAGTGTAGCAGCTCTGTGCAGACATTTCTCAGCACCCCTCCCATCCTCCCGTCTTACCCTGGCTCTGGGTCCTTACCGTGCTTTCTGGCTGCTGTGAGGTGAGGAGAGCAGTGTTGCTCTTCCATTGCCTCCCCGCCAGGATGGTCTGCGTCAACACAAGTCCACAGGAATGGGGCCAACTAGCCATGACTCTCAACCTTGAAAACCATGAGGCAAAACCCCTCTGTCCTACTTCATGTTGTTCTGCCCAGGCATGTTGAGAGTAACTAAAAAGTAACGCATCTGCATTCCTTATGAGAGGAAGCCGTGCCTTAATGCCTGAGCGCGGGGACCAGTTTCCTCTGGTGCTGCTTGAGGGGCAGCGTAGGGAGTGCTTGTGTTGAGTACCCGTCGTGACTGAGTGGCCTGAGACAACTAGACCATGCAAGATGCTTGCTTTTGTTCTGTGAAGGAGCACAACAAATTCCGGTTACTTTGAATCTTTTCTCTCTTTGAAGATGTAGCCAGTCTTCCCGGAAGTGCAACTCAGAGCCCCAATATCACAGGAATTTGTGTGAGGCCCATCTTAATTTAGGCAGAGGCCAATAAAAATAATAGCAAATGTGAGTCATGTGGATTAGGAATAGAAATCTATGCGTGACCACTGATGTGGCTTTGACAATAACTCAAATCCACAGATGCTAAACTGCCCGGTCTCTCCAGATGTGCTCACGCTGGGTCTGTCAAAATGGAGCAATATGTAGTCAGAAACACGTTGGCCACTCTGGGAACAGGGAGCTACTTATTCTTGTCATCCACCTTCCACCAAGATCAAAGAAGAGATCTTAATGTGTGTTTGCTTTAAATTTAGTGACATGCATTGTTCACTCCCATCGGCGCTTCCTCTCACCTGTGGAGATAAACTGAGCTATTTTACTACAAACCCACATGGTTCCCGTCTCCGCCTTGCCTGTCTTGGTGCAGTGTCTGTGTACTGTGGGGTGGCTACCGTGTCCTGCGGGTGCTTCACGCAGAGGGGTAATACACTGAATTTTCCATTTGCTCTTTTCTCTCCAGCCTGTTCTAACATCATCTTAAAATAAACACAAATTCATTGAAAAATATCTTTCATCAGACTTACCCTTAAATATTATTGAGCTAGCCGGGAGAAGAAGCGACGGGGGTGGGGTGGGGGGGTCCTATAGTCACCAAGTTACCTGGGTTGTTTTGAACTTCTCTCTTCCCTGCATTAACTCATCATGAAAAACTCATTTTACAAAGGCCATTCTGAATTACACACGAAATACTTCTTCTTGTCTTTTCGTTTTTGAGTGATTATAATTCTTGGGATAAGGATTTATTAAAATGGTATAACGGGACGGATTCCATTTCAAGAAAGATAGAAGGGAGCAGAATGATCATTTTATTTAGTTTATCGATAAATGCTTATAATGTACACAGAAAGAACTGGATACAAGAGGAAAGGACACAGAGTTTCTGGGAAGAGGTAAGAGAGCCAGCGTGTGCTAACCCAGGACTTAGCACACAGCTACGGCAGAAGATTAAAAGGGAGAACAGGGAGAGACGGGTCCCGGTTGGGTAGCTGCATCTGGTGGTCCATTCTCAGGGCAGGAGGACCTGGGCACTCAGGGAGCTATCACGCCAATGGAGTGATTATACAAAGAGATGTCTGTGTACCGTGTGCATGGCTGACGTCC
The DNA here is from genome assembly GCF_021556685.1 of Rattus norvegicus. NCBI lineage: Eukaryota > Metazoa > Chordata > Mammalia > Rodentia > Muridae > Rattus > Rattus norvegicus. The sequence goes on along the minus strand of NC_141551.1, from coordinate 5,855,444 downwards.
TGGAGGCTGGGAGAGGGTGTCAGATCCTCTGGAACTGGAGTTACAGGCACGTGTGAGTCTCAGTGTGGGTGCTGAGAGCTGAACCCAGGTCCTCCAGAAGAGCAGTGCTCACTCTGCACTGCCGAGCCCACCCTGTCTTCAGCCCCTACCAGAGTGTGTTGAAAAGTCCCTGGAGTCATAAGGCAAATTGGAGATGTAGACGGAGTTGTCCTTTAAGCATTAGAGTGTCTCAAGCAGGGATAAAGATGGATCTTCTCTGGGTTTGGTGGATTACAGCTCAGGGTCTAGAGCAAAGTGGTTCAAGTAGCACAAACGGTGACATTTCCTGCTGGAGCTTGCTGGACTTAGTGCACTGGACTCTGCACTTTTCCCTTCCTTCCTTCCTTCCTTCCTTCCTTCCTTCCTTCCTTCCTTCCCTCCCTGCCTCCCTGGTTTTGCATTAGGCAAGTGTAATTTTAAATAAAATTCTCAGTTGAATTAGGACCCCATCAGTTGGAAGACAAAAGAAGAAGAAGAGAGCAAAATGAGGGGAGAGTGGATGGAGACTCGCTCCCTGCCATCACCACGCGCTGGACATCACAGATGGTGACTGTTTGAGTGTGAAAATTGGGCTGTAAAATGAGTGCCTTCAAAAATGTCAAGAGTAAGTGCCCTTTTGCAGGCAAACACCAGCTTGAAAGAATTCCAGCGGCTTGCCCGAGGCCCTTCATTCCATGTAAACCAAACTTCTAGGAAAATCTGTCCCTAAGAGGGGTTCTGAGAGTTTCAAGAGATGCTTGACTGGGAAGGAAAGGTGACTGTGCTTTGTGAGCATTCTGTGGTCTGTGGTTGAGGGTTAGGCACTAGGCTTTGGGTTCTGAGGTACAGAGTCTGAGTATGTGTTTTATGAAAGACTCCCAGGACAGAGAATGGATGCAGGGAGTTGAATACCCAAGTTTGTCTAACTGTTGACTCTGGGAGAGATAAAGGTGTAGAGGAATGATTTGTATGGAAAACAGGTTCCTCTTTTGTCATTAAACTGTCTTCTAAAAAATACAGTCTGTTCATGAGATGTCTGTTTTACAAATGATTCAGAAAAAGGCGTATGCATACAGTGCCTTTAGACACACGAAGCATGGACTCTAGCACAAAGCACTCTATTTGCACCTAAGTACTGTGCAGATTCTGAACTAACCCTTAAAAGTGCGTCGGAAAAAAATAGTACAATATGCCCACGAAGCCAGGGCTGTCACAGCACAAGTTTGAATAAAATTCTAAGTGTAAAATGAAATTTCTCCCAGACTCAAATGTCCCCTCCTTCTTTGGACATGTCAGAGAAGGTTAAGGAAACCAGGACTGTGTAGTTAGTATTCCATACCTTAGAATAGCTGGCTGACATTAAGCAATCCCTGTGGTCTCTAGGGTTTATGAACCCTCTGCAGTGTGGCATCTCCTCTTGGCTAGGTCAGGAGGATGATATGGGGCAGCACAGGGAAAAGACCAGGAGGAGCTTTGGAAGACATGGAACCAACCACGACTTTCCTCTTACAGAAGGTCTGATTGTCCAGAACTTTGCGGGATTCATGGGACCTGCTTAAGTAGATGCTAAATAAAATCTAGGCTGAGAGAGAAGATAACTGTTGCAAAGACTTCTGGGAACGTGCTGCGATTGCTTCCTCAAGAATGCTTGTCCTCACTCTATTACAAGGAGTCGGATACTGCGTGTCAGACAGAGGCGGATACTAGCTCCAGGCTGCACTAGCTCAGTGTGACAGTCAGCTGAATATCTGTTGGGTGTGGCCCTGACTCTTACTAGGGATCTGATGGGAAAACTGTGTCAAGCAACCAGTGCAGAGGGGCTAGGAAGGGAAGGAGCTGACCATGCCCCTCACAGTGTTCCTAAAGGCGCCTGCTTTCCTGAGTCCTGTGTCCTGGGTAATGCTTATGTTGCAGAGCCAGGGACCAAAATCTCAGCCTGAATGGCTTTATGATGTAGACAGACACAAAAGGTGATTCTCTCTGTGGGGACATATGCCATTAAAAGTATCGTGTGTGTGCGTGTGTGTGAGTGTGCGTGTGTATGTGTGCGTGTGTATGTGTGTGTGAGTGTGTGTGTTTATGTGTGTGTGTATGTGCATGTGTATGTGCGTGTATGTGTGTGTGAGTGTGCATGTGTGTTTGTATGTGTGTATGTGTGTGTATGTGCATGTGTATGTGTGTGTATGTGCATGTGTGTGTATGTGTGTGTATGTGTGTGTGCGTGTGTGCGTGTGTATGTATGTGTGTGTATGTGCATGTGTATGTGCGTGTATGTGTGTGTGAGTGTGCATGTGTGTGTGTATGTGTATGTGTGTGTGCGTGTGTGCGTGTGTGCGTGTGTGTGTATTTATAAGGGGTTCATGAGTTCATAGTAGGCCTAGGTTCACAACTGCTTAAGAAGCACTGTAGGTTTCTTCTGTCACATCACTCCCAATCATACAAAAGGAATTCTGTGAGACCCATTTTTCGGATAGAAAAATAAGAGGATTCAGGGCAGGAGCTTCAGGCTATATAAGTTACTCATGGTGATAATTGCCTCCAACTTTATCACTCCTAATTCCCTTTTCTAAAAACATGAATTCTGTTTGTTACACATCAAAATAGCTCACCCATTTTGGTCACACACTTGCAAATCTTTCAAGGGTCAATCCTTGTGGGGAAAATGTTTTAAAGGCTTCGTGTCTCAGTCTTTCATGGTATTTCCGAGAGACTCTGAAGCTCATGGATGCCTGCTTGGTTATCTCAAGGATGCTTCCTTGATGCTGTTGCCACCACTCAGCTGTTCATTCTTTTGCGGCTGTGCAGAGAAGCTCCCAGTCTGTGGCACCCGGGACACACTCGCACACACACACACACACACACACACACACACACACCTTGCGGTTGATGGTTTTCTTCCTGATTTGTTCAGCCCATTAGAGTTTGTGTTGAAAACAAACAAGCTCTAATGCCAGGCCAAAATAAAACAACAAAAATAAGCAAGGAAGGTGAAGACTTGGGGAGATAAAGATAGGTACACTAATGAGTCCCCGACTGGTTAAAGCAAACACATTTCTATTCCAAGAAAAGAGCAAGTAACATTTGTTGTCACTAAAACTCTTTAACTTTAGCAAAAATAAAGAGTTGCCCTCAAATTTATTATGGAAAGCCAGAAGTACCACGGCTAATTGTTTCCCAGGTGCCTCTTGCCTGACTATAAAAACGGAGCTATTCACAGCGAAGTGCAGCAGGCCTGGCTTTGGACTTGATTCCTGGCAATGTCAGTCAACACTCACATAGGCATCTAGGCTGTGGGGAAGCTCCATCTGGGTTCAGATATTAGTCTTACTTATGTAAACTTGGACAAAATGTTTCTGTCAGCTAGCTTTGGCCGGGTAACAAACCATTGTTAACTTCAGCGCCTTAAGAAACCACAGTGCAATTTGTCACAAGGTGAAGGGCTAACCCTTCTGCTGGTGCCTTCTTGCTTCTTGTGGCACCAGGTAGACCGTATGTGGGAAAGCCCTATTATGTGCAGGAGCTCTTCAACCCATGGGCAGCCAGGGGTTATTGAAGATTCTCAGAAGCTGCAGAGGGGAAGCTCCAAGGAAGAAACTTTTGTCAAGCCTTGGCTTCTGTGAGCTACCATCTATGGACAAAGCGATTGAGATGGCCACTCTCAGCTTAGATTCCTTAGAAACCAAGATTCTACTTGTGTACCCAGGAAATCGTGAAGACCTTGGGGTTATGTTAATAATGATCTGGCACCCTAATCTAAGCTTGGAGATGATCACAGCCACACATGCTATCCTGCTGCCTATGCACAGGGCTCATGTGCATAGGCTACAGTGCACAGTGCAGGGTTCTGTATACATATGTGGGAGAGGGAGGCATTTGCCTAGCATGCACAGGACTGTGGGTTTGATCTCCTGCATGGAGCCAGAGTGCACATTTGCAAGGCTGGAGAGTGGTTAAGAGCGCTTACAGACGACCGCATTCAGTTCCCAGTACTGATGTGGCAGCTCACAAGCCCCTGTAACTCCAGTTTCGGAAGATCTGGTGTCCTCATCGGCTCTCTTGGGCACCATACACGCACGATGCACAGACATTTCAGTAGGCAAAATACTCACACATTTTAAAAATATGGTTAAGTGTGAGAGAAGAGAGGGAAGGGGAGGGGAAGTCTTGAAAGGAGAAGGACAGTGTAGGGAAGGAGTTGGTGACAAGTCTTGAAATCACTCGAAGACTGTGAGGAACTCTTGAATCATGCTTGCCTGTAATTTATTAGTGTTTCGGCATTTTACAAACACTTCACACTAAGAAAGCATTCTCTCCGATTTCAAATTGAAAGGGTTTTCTATTTTCGGGAGTATCCCTTATGTTTTCATAGTGGGACTGGAGGTAAATTTTCCTCTTCCTATTTTATACATTTTTTTCCTAGGGTAGAATTTTTAAGGCATATGTAACAAGAAGAACAACCACAAAACCACTTCACATATCTCAGTTTGAAAATAAGATTTCTTTTTAAAAAATTATTTTTAGAATCCTAAATTCAGAAAGTTGTTCTTATTTGGCGATTTCCAAAACACCATTTGTCACCTACGAGAGGGGTCAATTGGTTTTCTCTCTGTACCCCGATAATTCCCGGGCATGTGCCGGCCACCTGCTTGTGTGCTCTTCTCATGGTTCCAAGGTGCTGACAGTCACACTTAGGACGGAGTCCGTGGTACTACGTGCAGGTTTAAGCTCTACTTGTTTCTAGCTGCTCAAATCTGGCTTCTGTAAGGTGAGAACAATCTGAATGTAGCATTGAGGTTCTAGCGTTCTCAGTCTAAGAAGAAAGTGTAATCACACACACGCGAGGCTGATTCCATCAAGGTTGAATGAACGCTCACATCTATTCCAGCTGCCCACCCCACCGCCCCAGCGTCTGCCAACTTTGTTTTAAAAAAAAAAAATCATAGGTGCAGATGGGGGTGGGGTCCTGGTTGGATGAGCTGCTCACTTTCCAGAGCCTAAAATCACTGGGGAGGTGGGGGAAGGTGGGGGAAGGTGGGGGGGAGGAGAACCTTAGTTGAGTAATCATCTTTCCCAGGTTTTCTGCTGTGCATGTCGTGAGATATTGTTTTAATTGTTAACTAATGGAGGAGGGCCCAGACTGCAGCAATAGTACCGTTCCCTGGGCAGATGGTCCTGGGATGTCAAAAGAAGCTAGCTAACCATGTTCCCCAGTGAGCAAGAGGCAGCATCTCTCGATGGTTTCTGCTTCAAGTCCTGGTCCGAATTCTTACCCCATTTCTCTCACTGGTGGACTGTTCACCGGAAAGCCAGACAAGCTTCCTCCAAAAATTTACCTCGATTGGAATGTGTCTCACAGCCCCAGAATGAAACTAGATGAAAGTCAGGCTAGATTAAATTTTTCTTTTATTAATTTGTTTGGTGTATGAGTGTGTGTATGTGCCATGGCATGAATATGGAGACCAGTTAGCTCTTTCCCTACCATGTGTGTTCCAGGGACTGGGTCATCAGGCTTGGCAGGAAGCACATTACCCACTGAATCGTCTTCTCTGGCTGAAGTCAGGCTTATCTGAGAACTTTCAAAGAGCTCTGAAATATGCTTCTGTCTTTGCCTCTGAAGAGCCAGATCAACCATGATTTCCTGGACATCTGGATGGTTAGGGTGAAATCCCAGAAAGTCACTTACAGATCAAGTTCTTCTGTGGCCATGGGCTGGTCTCCAGATTCAGATTGAAGGCTTATAAACTTCAGAACATGTCATTGGTTCTTCTGCTGTGGACCTGAGGTCACCTCTCCTCTGTCAGAGAGAGAGAGAGAGAGACAGAGACAGAGACAGAGACAGAGACAGAGACAGAGAGACAGAGACAGAGAGACAGAGAGACATACAGAGAGAATGTGTATGTGTGTGTGTGTGTGTGTGTGTGTGTGTGTGTGTGTGTGTGTGTGTGTGTGTGTGTGTAGAAGCCAGAGGTTAGCCTCAGGTGTTGTTAGTCAAGGATGGCCCATCTTATTTTCTCATTCTTGGCCTCAGACTCCCTGCCTTGGCTGGGCTGATGTCCCACCTTGGTCTCCACATCAGTAGGATTACAAAGCCCCCATCTCGATGCCCAGCTAACTCACATGCATTCTGGGGGAACGAGCTGAGATCTTTGTGGTTCTCTTGTAAGGACCTTAGTGACTTTAGCCCCTCTGTCACCTCCTATTCCGGGTCCCCTCCATAGTGGAGACTTTGAATCTAGGGCAGGAGTCTGAGGACACTTTCTGTGGAAGGAGAAGGACAGTAAATATTTTAGGTACCAGCAGCTTGGCACTACAGCTGCAGCTGTGCTATGGAGCTGGTGGAGAGCCTCGGTTTACTGGTGAGCACTGCTGCCCACCGCTGTGCCTCAGGAGAGCACTGGGTGGTAGGGCTCATTCTGGAACATTTTCCTCTTCCTTCCTTCCTTCCTTCCTTCCTTCCTTCCTTCCTTCCTCCCTCCCTCCCTCCCTCCCTCCCTCCCTCCCTTCCTCTTTCTTTCTTTCTTTCTTTCTTTCTTTCTTTCTCTTGCTTGCTTGCTTTTTTTTTTTAAAGTCAAGTTCTACTCAGTTCTTCAGAGAGCCTAGATTTACACAAAATAATACCAGAGTATGTGTGGGTAACTGTGATGTCAGGGAATGGAATCTTCCACTGTGCACACACAGGTCTGATTAGTCAGGGATGTGGTAAAGGAGAAGGTTTAGGCCATAGCAGGTGGAATGATTAGCTATGTTCTAGATGGAATGGAGTGGAGAGACAGCAGGACCAAGTGGCTTCTAAAATGTTTGAGAGAATGGTTGTGCTGAGTCGGACTTGAAGATCTTTCTATAAATTACAGAACATAATTCTTCCATGTAAGCTGGCACCAGAAAGTTTGCGTGCTTATTAAAATTAAGTGTCTGAGCCCTGTGTTCCTGGTTCTGGATAAAGAGATCAAGACTGGGACCAGGGAATCTATTTCTAAAAAGTTAGTGAACAATGTTGCTGCTGTCATCTGGAGACTATTTCTTGAGAGCCACGGTGTCAGGCTGGTCCCCATAGAGGGCCATTAGGCATCTTCTGGTTTTTTTGAGAATTTCTGCTAGAGGACACATTGGATGTTTGGTCCTGATTCTGGACTACAGCTCAGGACTATGGCTTCTTTTACTTCCTTCTGGGAACAGACTTCAGCATACTTCTGTATTGACATTGCTATTACCCTCGTTATTGTTATAATTAATGAGTTAGTGTGTGCATGTGATTTGTGTGTGTGTGTGTGTGTGTGTGTGTGTGTGTGTGTGTGTATGAGTGTGTGTGCATGACAGAACGAGAGAGTGGATGTACACATTCCGTGCATGGCAGGCACATGGGGATCAGTGGTAACTTTCAGAAGTCTGCTTTCTCCTTACGTTGTGGGTCCTTGGGATCAGATTCAGGTTGTCAAGGTTGCGACAACTGACAACCCACTGATTACTCTTGCTGGCCAGTATTGTTATTTTTTTCTAGTGTTGGGGAAAAATGGGGAAAAGTCCGTGCTTGTTAAGCAAACAGTCTGCCACTGAACCATACCTAGCATTATTAATTTTTGATCAGAAATCCATCTACCTGTGTTAAATAAATTGATCACCTATTTATTGCCCTGGGACAATGAGGCTGGCCAGGCTCTTGCACCTAAGGATGAACACTGGACTACTGGGTAGTTTCCAGATTGAGCTCTTTCCCAGCTCCCCTTGAACTCCCCATGCTCTGCCTCACCCCCGCTTGCTTTCCTAATATGTCCAGACACATTTTAATGGCTGAAGTGGTTTTGAAGCTTTCCCCCACAGAAACAATTTTCACCCTCAGAAAGGGAAGCCCCCGTCCTTCCGCCAGGAGCCTACTTCAGTGATAAGTTTTTGCAGGGCCTGTTGCCCTGACAGCATCTCGTTAACTTGGGCACAGGAAGTGGATTTGTCATGGGGCTTCTCGGATGAGACAGGTGCTGCAGACGGATCGAGGTTGACAGCAGTCTTTGTCAGTGAGACCAATGACTGACAGTGACCCTTACCTAGTTAGCTGGCTGAATATTTGGCGCTAATGGCAAGGTTTCATTGAGAGCACATGTTCAGGCGAGTAATCTAATATGGAGCAACTAATATGATTCTGGTTCCTTCTAAGAAAGTGGCGAGCTTAGGAAGTACAAGATACTGGCAGTTTGACTTTCCTCGGAACCAAATTTGTCACCTAGACTCCTTCATGAGTGCTTTAAGGCAATAAAGGTAAAAACCTCACAATGCGCAGCCACCCATAGTGTCCTACTGAGGTGTTAAAATCTGGAAAACCTTTGAAAGACTTTACCTGTATTGCGCTTATCTCCAAGACTCTGAACAACACCGACTTCGTTCAAAATGCTTCAGATGCTCAGCAAGACGACAGAAATGTCGGAGCTCTTGGCTGTGCCCCTGGCAAACTCCTTATCGAAGTCATCGTTTGCTTTTTGTTGTGGCTACCTAACCTCTGACAGACTGCAGCAGCTGGGGGGTGGGGTGTGTGTGTGTGTGCGCGCGCGCGCGCAAACTGCCAGTTCTTGATAGATCTCTGCCTTGGAATCAGAATAGAGTCCACCGGCTTTTCTGAATTTGGTCCTTAGAGATTTAAGACATTGGTCATGGGAAGGGACTTGGAAGTCAGTCTGAGAGAAGGGCAGTGTATCTCAGAGTACATTCATGCCTGGGATCACTGACCCGGCTGGCTGCATGGAAATGTTTGCAGCACCCGTCTACCTCTCATTTCCTCAGAGGGAAACCTGAGGACAGAGAGGCTCCTGTTCCGCATTAGAAACTAGTCAGCCCTGGAGTCCTGGAATTCTAGAATCAGAATGTTCTGGTATCTTAACATTTATAGAGCACTTGATGATTATGTAGGGTTCTTTGTTTTCTTTTTATTGTTTCTTTTTTTTGTTTCTTTGTCTCTTTCTCTCTTTTTTTTTTTAGCAGTTTAAAACTTTGATTTGGTCTAGGAGTCACCCTTGCTGAGTGTTTATTTACTGTGGAACGTTTTATACCCCACTAATAATTCATACCCATAGTTGACATGCAGAGAAGAATCATTCCTCTTTGCCTGTTTGCTTGTTTGTTTCCATGGGCCAGTCCTTTTACAGTCCATCTTGATGAGAAGCCCAGCCAGGGACTGAATGAGCAATGGACTAGTGTAGCATTGAAGAAAGCTTTGGCTAGGATGGGGTGTTTAGAGTCTTTAGCGTCTGTGACATCACTGGTAGTCACAGGCGTGTGTCGTTTTACTATTACCTGTTAATCACACAGGTGCTGTTGGATACACTGCTGCTTTTGGTGCTAGCAGATACAATAAATAGAAAATAAAAGGCTTATTATTACTTCTAGTTTTTGTGTACTCTTTTTTTTTTTTTTTACTTTCTCATGTGTGTCTCTGTGTGTGTGTGTGTGTGTGTGTGTGTGCGCGCGCATGCATGGGTATGTGTGTGTCTTTCTTGAACCTGGAGTTCAGCCACTAGGTGAGGCTAGCTGAGGCTGATTGGATAAAAAGCTCCAGGGATTGATCTGCTTGGCTCTGATTCCCCACCCTGGAGTCAGACGCAGGCCACTGCACCTGTTTATGTGTATACTGGGGTTCTGAGTACTGGGCCTCATGCTTGCATGGTGAGCCTCCACACTGAAGTGTCTCTCCAGCTCCCCCTTTTGTCTTTCTGCTTCTCCACAGGTCAGGACATTGGACCACAAATGCTGGCTTCATCTGTGAATTGGAAAGAAACTAACAAATTATTAATCTGTACTTCAATCTGTTTCACCTGTACTGGGTTCTAGGTTCAAAGAAGAAACAGTGGCAAGACAGCCCTGGTATCAGGAAGTTTGCTCACCAGCATAGTTTCAGATTGGCTTTCTCTTATTAGTTATGAAGTCTTCTACGCTAGAGGTAGATTTTAAAGACTTGGCCTGGTGCTCAGAAGTGGGAAGAATTTGTGAGTGGGTCTAGAAAGAGGAACAGATCTTTAGCTATGCAACAATACCACCGTCTGAAGGTAATGGAGGAAATCCAGGGAATGAGTGCAACTACATCTTTTAAATAGAATATGATAAATCAAAAGACTTCTTATAGGTCTCTGGCTTTGATTCAGAAGTAGAAACAGGAGCAGTGATAGACTGAAAAAAAGAGTTTTCTGATTATTCTTGTGAGAGAGAAGAACTTCCTTAAGAAATGATTGCTGTCAGACAGGTTTGGTTTGAAAGCCTGTACCCCAGACACTCAGGAGGTAGAGTCAGGAGGGCCAGGAATCCAAGGACATCCTCAGCCATGCAGTTGAGTTTGAGGCCACTTGAACTACAAAAGACCCTACCTCAAAGAAATTAAAAGTTCAGGAAAAAAATGAATACACACACACACACACACACACACACACACACACACAAAAGATAAAAGGAATGATTGTAATCAGAGGGTCTAAGAGAAGCAGACAGATAAGGGGAATTGACATCTATACAATGGTAAGGAATGCCTGGGGTTGTTTTTTGGGAGGCAGGTTTACTACAGATCTGACAGGATGATGAGGTCCTGGATACCAGATGTTCCAGGAGATGCGTGGTCCTCTACAGACCGGATACTCCCTTGACTCCACCACATAGGTGATGATCCACTTGCCCCTGCTTTGAGAAGAAGGAAGCAATATATCTGGACAATTGGCTATCGTTTCCAAGTTTAGTCTCATCAAAATCCATGTGTACCTCTCCCAAGAGATAAATTTTATTTTGCTGCAACATATGTAATAGATAATGCTTGCCAAATGCTCAAAACTTGGTTTAGCTTGAACTCAGGGGTCAAGCTGCACAATCGACTTCAAATGAGGGAATAAAATCATGATGGAATCATTATCACAAATCATTTCTAGCTCAGGACATTTTAAAACAATGACCAGAGTATACCCACCTGCTGCCTTTGCCTCACAGCCATTGTGTGAGCATAGGTCAGACTCCGATGCTTGTTCCCCTCAAATCCACAGCATGGGGGCAATGTATGTGTTTGAAATCATTCATTCTGAAAGCAGCTGCTAAGACATGAGTGGTATGTAAATGCTGAATCCTTTATGCAGAGTCAAGAACAATGCAGCCATAAACCATTTATTGACTCATCTGTAAGCCAATCAATGGTTCACACCTGCAGTTTCATCTGTCATTCTTACATGTCCACCTCCTTGGTTATTTTAAAAGAACTCAACTCATTCACATTCCAAGGATTTTGGCAAGCTCTGGAAAAATCTAGGCTAACCTAGGAAAGGGAATAGAAAACAAAACAAAACAAAAATATTGCTTGCCAATAGAGAACTAAGAGAATGATGATTTTCAAAGAAGGGGTACAGAGAGATTTCAGGGAACAATGATGGAGCTGGCAGAGCAGAGGTGTTTCTTGGGAGTCCTGGGGATCGGTTTGACTAACACCAGATCTTTTGAACAGATATAGAGCAGGAAAACCAGAGAAACAAGCCCTAGGAACTTTAGCCAGAATTAGGTTTTATGGAGACACAGATATTGTAGGTGGGAACACAATTGTTTAACCCTGAGGGAGGAATCCTGGAAAATGTATGAGAGGATAAAAAATAAGAGAGAGGAAGGAGGCATCCCAGGGAAGATTTGAGTATAAGACAACAGATTTACACATGGGGATAGTTGACTGATGGGGCAATATCTCTTGATAGAGGACTGTCTAAGTTCAGGACTCTATCCTAGAGTGGATGAGAACAGTTAGGGTAGTGGATTTCTGCCAAGTCTAGCATGGCCATGTAAGGGACAGTATGATGTAGTTTCCTGGAATGGAGCCAGCAGGGTATGGGCCTCCATAAGTGTTGATGGTTGCTGTGGACATATGGCTTGTTTGTATAATAATGTATATATTTTCATGTTCCTCCTATGAGGAATACCCTCTCTGCCAAGTTTAATGACCCCATCATAATCAGAGACATCATGAATCCAGGTGTCAAGGTTGTGATTAATGTCTCAGCAAAATGGTATAATGTTGTGACCTTTAGGACAGCCCTTGAGGCTGTGGGAAAGAACTCTGAAAACATGAGTTCTAAAGAAACAGAGGCAGCTACACTATGAGCTGGCAGAAAGATACAAAAACAGGCAGATACAATTACAGAGAGATTCCTGAGTTCAATATCAGCCTGGAAAAGAGCTAATTTAGGTCCAGGCATGGTCTGAATGGTAATTCCAGGGTGTGCTCTGTTGTATTTTATAAAAAGGCCAAGGATGTGTCTTGTAGATAGAGGTATGATGAAGTAGGAGGGTTATATACCCACACTGAGGTATCCCTTCCTCCTGAGGTACCAGTCATACAATGGGTCTAGTATAGAATAGAGTTTATTTAGGGGCATGGAAAGGAAAGTTGAGAAGGAAGTAGAGGACAGAGAGAGAGAGAAAGAGAGAGAAAGAAGAGGAGAAAAGAGGTCAGCCAGGAACACATGGAAGAGAGTGGGGAGGGGAAGGGGGAAGAAGAAGGGGTCAGGGAGAGAAGAGAGTCAGAAAGAGAAAAGGGGAAGAGAGAGGGAGGACAGACCAAGTAGCCTCTCTTATAGTAAGCCAGGTCTACCCGGCTATCACCAGAGAACTGTTGGACAGATCCTAGAGGAAATACCAACAGGGTCCTACCCAACTATCTTATTGTCTGTGCTTGTGCTTGCTGTCTCTTCCTAAGAGTCAAGGGGCTAAGGTTTTATATACATATATATATATATATATATGTATATGTATGTATATGTGTATATATATGTATATATACATATATAATTTATATATATTATATATAGTATAATATATAATTGGAATATATAATTAAATTATAAATTAAAAAACTGGGCTTTTGGTCTGCATGAAATGAGCTAGCAGAAAGCAGTAATATTTCTTTCTTTAGAATTTTTTGTAGCAAAAACTGAACTGTCTGGAGATCTCAGGAGATCTTTCAGTTCTTCAAGAATTCTTTTCTAACAGGATTTCCGATTTTGATCAGAAAATCCATGGAGAGTGAACACAGCTTTTTTAAAGTTTTTTTTGTAGCTCTTTTAGAATTTTTTTCTAATAGCATTTCTGACCAAGGTCAGAAATCCCAAGAATTACTTAGAGAGCTGATATAGCTCTTTTAGAATATTTTCTAGAGGCTCTCCAGAAAAGGCTGTCTGAAGAGCAAATACAGCTCTTTTAGAATTTTTTTTCTGGCTTTCTGATTTTGATTGGAAATTCCAAGAATTACTTTTAGAATTTTTCTAACTGAATTTCTGACTTGGTCAGAAGATCCAAGAATTTTTTTTTATAGAAGCTTTTAGGACTTTGGTGAGAAAACTCATGAGCTGTCCAGAGAGCGTTTAGAATTTTTAGTAGAGAAAGCTGGCTCAACCAGAGTTTTTAGAATAGAAAAAAAAAAAAAAGCTATCTGGAACAGAACTCACAGAGAAAGCAGTCTTAAAAGCTATCAAGTAAGGGAGAGGGAGAGAGGGAGAGAGGGAGAGAGGGAGAGAGGGAGGGGGGAGAGAGGGAGAGAGACAGAGACAGAGAGACAGAGAGACAGAGAGGGAGAGGGAGAAAGAGGGACAGGAAGAGGGAGAGACAGGGACAGGGACCTGGACAGGGACAGGGACAGGGACAGGGAGGTCTGAAAAGCTGTCTCAAGCAGACTACAGAGCCAAGAGTTATCTACAGAGAGCTGTTTAGGGAGCCATCTCAAGCAGATCATAGCCTATCAGTTTGGACCCACAGTTTGACTTGGAGTCATTTGTTTCACCACTCCCAGACACCCCTCTCTCAGAACCCTTCTCCTAGCTGAGGCTGGTCCTTGGCAGGTTTCAGACACGACTGAGGGAGAGTCTGACCACACTTAGGTAGCAGAAGAATTTCCACAAGACTATGACCGGGTGGCATAAATAAGGCAGAAAAGGGAGCAGAAGTCTACACAATTAAAGTGGGATCTTTGACTTTGAAAATGCTTGGCCTTGCTGCACTGTAGGGGGCTCCAAGGCAATCGCAGCATTAATTAGAAAGATAAATGTCTGGGCTGGAAAAAGAAGGGGAAGTAAAAGGAGAAAATTTTCTGGGAACTCATCTACATACGGAAGAGAAAGTTCATTGATCTTCAGCATAAGAACAGAAGGAGCCAGCTCTTCTGTCTGTGGGAGTTAGGAGGAGGACAGCAGAGGGAGCACTGGGAGCCTGAAGTGCCATTACTAGTGGAGAGAAACTGTATCTCTCTATTTTCTAGGTTATAACTAAATACTCATGGTTAGATACTTTATAAAGAATACAAGTTTCTTTATGGTTCTGTTTTAACAATGTATTTATTTATTTTTATTTCATTGCTGAGCGTAGAAGTTAGGGTGCCTGCATGCTAAGCCACTGTTCTACTGTGCAGGGACTGTACCCCTGACCCTGGATCCTGGTTTTAGATTGGGCAGCCTCACTGAGTCGTCTACTTGTGGACAGCATCACATAGGCAGAAATGTGAATGAGCAGTGATCGCATGGCAAGGTAGAAAGCCCGGGAGCTCAGGAGTTGGGTTTGCTCCTCCTGTAACAATCTGACCTCTTGGCGCCTATGTGGAGTCCCAGGAGGACTCTATGACCCTTCTTTGGCCAGAACCCCAATGACCTAACATCCTTTTCCCAAGACTGACCTCTCAAAGGTTCCACGGACTCCCAGGACTGCTGCATTCAGGACCATGCTTTCAGCACACGAACCATTAGGGAACAAACACATCTAAACCACAGAAGAAGAGAGTGTGTTTCTGTGTCTCTAGAGTAGTAGGTCTAATTCTGTCTTCTCCTGGTTATAAGGTACTGGTGACTTAGAGCTAAGACAGATAGAGAGTTCAGTTTGGATGTGAAGCAAACTAGCTTTCCAATCCAGACTCATCTGTTGTAAAATGAACATTCAAATCTGTTTTGAAGGCCTGTAAGGGTCTACTCAGATACTATGCAAAGATAAAGACTGTTTATTCTGAAGAAAGCTAGCACGGGCGGGACTACCAACCATTCTTCAAAATGAAAGCCTGGATAAAGGTATGTAGGCCTTCTTAAAGAGAATTAGGGAAATTTTCCAAAAGGATTAGGTAATCTAAAATATCATTGGCAGGTGCTAGGGAGTCACAGAGGTCAGCTTCTGATTGGCTTGTGCCAGGAGGTCAGTGGTCTGCATTCCTACGTCATGCAAATTTATGGATGAGATGGGGGTGCCCAGCACAGATGCCCATCCTAGACGAGATATTTCTCCATTTTTGTGGTTATCCCCAGGCTGTTCTTTGGAAGGGGGTTTTATGAACTCGTTCCTGGATTTTATGGTCTGTTCCTGGAGCTGGTGCCTTTAGGCCTCCTTTTGAAATCAGGCCTCGTCCGTAAATGGAGACAAATGGGGTTTATGTAATCCTTTCAGACCCAAGTCTATTTCTAACTTTGTTCCAAGTTCAGCTTGGAGAGACTGATGAGTCCCAGTACCCAATGTGTTGATGGGATAGGTTCTGTCCGTGGACCCTTTTATTTGAGCTTCTCAACAGCCCGTGAGATTGTTATTAATACAGTGTCACAGATGAGAGCACAAAGCCCAGAGAGCTTCAGTAACATGTTCTTGGTTTACATGTTGGTAACTGTAAATTGAATGTGGGTTCTCAGAACTTCACAGAATTCACCCTTCATGATAGCATTAATCTATGTCACTCCTCAAAACCCCTTTCCCCTGAGGTGTTCCCAGTTTGAGCTCAGGGACCCATTGAGCCTTGAGGCTTTGCATGTAGATGCTCAACTCTCTACTGGATTATCTTCTTCTTACCGTGTCACTGGGAACACGTGTACGCTGTCACTACACAGTCTGCCGGCCCCAGCCTTCCATGATCAGCAGGAGCGACTGGGTAGCTGCTCCCTTCATTGCACAGGCTCTTCCCAGAAGAAGGAAATCTGACCACCATGGCTGTGTTCCCCTAGGTTATCCATCATCAGGCAGCTGGCATGGAGACCTCGGAGGTCCAGCGTACAGCAGATGAAGCGTTATGGTCACAGTGTATAGGGTGATTTGTCCTGGGAATAGATGAGTTAGGATAGGGAGACATTTGTCACTTAAATTATTCACTCATTTCACTCAACTGGTTGTCAATGGGTCAGAAAGGTATTAGTCGCTTAAAGCGTTCACTGAGAATGTATCCATTCAGTCATTCGTTCACTCCAGACAAGTAGCTGACAGTGGAGTATACCCTGCACGTCTTTTGTGAACTAGACCCTGGGCTGATTCTGACAGAAAAGAAGACAAGAGTGATGTAGTTAAGATGACAATGAGATGATATCAGCTAATATACACTCGAGGCTCACTTTGCACCCAGAACTCATTCTGAGATGCCACAGCTGTTTGTATATCCCTGTTGAGATGAGAAGCTATACAGAGAAGGGAGCAATTGGTCACACCACTCTGTAAATGGGAGATGAGGGAGAAGCTTACCTGTGCCCGAGAAGCTGACAAAATGTAGAGTAAGACGCGAAAAGACAGTTATAAAGAGCAAGTGTAGTTGTGGAGATGAAAGGAATGGAGATTGGATAGTCAGACACGTGCAGATATTCTACCGGCCCTTGGGGGTGACTGGAGTTTACAATAATTTATTGTCAACTTTATAGCTAGACGAGAATCCATAGGCTCCCAATACAGCCTCCTCAAATGACAAGTGAGTTAGGAACGGAAATACTGCTTTGCCTGATTTCATTTATTCAAATCGTGTATAACCCCCAAGCCGTTATGCCACACAGCCAGATGTTATATAACTGTTGTTGTAAAAATATAAAAATAAAAAAAGTAAGGTTGTCTTTTACCTTGCTAGGTCTGGCACCGCGGTGCCCCAAGATATCTACTAGATATCTTGATGGAAACACATCCCAGCCGCACACTTTCCTACACTCAAACCCTCACATAAAAGAACACACAACACAATGATCTTAGATCCAATTGATAAGATATAATTGCCCACTTAAACATACAAAGCCCAGTGCCATCCATCCCTTAGGAACATTAATAACAACCTGTAAATACACAGATTGGAATATAAAAGTCACCTGCCATATTGTCCTGCCACGGCTTCTCCCCTTCTCCTATCTTCTGTCTCCTCCTTTCTCTTCCAGTCTCCTCCTCTTCCTTCAAACTTCTCTCCTGCCCATCCTTCCTTCTCCTCCAATGACAGGCCTCCTTCTATCCTGTACCTGCCCCTTACCTGTACTTTACAAATTCAATGGGGAGAAGGTTCTGGTGAAGTCACCTGAGTCCTGAGTACGTGACTAGGCAGCTGTCCTTGGGGCAGTGGAATTAGCATCAAAATATAGATAATTCCAGGGCAAACCACAACATATAACAACTAAAAATTCTAAGTAGGAGTTGTGCTGTTGGTTCAGGTGAGAAAGTGCTCGCCTTGCCAGTGTGATCCCTCAGAACCCATGTTAAATAAATCTTGGTGTGGAACATGCTTTGGAAATCCCAGCACTGTGGGAAAACTCTGCTAATTAACATTGAAGTCTACCATCATTGTTCAGATAGCTTTTTGGGGCTCAGTGCAATATGGAAGACTCCCTTCTTTGACAAGGCTTTTCCTTCCCTGACTTTGTCAGGGCAGTTCAAAACCCCTATATCTCTACCTCCAGAACGTCATATAGCCTTGGTTAAGACTACAGATTCAACTTCTTCTGATGAGAACCCGCTCAGCTAGCACCTGAGATTCCTGAAATGGTTCCCCATACTAAGGAGGCATTTCAGTACCCTAAGCCTTCAGCCAATGACCTTTGCCTATCCTGAATGTTTCTACCTCCCCTCTCCTATCCCCCCAAATTCTATAAGCCTTGAATCTCCCCATGTAAAATTGATATCTGCCTCCCTGCAGCTGATCCCCATGTGCTTCTTCACTGAACGCACTCACAGGGCTTCCTTCCGCACCTCCCTATCTGTCGTCTCTGCTCCCTTTGCCAGTGTGGACCAATGTCAGTCTGATCCATGGGGACAGGATGCTACATGAGGACAGCATGATCCATGAGGACAGGGAGAGCCACACAGCAGGGAGAGGTGGAGACAGGCAGATCTCAGGGACTCACTAGGAAGCCAGCCTAGGCCATTATGAAAGTTCCTGGTCAATGAGAGACCCTGTCTGGAAAAAAAACAAAAAACCAGTGTGGAAGGTAACTGTAGGAAATCTGTGGTTGTCCTCTGGCCTCTACACACACATGCATGTACATCCCAACACACATACATGTTAAGGTAAAGCCAAGACTTATAATAAAACTCTCCTGGTCTTTCTGTTTTATTCTACTCCAGTTTGTGAACATTGACAGCCATGGCCCTTTGGAAGACGCTCTGGTATAAACAGCCTCTGTCTCCTGGGAACATTTCAGAGGACGAGGAGATTTGAGTCGCCTCCTGAGTTTACAGGAGGCGGACCTTGGCATGGGGGATGAGTCGAGCTTACCACACTTTGTAATCTGGAGCATGTAGGCTGGCAGGCTGGGGGCAGAGCAACCATTTCCTGTCTCCTCTGAACAAGCAGAATCCATTACTGTGTCTGCCCACACAGGCCACAGATGGCAGAGCTGCTGAGGGGGCTGTGGATGACTCCTCACGCATCATCCTGGCCTGCACGGAAACATTTTGCAGGCTATTTACTGGTTCGCTTGGCCCGAAAGGTGAAGGCCCAAGTCCATTCTTCTCGCAGAATCTCTCTTAATTAGTTACTTAATGGCCACTGTTCTTTTCCTCCTAACCCTGCTGCACACGGGAGCCTCAATTTCCTGTAAAGCAGCGATATATTGAGTGCAGCCTCCATAGTGGGCGGACCCTCGCCATGCTTCAGAATCCCCGAGGAGGACAAGGCAGCCTCCCATTTGCACAGACCGACTGGGCGGCAGTCTGCAGATTGATTGCTAAGTACTCATTTGCCCACTGTGGGTCTCTGAAATTGCAGATACGGAGGTGGGATGGCAGAACGTGGGTGGATGAGGGGTGGATTGGTGTGCGCTATGTATGACAAGTGCCCCATTGTGTCTGCCTTTCAATGTGCTGTCCTGGAGCTAATGACACTTCTCAATTAAATTGCAGTTTTGCTCTCAGTAGCTCTGCCCTATTGTCCAGGCCACTTGACCTGTCAAGCACAGAGGAGGGGGGTGTGGGAAAAGAATATTCCCACACTGCTCATGGGGTGAGAAGCCTGTTTGCATTCTGAGGGGTCCTCAACTTCTCAGAGCCGGTTCAGCCTATCTCCAGACGTAATCGTATGCAAATAAAACGAAGCTTTTGAGCTCTGGCTGTGCATAGCTCTCTAGCTCTCTATCTGTACCAAGAGTCACTGTGCCCATAGTAATGGCTTGCCTTGTGAGCCACTATCAAGTGTGTGCGTGTTTTTCTTTCTGAGAGACAACAGTTCCCAAGTGAAAGGACACTTCAGCGCTGATAAAACTTTCCTTCTATTGTTTGAGCTTTGTGTTTGTTTTCTGGCAAAGCCCAGTGCTGCCTGAGCATTGTATGCAATGGAACATTTTCCATTTTTGTGTGGCGAGGCCAGCCTGGGTCTTCGGGGGGTTCTTACTAGCATCGCCTGAAGCAAATACCACAGCTCAATAGCAATTTAATATTGCAATCAGGGAGCAAACTGTGCAGTTTTGGCACATCGTGATAATTATTAACTACATCTATTAGTGTTCCGGTTCTAGTGACTAATATTTACAAAAGGTTTCCTGTGTAGGGGAGACCTTGCCCAGACACAAATGTCTTCGTTATTCCTAAGTGACTGTCATGGGCCCTTTGAGCCTGTGTTTGTGTTACTGTTCAAAGAGAAAGCATCAATCCTGAGAAATCAGACTGCAGAAGGCCTGGCTTCCAAATAACTAATTCTCAGGGCATAAAACTTTGCTGAGGTTTGGAGCGTTTTGTGAATTCAGGGGGAAAGTTTTTTTTTTTTTTTTTGGAAAAGCATTTAACAAGGAGAGTGAGAAAGGGCAGGGGGGAGGGATGGGCAGGGAGATGATAAAAAGGCAATCCTGTTTAAAGACAATGCTGTAAAAATGCTTTCCTTCACATGCAAGCAGAGTAGTCTGTTTTCTCCCTGTGGGCTGATCAGGTACAGTGAATGCTGGGGGTAGTTATTGACGATGGGATACACCGCCATGCTCCAAGCCCTACTCTTCCATAGAGACATCAGTGAGGCAGTCCTGCAAGCCATTGGAATGGTTCACCAAGGGCATACATATGCTTTCTACAGGCTTTGTGATTCCACCACAGTTCAAATGGTGTTCCCACATACCATTGTGGCACCCTCAGAATGGTGTGTCCCCCTGCAGTCTTCTTCACTGGCTGGGTTTAATAAAAGTGCTTATTAGAAATAGTTTTGGGGGGTGAGAAGATCAGTTAGAGCTCATGCTTTGAATATTTCTCAACCTTAAATAAAGTACTATTCAATGAAAGCTCTATTCTTGTTATTAACTGACAATGCAGCTTTAATTAATTTGTTTTTATTATGTGGGACATGTGTGTTCATGTATGCATACCTGCTCATTTGCACACATGCACACGTATCTGCCCTTGGCATACTTTTCTGCTAAAGGTTTGGCTTGTTTATATCCAGAAGGTAAAGGAGTTGGTATTTTTTTAACATAAAGCTTTAAAATTAAAATTAAAATGTAACTGAAGACCTACATAGAAAAGGATCTGTTAGATTAAATCAATCTATACTCTTAATGACTTCAAATTGCTAGACCAAAGGCATGCTATGTTGGGAGAGAGGCTCTGTATTTGTATTAACAGGGAAAAAAGCTTTGGGCTTCTTCCAAAGTAATACGGATTAGATTTGATAGAGGGAGACCCCCTGAAGATCTCATCTATAGACAGGAGAGAATCAAAAGGACCAACACATCAGTAACATATACATCGATAAACCCTCTATTACAACAACTCTGAAACTGACAGGGACAGCAAGATCTTCAGCTATGCATAGCCAATGGATCTCAGTGGCTAGATTCCTCAAAATTCATCATGGCATCCTTTCATATGTCATGAACTAAGATTTATTTGTTCAAACTAACTTTAAAGAAAGACAGTAGTCTTTTACCTGCTAAAACTGAGAGCAAAAAATCATTCTTAATTGATCTGTGCCACCTGCATATTCTATACAGATGTCTTTATAGAACTATGTGTATTCCTTGTAAGATGTATATATTACGCAATGAAACATCAAGAGGGCAGCCCTGACAGGATTCTCCCTTGAGGATGCTGACATGCACAAACTTGTTCCAGCTCCCTAATTGGTCCTGCCTCAAACTGATGCTGTTTCCAGAGATTTACTTCTAGAACAACTTCAAGCAGGACTGCTGATCCCAAATGACACTGGTTTACCTGGTCTTTCAGACTGTTCTAGCCAGGACTTCAATTAAGCCCTGAATTTTCTCCAAACATAGAGACTGGACAACAAATAAAGTCAGCTAGTTTTCTTTTGACTTAACCATTTTTATAATTTCCTTTTGGGCCACAAACAGAAAAAATTCACCACAATACAGCAAGAAGCAACTGTAAAAGGAGCATCATCCCAATTCCTTAAGTTGGGATGGATGGTTTGATTATTTTATGAATTATACATATGCTGTCATTTTCAGAGATGATCTACAAATAATTATAGTTTTGGACAGGGAGGAAAATAAGTAGAGAGCTTAAACTCTCTTTCATCTCTCTTTCCTCTCCCTATTCTTATTTTATTCTTAGTTAGAGGAAAGGGGGTTGAAAAGAAAAATAAGGTGGATATAGTAATATTATGATAAATTAGACAAAAAGGGATGGGTTTTTAAATCTACTCTTAAATAAAAGCATTTTATAGCTGTAATTTTTACATTGCTAGAGATTTTCATGTTTTGATGCAGAGTTAGTTATATTTTCTTATATTGGTACAGAATTTCTTATATTGATACAGGTTAGGTTTTCATTGGTATAAATCTTTGTATATTAATACAAAATTTAAGATTAATTTTGTTACATTATGATATGTTTGTTTCAACTGTTAAATAGGTATTATGCCTATGCAACTCATTTACAAATACAAGGCTTAGTTCCAGTCCTTTTAATAGCTGCTATTACAAACTGTTTAGAATAATTAAGTAATACAAGTTAATAGTCAGTCAAGTCCATGGTCATATTGGATACTAATTTAGTTAATTACGGTAAAATGTTTTCAAAGTTATTCAAATAGTAAATAGCTAAAAGTAAACAATGTTTAACAATTTAGATATGCTACAAATAGATAAATGGTCTTCAAAAAGTGTCAGAGATCCAAAGAATATGACATTTAAAATCATTTCACTACTAAAAAGTCTTTTGACTATGCGATAAATTTGCTTTTGACAGTTCCCCCATTCCACTTTAAAGAAGATGATGAGTATCAATAACTATCAAAAGGAACTGCTTAAAGTGTAGCAAGCTAGCCACTGGTGGGTAAGAAGCCCTGACTTAATACAGAATTCTGTCCAATCAGGAAAACACTGGAAATTGATTGCTAAGCTCTGCCAATACAGGGTAAGCTATTCCTTCATAATGCTTGCTTGCCAGATGTTGTAGGGCAGAAGGATGAAGATAGATGCTTCAGTGTTGTAAGGAATATTGGGAAATACCTAAGTCATAAGTTTCTCTGTCATTTCTATGATTTTTGGAAGCATACTCAAATAATATTTATTCCTTCTCAGATCTCTGAATGGGTTGGAGACTAGATAGTTATAGTCCCACAATTAAACTTAAGTTGCTTATGATTTAAGAAGATGTTCTAGGTCTAAAATTGATGTTTTAAGGATGGTAACACAAGTTAAAATAAAAATAATTTACATACAAAATTCTAACTCATCAAGATATGATAGTTTATCTAAATTGCCAGATAAACAAACTGGACTTTTGAATATAATTCAAACTTAATAATATTCATAATTATTTCAAGGAAGTTCTTACTATATATTGTTTGTTACTATAAGAGAAAGAGCCTTTTTAATGGAGCAAAAAGGGCAGACTTAATATGTTGGCCTGATGTTGCTTGTATTCTAATGCTAATGCTGGCTCCTCAAGAGGTGATTGCTCCCAAGCAGACCGTCTTGCACTCAAGTGATGCCATGTGAACCTTCCCCCAGTTTAAAATAAAAGACTAGAGCCTGTGATTGTGCCGTGGAGGGGAAAGGTGGAACTGGAGGTTCAAGTGAGAGTTGCAGGTAGGGGGAGAGAGAGGAGAAGAAGGCAGAGAGAGGAGAAAAACACCATGGGTTACAAGTCAGAAAAGCATCACATAGGGCTGGCCAATATGAGTTAAGAGCAGCCCAGATGAAACATAGTAAGTATTAACTTGGGGTTATCAATAGGAAATAGATCGTCATAGCATAGAATGTAGATATCTGTCCACCCTTAGTGCTAATAAAGGCGTATTATAAATATAAAGGTTGTATTTCTCTTTTATCTGGGAACTGAATGATCAAAGGCAGTGTAGAAGCCCTGATTTGAGATTAAATATTTTATACAACAAACTAGGCATGGATGGACGTTCTTGTTATCACAGCACTCAAGAAATGGGGGCAGGAGGAGGACTGCAAGTTCAAACTCATCCTGGGATCTATATCATGTTTGAAGCCAGCCTGGCACACACATTTGAAGTTCTGGATGTTCTTCAAGTCCCAATTCCACTCAGAGAATATTTGGGATGGTTTCATGTGTTCGAAGCCAAGAAGGCACGTGCTCCATAGCTACAAGGCAGGGTCTCTGACCCTTTGACGAGCAGATGAATAAGCGTTAGTCTTTCACTCTCTCCAGTTAAAAATCTTCCTGTTTGAACTGTACCCACCACCAGTCACTGTGTTCTCGCTTCTAGCTTATCATTCCCCCATTTCTGAAGAATGACATGTTAGAAAGGGCAGGCAGGGGGAATCGTCCTTCTTAGGCGGCCGGGGATATACCTACCCGAGGAAGAGGATCCTCTGAGGCTTGGTGACTTAGACTGAGAGAGGACGTGATGTGTTCCATGCCCTGGCCTGGCTTCCCCACACCTTACTTCTTGACCTGCTCTTCATGCGCTCCGTGCTTCTTCTCAGAGACTGAGATGCGTCATTCAGCTTTCCCTTTTGTACACCACACAGTTCAGGTTCTTGTCTGGGGCTCTGATCTGGGAAAACCAAGGCTTTTGCCCAGTGAATGTGAGTTTATTTTGGTCCTGATCATGTGCACTGGAAAGTTACAAGAGCTCCCACACATTTGGATGACATTCTGATAAACCTTGTACTCAACGAACCACTCAGAGATTCAGCCATCCATTCACTCACTCTCTTCATTGGGGACCAAATATGCTGGGCACTAGATTTTGTGTTATCAGTTTACGTAAATCCTGCTCTATCAATATAGCTAAATTTAATTTATTTAACATGCTATTATATATATATACACATACATACATACAGTCAATATGATAACAAAAATATAGTTTATTTATCTTTAACTGCTATATGATATTAATGCATAAAATAAACATAACCACCTTTTTCATTTTCTTATTTATTTCATGCCTTGAATAATCATGTATTTATCTTTAACTGCTATATGATATTAATGCATTAAATAAACATAACCACCTTTTTCATTTTCTTATTTATTTCATGCCTTGAATAATCATGTATTTATCTTTAACTGCTATATGATATTAATGCATTAAATAAACATAACCACCTTTTTCATTTTCTTATTTATTTCATGCCTTGAATAATCATGAATACAGTTCAACAGACTGAGACTCTCCTCTCAGTAGTGGGGTTGGTCAGAGTCTTCTCTGCATGTTTGTTTACTATGTCTATATCCTTGGGTAGAGGCTTGAAAATCTTAAGAGGGGGTGCTTCATCTCTGCTATACAACAGAGAGAGATGGACTGGAGAAAGGAAAACAGTGGCCACCTTTCAAGTTTGTCACCGAGGGCTGGGAGATGGCTCAGTGGTTAAGAACCCTCGTTGCTCTTGCACAGGACCCAAGTTTGTTTGAGTCCCTGCACCCACATGGTAGTTGGCAACCATCTGTTACTCCAGTTTCAGGGAATCTGAGGCTGTCTTCTGACCTCTGAGGGCACCAGGCACACATGGTACACAGACATAAATGCTGACAAAGCACACATAAAACAAATAAAAAGATCTAATTTAAAAACCAAGTTTGTCAGGGCTGGAGAGATGGCTCAGCCCCGAGTTTTATTCCCAGAAAGCAAGCACGTGGTGACTCACAATCATTCATAACAGTATCCAATGTCCTCCTCTGGTGTGGCTGAGGACAGGGACAATGTACTCATATACATAAAATAAATAAATCTGACACACACACACACACACACACACACACACACACACACACACAGAGTACTTTAAAATATTGGGTGATGGAAATCCGTACAGTAAATAACTTTGCAGAACCTTTTAATATATAGCTATCCAACCCAACTATATTTCTTTCTAGCTTAAAAAAATCAAATTTGTCAGTTATTTAAGGAGTGTGATGAGTTCAAGTCCTTTGGCAAGCTCTCTCCTAAAATAACAATGTATATAAATATAAAAGATAGCAGGACTGGCAAAGTTAAAGTAAACGAATACATGTAGGAAACAGTAGAAAATAAGAAAAGACTGGCAAAAAGATTTTAGAGCAATATAAAAAAAAGTAGTTTATAGCACAGAATGCATCTGTTTCTTTCCGTTTCTTTTCTTTGGGGACCTGGTGTATTAATTACTTTTTTCATTGATATGTTAAAATACCCAGTAAAGGCAGTCTATGGCAGGAGTGGTTTATCTTGGCTTACCATTTAGGGGACGGTCTACTACGCTAGGCAAGTGTGGTAGCAGAGGCAGGAAGGCTAGGCATGGTGCGCCAGCAGTTAGGAGGCTGACCAGTCCAGAGCTCAGCCTGCTTTTGCTTTCCTTCCCTTTTCTTCAAACTAGAATGCTGCCCACAGGTTCGTGCAGTTTTCATTTAAAGTTCACAGTGGAGATTACCCTTCCCCGGCGGTAAGGAAGTGAGGAGGACATTGCAAAAAAAAAATATTAAATAAAGAAAGAAGAAATGGTGCTGTTTTGCTCTGCTTTCGTACCTCTGGCAGAGAAGGTGCTGTGCATTTCA
The DNA here is from genome assembly GCF_021556685.1 of Rattus norvegicus. Classification (NCBI taxonomy): domain Eukaryota; kingdom Metazoa; phylum Chordata; class Mammalia; order Rodentia; family Muridae; genus Rattus; species Rattus norvegicus. Next base: position 5,829,281 of record NC_141551.1, on the reverse strand, counting down.
GTTCTCTGGAAATACTTTCACAGACGTGCCCACAGGTGTGTCTCCTAGGTGGTTTCCGGTCCCCTTGAACTAGTATTGATCAAGATTGATCATCTTACAGTGTCTCCTAGTGCGGCACAGGCAGCTTCAAACTCATGACCCTTTACCTCAGCTTTCCCAGTGCTGGGGGTGTGGGTATATGCTACTACATGCGCACTCAGGGCTGGGGTAGCGGGTAGGATGGGGGTAGTAGGTCTCTTCTTTAAGCCATGCCTGTTGGGCAGCCCTCCTACTGTGGCCCCTGTGCATGGTTTCTCAGCTGCCCGGTCTCCTTCCCTTCTGTATTGCTTCATCAACTCAGATAGACAGTAGAAAGGGGTCCTGAACCAGATTGCTGTGTTCAGACTGGAAAGTGGAGTCCAACATGCCTTCCATCACTAGATTGGTCAGAATCCCCTCATGTGATCCTGACTGCACTGCAGGGAATGCTGGGAAATGCAGTTTACCGAAGAGGCTGCAAGCACAGGAGTGGATTTGGATGCATGGCGCGGTCTCTGCCAGAGATATAAAAGCAGAGCAAAAACAACATTTCTTCTTTCTTTCTTTAATATTTTTTGCAATGCCCTCCTCACTTCCTGTCCACCAGGGAAGGGTAATCTCCACTATAAACTGTTGTCTGAAATAAGGCCACGTCATAATGGTAGGCTAGAAGGCCGAAGGGACAACGGAGTTCAGATACTTGGAGAAAATATGTTGGAGTCAGCAGGACTTGATGCCTTGCGCTGTAGGATACTGAATGAATCTTCAGCCATCATCTTGGGACTATTAGCTAGGAGAAGCAAATCACAGAAAGTCAGAAATACCCCTAAGGAGAGCAACAGGGTAAGGGAGGTGTCCATTTTTTTTTTTTTTTTTTTGAGAGGAGGAGTCAATGGCTCTGGAAATTTCAGGCCCATGAGCTTAACATTGATACCTGGGAACATATTATAAATCATTAATTAATGAGATAAGACCCCAAAAGATAAATTCTCTTTGGTGACCAGTGAATCTTCATAAACAGATGAGAGTATCAAATCAATTTAATGTCCCCCCATGACTGTTGTAGGCCATGCAGATGAGGAGAAAGAACCAATGCCATCCGTCTTAATTTCAGTGAAGACCTGGACATTTCAAGCAATATCTTCATTTGAACGTGGAGATAGGCATGGGAGTCTGCACCTCAGGGGCAGTATCAATGGCTGGACATCAATTGGAGGGACGGCACACATCGACACTGTCTGGAGGTATTGGGGTCAGGGTGTAGACTGCTCAATAACTATATTGATGGCCTTGATGAAGGAATGAAGACTGAATTCAGGAGGTCTGAGCTGCCACTGAATGGCACAAGATCTCTACTGCTTCACAAGACGAAAATAAAATTGAAAATGGCCTCACCTCACTGCGAAAATGACTCCACAAAATTGAAATAAGGGTAAGCAGACACCCAGAGCTCCCAGGACTAAGCCACCAACCAAAGAGTACACATGGAGGGACCCATGGCTCCTGCTGCATATATAGCCGAGGATGGCACTGTTTGGCAAGAATAGGAGGAGAAGCCCTTGGGTCTGTGAAGGCTCGAACCCCCACTGTAGGGTGATGCCAGGGTGTTGAGGTGGGTGTGGGAGGATGGGATGGGAAGCATCTTCATAGAAACAGGGGGAGAAGGAGGAACGGGAAAAGGGGATAACATTTGAAATGTAAATACATAACTATCCAATGAAAAAAGGAGAGAGAAAAATCAGGGTAAGCATAAAGTAGCCCAGGTATCCTGGCAGTCCAGAATGGGGCCTTGGGGATGTGTTGAGTCTCTTTAGTGCTGTCGCTGTGCTGCTGCTGAGAGAAGCAGCAAAGTGTCATCAGGGTGAAGACGTTCCCACTAGACCGCCACACAGTGCCATGAAAAGGTGCTGGGCTGCTACTCTAAGGAAAGGCATCAGTAAACGTGAGGAAACATGTCCTTGGAGAACACATTAAGGAAGCAGAGCTGTTTCCTGAGGAGAAGAAAGAAGAAAAAGGAATGATTTCATGAGTGTACCAATTTTAGCATAGTTTTAACATAGGGGACAATAACTTCTTCTTTATATGAAGGAAGAACTTTGGTTCCAATGACACAGGATAGCTTTCAGTTAGATGTGAGGAAGAACTTACCTTTTCTAGCTGCTGTCAGTGTGGGACTTTTTAGTCCATGGCAATTCCCTAAAAGTAGGATTTCTTCAGATCTCCAATGCTAAGAACAAAACTTGCTACACAGTGTACAGATGACAGGTATTGACTTTCAAGGATAAAAGATATTGCTTCAGAACCCGAGGGGTCATCATTCTGAAAGCTCTTAAACGGCAGGAGCAACTGGACAGACCAGACAGCACAGCGGGAGATAGAGAACACTACAAAGCCTGTAGACCCGAATTTGGTCTCTGAAACCTGCCCTCTACATACATGCCATAGCAAGGGTGAGCCCTGCCCCCCAAATAAATACAAACGTGACAGCCAGTGTCTGCTTCTCCTCACTCCCCAGGCACAGTAGCCAGGCTGCTGTGCACTGGGTGGGACTGGAAGGAGGGGACGTTAGCTGGGCAGGTGGGTGCAAGCAGGACTTGGTCAGTGGTGAGTGTACAGGCAATGAACTCACATCCGGGAGAAGCATCAGAATATTGATACAGTCTATGCGTGGGGTGAGTAGGGATCCTGGGTGAGTGCTCATCCAGGGACCAGCACAGGGGATGCCTCATTAGCATGTGGAGGAATTCCAGCTGCTACTGATCATGACCTTATAAGGGGAAGGGAAGCTTAACCTGGCTACAGGCTATACAACCTCCTTTGGTTAGGCAAAGGTGGGGCACAGGGCTCTGTCTGCCAGCACATGCAGGCCCAGGGCAGGGGTAGGGAAGCAGTATTTCTATTCCTGCTGATCTCAGGATGAGATTTCAGGGATTGGGATATGCCTTGACCCCACTCTTGCTCCAGGCCTGTTCCTCCTAGTCCTACAGCTCCCTGGCTACATATTCTAGAAGACCAGATGATTTTTATCAACAATGATTGTGTGATTATTTAGTATCATTGTACTATATGCTTTAGGCATATGATATAAGACAATTTAATGATATATTCTCTTAGCAAATACACCCAGGAGGAGTAGAAGGCAGGAAATAATCAAACTCAGAGCTGAAATCAACCAAGTAGAAACAAAAAGGACCATAGAAAGAATCAACAGAACCAAAAGTTGGTTCTTTGAGAAAATCAACAAGATAGATAAACCCTTAGCCAGACTAACGAGAGGACACAGAGAGTGTGTCCAAATTAACAAAATCAGAAATGAAAAGGGAGACATAACTACAGATTCAGAGGAAATTCAAAAAATCATCAGATCTTACTATAAAAGCCTATATTCAACAAAACTTGAAAGTCTGCAGGAAATGGAAAATTTCCTAGACAGATACCAGGTACCAAAGTTAAATCAGGAACAGAGAAACCAGTTAAACAACCCCATAACTCCTAAGGAAATAGAAGCAGTCATTGTTTTTTTTTTTTCCCCCGGAGCTGGGGACCGAACCCAGGGCCTTGCACTTGCTAGGCAAACGCTCTACCACTGAGCTAAATCCCCAATCCCTAGAAGCAGTCATTAAAGGTCTCCCAATCAAAAAGAGCCCAGGTCCAGACGGGTTTAGTGCAGAATTCTATCAGACCTTCATAGAAGACCTCATACCAATATTATCCAAACTATTCCACAAAATTGAAACAGATGGATCACTACCGAATACCTTCTATGAAGCCACAATTACTCTTATACCTAAACCCCACAAAGACACAACAAAGAAAGAGAACTTCAGACCTATTTCCCTTATGAATATCAAAGCAAAAATACTCAATAAAATTCTGGCAAACCGAATTCAAGAGCACATCAAAACAATCATCCACCATGATCAAGTAGGCTTCATCCCAGGCATGCAGGGATGGTTTAATATACGGAAAACCATCAACGTGATCCATTATATAAACAAACTGAAAGAACAAAATCACATGATAATCTCACTAGATGCTGAGAAAGCATTTGAGAAAATTCAACAACCCTTCATGATAAAAGTCCTGGAAAGAATAGGAATTCAAGGCCCATACCTAAACACAGTAAAAGCCATATACAGCAAACCAGTTGCTAACATTAAACTAAATGGAGAGAAACTTGAAGCAATCCCACTAAAATCAGGGACTAGACAAGGCTGCCCACTCTCTACCTACTTATTTAATATAGTTCTTGAAGTTCTAGCCAGAGCAATCAGACAACAAAAGGAGGTCAAGGGGATACAGATCGGAAAAGAAGAAGTCAAAATATCACTATTTGCAGAGGATATGATAGTATATTTAAGTGATCCCAAAAGTTCCACCAGAGAACTACTAAAGCTGATAAACAACTTCAGCAAAGTGGCTGGGTATAAATTTAACTCAAATAAATCAGTAGCCTTCCTCTACACAAAAGAGAAACAAGCCGAGAAAGAAATTAGGGAAACAACACCCTTCATTATAGATCCAAATAATGTAAAGTACCTCGGTGTGACTTTAACCAAGCAAGTAAAAGATCTGTACAATAAGAACTTCAAGACTCTGAAGAAAGAAATTGAAGAAGACCTCAGAAGATGGAAAGATCTCCTATGCTCATGGATTGGCAGGATTAATATAGTAAAAATGGCCATTCTACCAAAAGCGATCTACGGATTCAATGCAATCCCCATCAAAATACCAATCCAATTCTTCAAAGAGTTAGACAGAACAATTTGCAAATTCATCTGGAATAACAAAAAACCCAGGATAGCTAAAGCTATCCTCAACAATAAAAGGACTTCAGGGGGAATCACTATCCCTGAACTCAAGCAGTATTACAGAGCAATAGTGATAAAAACTGCATGGTATTGGTACAGAGACAGACAGATAGACCAATGGAATAGAATTGAAGACCCAGAAATGAACCCACACACTTATGGGCACTTGATTTTTGACAAAGGAGCCAAAACCATCAAATGGAAAAAAAGATAGCATTTTCAGCAAATGGTGCTGGTCCAACTGGAGGTCAACATGTAGAAGAATGCAGATCGATCCATGCTTATCACCCTGTCCAAAGCTTAGGTCCAAGTGGATAAAGGACCTCCACATCAAACCAGATACACTCAAACTAATAGAAGAAAAACTAGGGAAGCATCTGGAACACATGGGCACTGGAAAAAATTTCCTGAACAAAACACCAATGGCTTATGCTCTAAGATCAAGAATCGACAAATGGGATCTCATAAAACTGCAAAGCTTCTGTAAGGCAAAGGACACTGTGGTTAGGACAAAACGGCAACCAACAGATTGGGAAAAGATCTTTACAAATCCTACAACAGATAGAGGCCTTATATCCAAAATATACAAAGAACTCAAGAAGTTAGACCACAGGGAGACAAATAACCCTATTAAAAAATGAGGTTCAGAGCTAAACAAATAATTCACAGCTGAGGAATGCCGAATGGCTGAGAAACACCTAAAGAAATGTTCAACATCTTTAGTCATAAGGGAAATGCAAATCAAAACAACCCTGAGATTTCACCTCACACCAGTGAGAATGACTAAGATCAAAAACTCAGGTGACAGCAGATGCTGGCGAGGATGTGGAGAAAGAGGAACACTCCTCCATTCTTGGTGGGGTTGCAGACTGATACAACCATTCTGGAAATCAGTCTGGAGGTTCCTCAGAAAATTGGACATTGAACTGCCTGAGGATCCAGCTATACCTCTCTTGGGCATATACCCAAAAGATGTCCCAACATATAAAAAAGACACGTGCTCCACTATGTTCATCGCAGCCTTATTTATAATAGCCAGAAGCTGGAAAGAACCCAGATGCCCTTCAACAGAGGAATGGATACAGAAAATGTGATACATCTACACAATGGAATATTACTCAGCTATCAAAAACAATGACTTTATGAAATTCGTAGGCAAATGGTTGGAACTGGAAAATATCATCCTGAGTGAGGTAACCCAATCACAGAAAACACACACGGTTGCACTCATTGATAAGTGGCTATTAGCCCAAATGCTTGAATTACCCTAGATGCACAGAACACATGAAACTCAAGAAAGATGACTAAAATGTGAATGCTTCAGTCCTTCTTTAAAAGGGGAACAAGAATACCATTGGCAGGGAATAGGGAGGCAAAGTTTAGAACAGAGGCAGAAGGAACACCCATTCAGAGCCTGCCCCACATATGGCCCATACATATACAGCCACCCAATTAGACAAGATGGATGAAGCAAAGAAGTGCAGGCCGACAGGAGCCGGATGTAGATCGCTCCTGAGAGACACAGCCAGAATACAGCAAATACAGAGGCGAATGCCAGCAGCAAACCACTGAACTGAGAATAGGACCCCCGTTGAAGGAATCAGAGAAAGAACTGGAAGAGCTTGAAGGGGCTCGAGACCCTATATGTACAACAATGCCAACCAACCAGAGCTTCCAGGGACTAAGCCACTACCTAAAGACTATACATGGACTGACCTTGGATTCTGACCTCATAGGTAGCAATGAATATCCTAGTAAGAGCACCAGTGGAAGGGGAAGCCATGGGTCCTGCTAAGACTGAACCCCCAGTGAACTAGACTGTTGGGGGGAGGGCAGCAATGGGGGGAGGGTTGGGAGGGGAACACCCATAAGGAAGGGGAGGGGAGAGGGGAATGTTTGCCCGGAAACCGGGAAAGGGAATAACACTCGAAATGTATATAAGAAATACTCAAGTTAATAAAAAAAAATGATATATTCTCTTTATAGTCTATGGTCGTAGGTTTTGCTCAGTAATACCCATGGATAGGCTGTCCATGGTGAGGGAGAGTCTGAGTGAAGGAGGGGAGGAGAGAAGACATTGATTTCAAGCTACTTACCTCCTACCCAACTGCAGAACCCTCACACAGAACAATGGTAAGAAAACGAGCTCTGACTCCCCTCTTAGTTTTAAAGTCACTGTTTTATACCTCAGCTGTTTGCTGCTACCTCTGCTTTTCTAGAACCTGTGATCCCGACCAGAGATGCCACAACTGGGGGCTCACATTATTTCCTTTGTGGATTCACCTTATGTCTTGTGACAGTGCAGGTGGCTAGGTAGGCTACTGTGAGGTTATTCCTGGCAGTATTAGCTGGGATTCTAGACAATTTCACCTCTCATTGAAGCTTTGTTTTTTTGTTTGTTTGTTTGTTTGTTTTGTTTTTTTTATAGATTATTGGATAAGTATAGTTATTCCTTTGCATAACAAGCAACATTTAATGGTTAAGTTTTACTCATAAGAACTCTCAAATTATGTCCAAAGGGAGTATTCTCTGGGACAGTCAGTCCAGATGGATGCCTTGGGTATTTCCGGTTATGATCAGTAACATCTTCTTTCTAGCTTTCTGGTTAGAAATTTGGTCTGAAAGTACATTGAGCTATACATCAAATTGGTAAGTTAAAACCTCTCATGGGGTGGTGATCAGAATGCTCTGTAGCCAAAATGAAATTTTCAGGGTCTGCGGGCGTATACATTGCTTAATACAAACTCTCATGGGATTCTGGGAGAGAGTCAAGCAATGAGAGGTATATCAACCAATCAAAATGGATGGTACCTGCACTAGGACATCTCCTCCTAGAGCTTCAAACATGTAGGCAGCTGAGGAGCTAATCACTTGGAAACCCCTGTGTGGTAAACGATGCCTGCTCACACAGAAGAGCCTACAAGTCCTAAGAGAATAGATTCTGACAAAAGGTTTGACAGTTGCAAGTTCTGTATATGTAAAACTATTTTATTTTTTATAAATTAATTTGATTAGATGTATATCTCACTGAGCTGGTAAGGAAGTTAATTATTATTATTTTTTATTATTATTAACTTGAGTATTTCTTATATACATTTCGAGTGTTATTCCCTTTCCCGGTTTCCGGGCAAACATCCCCCTAACCCCTCCCCCTCCCCTCTTTATGGGTCCTTGTCTCTTCTTTTGGTTTTCTATATCCGGGTTGTTTCAATGTGTTCTTTCTCGATTGCTTCTATTTCCATTTTTAATTCCTTCAACTGTTTGATTGTGTTTTCCTGGAATTCTTTCAGGGATTTTTGTGACTCCTCTCTATGGGCTTCTACTTGTTTATTTATGTTTTCCTGGAATTCTTTCAGGGATTTTTGCAATTCCTCTCTGTAGGCTTCTACTTGCTTATTAATGTTTTCCTGTGTTTCTCTAAGGGAGTTCTTCACGTCTTTCTTGAAGTCCTCCAGCATCATGATCAAATATGATTTTGAAACTAGATCTTGCTTTTCTGGTGTGTTTGGATATTCCGTGTTTGCTTTGGTGGGAGAATTGGGCTCCGATGATGCCATGTAGTCTTGGTTTCTGTTGCTTGGGTTCCTGCGCTTGCCTCTCGCCATCAGATTATCTCTAGTGTTACTTTGTTCTGCTATTTCTGACCGTGGCTAGACTGTCCTATAAGCCTGTGTGTCAGGAGTGCTGTAGACCTGTTTTCCTGTTTTCTTTCAGCCAGTTATGGGGACAGAGTGTTCTGCTTTCGGGCGTGTAGTTTTTCCTCTCTACAGGTCTTCAGCTGTTCCTGTGGGCCTGTGTCTTGAGTTCACCAGGCAGGTCACTCACAGCAGAAAAGTTGGTCTTACCTGTGGTCCTGAGGCTCAAGTTTGCTCGTGGGGTGTTGCTTATGAGCTCTCCGCGGTGGCAGCAACCAGGAAGATCTGCGCCGCCCTTTCCGGGAGCTTCCGTGCACCAGGGTTCCAGATGGCGTTTGGTGTTTTCCTCTGGTGTCAGAGATGTGTGCAGAGTGCAGTCTCTTCTGGTTTCCCAGGCATGTCTGCCTCTCTGAAGGTTTAGCTCTCCCTCCCACGGGATTTGGGTGCAGAGAACTGTTTATCCGGTAGGTCCCTTCAGGTTCTGGCGGTGTCTCAGACCCAGCGGACCTGCTGCTCCTGGGCCCTCCTCTACCGGAAGTTAATTATTTAAGGATCCTTTTTCCTCTAGAGACTTGAGAAGATGCTAGAATATTGATACTGAGAAGGCTAGGCTGACTCTAGGACAGGCTTCAAATTGACAGTCCAGGAGACTAGGCCTAAGAACTGGGTAAGTCCAGACAAGCCCAGACAAGTCAGTTACTAGAAACAAAACCCTAAGTTCTAGTCCCCATGCCCAAGTAATAGTTCTGGAATGCCTAGAGATAGAGTAAGATAAAGGTCATCTACCCTGGAATTCCTCAGCAACAGTTTCTAGTCCCCATACCCTGGCAATGGTTCTGGAATGCTGGAATTCCTATAACATGCTTTAAATCACTTGGTTGTCTCTCTATTTTGGTAGTGGGAGACCCCATCATGATGGACTTCTGCAGAATAAAACATTCCTTGTGTTTGCACACTATTTGAGACCAGGGTATTACTCTTCCTCGAATCAAGAACCATTATAATACAATTTTAATATATAGAAAAACTTGTGGATGTCAGTCAAAAGTCCTCCAGGGTAGTTGTTGAGATGTTCACTTTCCAATTTGTGCCTGGATAGACAGTCAGGAAACAATAGTTTGTGTTCTGTGCCCATGGGAGATGGGCAAAAGGACTGAACATACACCATGACCCAGACAAAGCAGACACCATGATAATTTCATAATTATTAAAGCAGAGAGTTTGATAATTGCATGACTGAGTCTGATGAGTGAACGGAAGTTGAATTTGGGGACAAAGTTGTGTTCGACGGTCATGACTGGGCCTGTAGGTGGTCTGGTGTGACTGAGCATGCTCAGTACAGATGGAGATGATTGAAAGAACTAGTTTAGGTGGAGCTGTCTGGAAAGGAGGGACAGGAAAGCCTGTCTGTGGAGGGCTGGAAAGACAGAGTTCTGAAGTATCCCTGTAGATACCAGGAAAAGACTGTCCAGACAGAGAAAGCTCGGTTGTCTATCACATGATGAACGTTGTTTACCTTGACCTCCTCTTAGGACAAAAGCTGTGTCCACCTGCCTCACACTTTATTATTTTATCTTAGTCCTTTCTTCTATATGAAAGACTTTACTTAGAAACTACTTAAAAATAACAGGTATAAAATTTCTGTCTTAAGACCCCTTTCCTCCCATCAAACTCTTTACCACTCTTCAAATTCATGGCTCTTTATCTAATTGTTATATCACACACACACACACACACACACACACACCACACACACACACTCACTCCCAAATATAACCTGTTCCCTTGTTTATATGTATATTTTCAGGGCTGGTCATTTGGTACTGAACAACTAATTGGTGTGCTCTTCCCTGGGAAAGGTCCCCAGGAGAAGACTTTGATAACAAGTACATTGGAGCCACGAGACACTGCCAACAGTGACACAGTGCAGAACGGTGACACTGGTCTGTAAGCATCTTAACCATGGCCTTCCTTGCACCGGGACAGATTCATGCCACGGAATCAGTGTGGTGCTCAATGCAGCAGATTGAAGCCATTGTTGAAAACAATGCGTTTCCGCATCTACCCATCCCACAAGGAACCAAATCAAGGCACAGAACATACAGAAATGTTTCTCATGTCCAGTAGAGACACTGTGGCTGGTCTTCCTAATTTCCAACTCGCTCTATGTCCCCAGTCTTCAGGTACTTCCTCCTCCCCTCCCAGCTAATAGTGCGCAATGACTTCCGACTTTGCCTAGCTTTTTTCTTATTTACTCATTTTCCCTTGCTCCTCTTCTTTTAAACAAGAACAACCCCACCTGGAGTGATGCCGTACGCTTTTATCTCCACACTGAAGATGGTGAAATGGTGGCTGCGAGCTTTGGTGATGGCCCGCCTGTGGAAGGGTAAGAGGCAAGTGTGCCTGGGATTTATTTTCATCCTTAGATACCCAGATTATGTAATATTCAGAGTAATGTCCTCTGGAAAGTGTCTCTCCTGGAGGCTTCTGCCTCTCTCAGTGCATTTAAACCATGCTTCTCTGCTTTTAAAAAATGATTTTAAAATCCCCTTTCAATCAGTAAGTATTCCCAGAGAAATTTTGTTCCCATTCAAATAAAGTAGGGTGAGAAACTTAAGGGTGGCTGGGTTAGGGGGTCTGGATACTTGAAGGTAGCAGGGGAGATACATTTTCAGGCCACAGGAGAGATGAATGGGAGACTTCATATCCTATTGGTGAATATAAAATGTGTTATTGTAATATATTCCTCCAAGCTAATGTCTCCATTCTCAGCCAGAGCTGTTTCTGAAGGGATTTGGCTCCCTCCCATCTCTGGCTACCAGTGTTGACTTTTGCATAACAACAATGGTTGTAATTCCAAGGACAGCATTTAAGCCCCTGCTGTAAGCTGGGTGGTGAGGCCTAGTCTCAGGCTTTATGTGGGTTTATGTATGTGCGTGTTCATATATCTATGTGTTTGTTCATGTGTGTTTGTATGTGTAGGGTACATGTATATGTGCAGGTTTATGGAGGGCAGTCTCAGGTGTTGTCCCTCAGATGTCCCTTAGCTTGTTTTTTTGTGACAGGGTCTTTCTCACTAGCTTCGAGCTCACCACATAGGCTAGGATGGCTGGCCATGGAGCCCCATGGATCTGGTCCTCTCTACCTCTCTAGGGCGTGATGTGATTATTGCCAAGGTGATTCCTAGGCTCAAACTCAGGTCTTTAAGCTCCTGAGGCAAGTGCTTCCTGGACTGAGCCATTTCCCTAGTTCTTTACAATTCCTACATTTAAAACATGGATTTTTGGGGTTTGTTCTTCTCAGAGAACTATAGGTTCTTACTGTGCAAACTGCTTTGCATGTTTTAACTCACTTAAAATCAATAACCTTATGGCATAGCTAATATCATCCTTAATTCCAGGGCTGAAGCTGAGACACTCAAACACTGAGTCATTTCTCCAAGGATGCATTAGGTGCCTGGAGACTCAGGCAGCTGGCTCTGGGCTTTTCTCTGTTGGGTGCCTGGTGTCTTCATGACAGTTTGAAAACCTCCTTACTCCACCACCTCCCTTCTTGTCTAATCTGAGCTTCCTACTGAGTTTTCTGCTGCAGCTTTTCCTTACAGTATCTCTTTCTTCTCATGCAAATGACCACAAAGCTGTCGCTATACTTCCCCTGGTGTCTGGGGTCTCCTTGTCTCATTCTCAGGGTGCGTTTCTGATTTCTCAGCTAGCACTCTCAAGATATCCTTTCTCTCAACAACATTTATAAATGGTTTCTGTGTTACCCCACTTTATGTTTACTGTAACAAAATATCCAAGACTGAGAACTTATTAAAAAGAGAGAGGTTCATTTTGGCTCATGATGCTGTTGGCCAGAGGTTGAACGATTGTGTCCAGTGATGGCTCTTTGGTTGAGTTCTGAGGTATGTAGTGGAAACATAGATATACATGTCTCTTTAGGTTTCATTTTCTTCTATAAAGCCAACAGTATTCAGTCCACTAGGCTCCGTTCCGATCACATGAATACCAACTGCTTTCTAGAGGCCCCATATATAAATAGTACCAAAGTTGGTATTGAACACCCCCTTAACACACACACACACACACACACACACACACACACACACACACACACACACACGGTTTCTCTGTGTAGCTCTGGCTGTCTTGGAACTCTCTTTGTAGACTAGACTGGCCTTAAAAATCAGAGATCTGCCAGTTTCTGCCTCCTGAATGCTGGGATTAAAGGTGTGGGCCACCACATCCAGCAAGTTCCTAATTTTTAAATATCTTACAATGAGGTGAAATAGCAACATACAGTTCCTTGAGGGACATATTCAAATGGTCCAGAACATAGCTGTCACATTGCCACACTGACAGAAGAAAAGTCCCTCTCCTAGAATTATAGATTTCCTATGCCCAGCAATGGGCTTTTCATGGTTTCTCCAGCAGGTACCCATTACAACTCAGATCTTAGGTTTGTCTGTCCTCCTCATCACCTGAAAGCTTTTGTTCCTCAATGCTAACTTAAGGACTCAAGCTCTCCTTGAGTCCCTGTTTATTAAAGATATAGAGTATTTGTTTTAAAGTTCTCTTGTGATCACTGAAAGTCAACATCTGATATGAAAAGAAATGTTTATCAGTGAAAAGTCTTGGATGGATTGTCTTTCTCTGAAAAAGGGTAGAAATCAAAGTTATAATAGTACCGAGGATTCAGGGATTATGTATTAGTTTAAGTGATTTAAGATGTTAAGAGATAAGTTTGTGACAGTCTTTTCCTACCTTCTGCTCCAACACTCAAACCTAAAAGAAAAACCTTCTCTTCTCTGTCTTAGCTTGGGCTGGGATAAACAAGAATGCCCAGGGATAGATTCCAGCTATGCTGATGCTGTTTAAGTAAGAAACAGTTTACAATTATTAGTTCTTTTTCTTTTGGTATAATAAAATAACATGACTAAAAGCAACTTAAAATGAGACAGCCTTCAAACTGGCAGTTCAAAAGACTAGGCCTAAATCTCTTTTCCAAGAACTGAGCAAGTCCAGAAATTGCACTGTTATCAGAAGCTGCCCTACCACCTGGCCTGAGGCAAAGGCAATGGGTCAGCAGCAGTATCCAGACTTCCCCAACACCAGTTTCCAGACTTCCCCAGACACAGTGTTCAGCCCCTCCCCCCTCAACCCCATTAATGGTTCTGAAATGTCCCTAGAGATACACTCAACAGACTGAAATAGAGGTTACCTACTTGACTCTCTCCTGGAATTCCCATAATGTCCTTTAAATCGGACTTTTGAGCTCATTAGGGTGTCTCCATCTTGAAATGAGAAACCCCAGCAAGCTGAACTTATGCAGAATAAAATGCTCTTTGCCTTTGCATACTATTTGAGTCCAGAGTCTCATTCTTTGGCTAATCATGGACCCTTACAATAGCAGGAAGAATTTATTGTGGCTTATGATTCAAGGAGGAGAGTCCATAATGGCCAAGAAGGCACAACAGTAGGTGGATGCAGCATGAAGTTGGCTGACCACATTTCAGCGGCACAGGCGAAGCTGAAAGTGAACTGAGAGTGGGAGCAAGGCTATAATCTCTCAAGTCCTGATCCCAGTGACCCACGTCTTCCAGCAAGGCTCCACCTCCTAAAGGCTCTACAACCTCCCCAAATAGCACCACCAACTGGGGACTGAGTGTTCAACCTCCTAAGCCTATGTGGGACGTTTCTCATTTAAACCACCACACTAATATAACGAAGGAGAAAATGAAAGTCATGACGTGTACAGACGCACATAATGAGAGATTTAGACAATGTTTATAAAACCACTGAATGAAATTAGACATTA